>NC_043705.1:113137055-113151911 GCF_006229205.1 Suricata suricatta
GATGTTCATAGCAGCAATGTCAACAATAGCCAAAACATGGAAGGAGCCTAAATGTCCATCACCTGACGAATGGATCAAGAAGATGTGGTATATATACACGATGGAGTACTGCATGGCAATGAGAGGGTATGACATATGGCCCTTTGTAGGAAAGTGGATGGACCTTGAGGGTGTCATGCTGAGTGAAGTAAGTCAGGCCAAGAAGGACAGAAACCATATGTTTGCACTCATAGGTCTAGCAGGAAAACAAGAGAGACCTAATGGAGAACCAGGGGGAGCGGAGGAGGGAGGGAGAGAGAGTTGGGGAGAGGGATGCAAAACTTGAGAGACTATTGAATGCTGAGAATGAACTGAGGGTTGAAGGGGAAGGGGGAGGGGGGAAAAGTGGTGGTGATGGAGGAGGGCACTTAAGGGGAAGAGCACTGGGTGTTGTATGGAAAACAATTTGACAATTAAATATTATGGAAAAAAAGTAATTCTCATCGATACAATTTTTTACCTTAGGTTGTATACTCTACCTCTTTCCTTTTTAATAAAACAAGAGGCAGAAAGTAAAAAAAAAAAAAAGAAAGAAAGAAAAATAAAGATAGAGGTATCACATTTTCTGACTTAAAGTTATATAACAAAGCTAGAGTAATCAAAACAGTATGGTACTGGCATACAAATAGACTCATGAGCCAATGGAATAGAACAGAGAGCCCAGAAATAAACTTACCTATACAGTCAACTATTTTGACAAGGGCACAAAGAACATATAATCAGGAAAGGATAGGTTTTTTAAATAAATGGTATTAGGAAAACTGGATATTCCAATGCAAAAGAATGAAACTAGACCTTTATCTTATACCATACACAAAAATTAACTCAAAATGGATAAAGACTTAAATTTAAAAGCTGAAATGGCGAAACTCCTAGAATAAAAGAGAGGGGGAAAGTTCTTTGACACTGGTCGTGGCAATGATGGTTTGGATACGACACCAAAAGCACATGTAATAAAAGCAAAAATGGACAAGTAGGACAACATCAAACTAAAACCTTCTGGAGAGCAAAGGAAATAATCAACAAAATGAAAAGGCAATCTACAGAATGGTATAAAAAATGTGTAAACCATGGATGTGATAGGGATTAATATCCAAAATATTTAAGAAACTCCTAAAACTCAGTAGTGAACACCAGCACTGTGACTTTTCGTTAATAATACCATGTTGTGTACCTGGAATTTGCTGAGAGTATCAGCTTCTCACCGCACACACGCACATATACCACACGCGCACACACACAGGTGACTGTGAGATGACAGATGTGTTAATTCATGTGCAGTAATCATTACACAATGCATACACATGCTAAATCATCACATTCTATACCTGAAATATATATGGTATTTTTATCAAATACAGTTCAATATAATTGGAAAAAAATTTTTCAGAAAAAAAACCTAGAGCAGAAAGGTAACAAAGAGAAAAAAACATGTACTAGAGAAGATCAAAAGAGCTAAATATTAACAGAAAGACATTAAAATGTCAATTGTCCCTGGACTGATCTTTACATTCAATATGACCTCATTCAAAATTTCAAGTTTGTTAAAGTTTTTGACAAGATGACTTAAAAAATTGGAGAGCGTCAGGGTGATGTGGCGTGGAAGAGGAAAAACTGAGTCTTCCTCTTAGGTAGCTCTTTTCCTCTCACGTTACTTGCCACACTCACAAGCTTCTAGACATTAAACAAGTGGGGTTTTTCCCATGCCAAGAATTCTGTGACAACAGCTGTGTGTCCTACAGTTTAACTCCGCTCTGAGCCTGTCTACCCGGAGTCCATGTCAGACCCCACAGATTAAGGGCTCAGTCCCAACAGACCGCTCCCCACTCCAGAAGCCAATCAGAAGTAGCAGGTCCCCAGGTGACCCACAACTTGTCAGACTTGGCTAAAACTTAGCTTTCCATGACCCCCTTCCCATTTAATCATTCACAGAGCTCAGGTAAACCCTGAGATGCTTTTACCAGTTATTAAAGGATGTGATCAAGGATACAGGCGAACAGCCAGATGAAGAGGTACAGAGGTCAGAGTCTATACCCACGGGCAGAAGCTTCTGCCCATGTGGAGACAGGACACGTCCTCCTCCTAGTATGTGAATGTGCTCACCAAACTGAAAGCCCTCTGAGCCCATACTATCGGAGTTTTTAAGGAGGCTTCCTCACAGGCAGGACCTCCTATTAACTCCATTTCCTGTCACTCTCCCCTCTCTAGAGAACGAGGGACGTGAAGACGGGCCTGCAACTGTCAAGCTCCTAATCATGGCTGGGTCTTTCTGGTAACAGAGTCCTTTTCAGGGGCCGGCCTAGAGTAACCTCATTAGAACAGCAGCAGCAACCAAAATAAAACTCCTATCACCCAAAAAATTACGAGGCATTTCAGAGCCCTGAGTCCGGAGCCAGGTAAGACCACCCAGAACACAAGATGTTCCTAGTGCTCTTAACACTTAGGAATTTACAAAGGTTTTAGGAACTGTCAGGAACCATGGGCAGAGACCTACATGTATGTTTCTCATTATTTTGCCATAATCCATTGCAGGCTAGCTTGGAAGAGGGCAGGATTAGTTCTGTTAGAACTAATAAATACAATCAAGTTGCAGGATACAAACTCAAGAAACAAAAATCATTTGTGTTTCCACACATTAACAACAAACTATCAGAGAAATTAAGAAAACAAGGCCAGTTTTAAATGCATCAAAAAAAGAATAAAATACTTAGGAATAAGTTTAACCAAGGAGATGAAAGATCTGAACACTGAAAACTCTAAGACATTGTTGAAAGAAATTTATAATATAAATAAATGGAAAGGTATCCTGTGCTCCTGGATTAGAATTACTATTACTGAATGTCCAAAATGCCCAAAACATTCTACAGATTCAGTACTATCTCTATCAAAATTCTGATGGCATTTTGCACAGAAACCGAATAATCCTAAAATTTATATGGAACGAAAAATGACCCCAAATAATCAAAGCAGGCTTGAAAAAAAAACAAGCTAGAAGCTGACTTCAAACTATATTACAGAGCAATAGTAGTCAAACAGAGTGCTACGGACATGAAAACAGACACACAGACCAGCAGAACAGAAAAGAGAGCCCAGAAATAAACCCACACATACATGATCAATTAATTTGCGACACAAGAGACCAGAATAAATAATGGGGAAAGGACAGTCTCTTCAACAAATGGTTGGGAAAACTGGACAGCCACATGCAAAAGAACGAATCTGGTCCACTATCTTACACTTCTGTGATGTAGTACTTACAAGAAATATACATTTGGTCTTTGTCTCATTTCTGGCACAAAGCTCCTAAAACTCCCCGAATATCCTAAATGAGTACAGAGATAAAGGTGTCCATTGTTTACATTAATGTGTGTGGCCCTCACCTAATGTGGAGGCTGGCTGCCAAGAGAACGAACCATACAACTGATGAGAGGGCTGGAACTTTCTGCCCCACTGCCTGGACCTCTGGGGACGGGGGAGAGGCTGCAGGTGGAATTAACTGCCAGTGGTCTAACCAACCATGCCTATGCAATAAAGCCTCTGTAAAGCCCAGAAGGATGGGTTTCAAAGAGCTTCCGAGCGGGTGAGCGGGTGAACACACAGATTCAGGGAGTGCGGTGCACCTGAAGGCATGGAGGCCCCGTGCCTCTTCCCCATACTTTGCCCGAGGCCTCTTTTCTATCTGGCGGTTTCTGTGTTGTACCCTTCTATAACGAACCAGTAGTAAGTGAAGCATTTCTCTGTGAGGCACCCTAGCAAAGTAATGGAACCAACAGAGGGGTCATTACACCTCCTTTATGCAGCTGGTCAGGTGAGAACTGGCACTGAGGTGGGGAGGGGGTAGGAGGAGTGCAGGGTTACAGGGCTGAGCCCTTAACATGTGAGACGTGAAGGGACCTCCAGATGGACAGTGTCAGAGTGAGCTGACCTGCAGGACACTGCCAGGTGTCTGAGTGTAGCCTGGTGGTAAGAACCCCCTCACCCAAAACACACATTGGAAGTGAGTGCAGAACCATATTATCTCACGAAAAATAACTCAAAATGAATTCAAGATTTAAATTTAAGACCTGAACCCATAAAACTATTAGAGGAAAGCATCGGGGATGAACTTCCTGACCCTGGTCTTGTCAGTTTTTCATATGACACCAAAAACAAAGGTAATAAAAGCAAAAATAAACAAGTGGACTACATCAATGAAAATGCTTCTGCACAGCAAAGGAAACCCTCAACAAAATGAAAAAGTAGCCTAGGGAATGGAAGAAAACATCTGCAAGTCATCTGACACAGGGTTACTATCCAAAATATACAAACTCACACAACTCAGTGGCAAAAAGCCCAACAATCCATTTTAAATGGGCAGATTTTCCAAAGACATACAAATGGCCGGGCAACAGATACATGAAAAGATGTTCAACACACTCGTCATCAGGGAAATGCGAACCAAAGCCACAATGAGGTACCACCTCACACCTGTGAGAATGGTCATTCCCAAAAAGACAAGAAACAAGTGTTGGTGAGGACGGGAGAAAGGGGAGCCCTCGTGCACTGTGGGTGGGAATGAAACTGGCATAATTACTATGGAAACAGCATGCAGATGCTCATAAAATTAAAACAAGATTGCTATATGATCCAGCAACCCCACATCTGGAAATACATCCAAAGGAAATGAAAACAGAATCTTGAAGAGACATTTCCACTCCCATGTTTGCTGTGATAGATATCAATATCAAGAATCAAAACCAAGCTAGGTGTCACTGGGTGAAAGGATACAGCAGACGTGGTGCACATATGCAGGGTTATACTACTCGGCCACTCGAAAGAAGGAGATCCTGTTTGTGAGAGCATGGATGTAACTTGAGGGCACCCTGCCAGACAAAGAAAAGACAAACACTGCCTGGTGTCATTTATATGTGAAATCCCGGGGGAGGGGAGCTGAACTCTCAGAAACAGAGTAGAAAGGTAGTTGCCAAGGCTCAGGGGTTGGGGAAATAGAAATTAGTAGAAGGGTACAAACTTTCAGCTGTAAATAAGTCAGATCTAATGTATAACATACTGACTACAGGTGGTAACACTATTGTAAAACTGAATTTGTTAAGAGAGTAATTAAATGTTCTCACACACAAAAAAGATTTTCTGACTCATGCTACAACACGGACAATTCCTGAAGACATCACGCTAAGTAAAATAAGCCAGACACAAAGGACAAATATGATTGTGATTCTACTTATATGAGGTTCCTAGAACAGCCACACTCACAGAGACAAAGTAGACTACTGATTATCAGGGGCTGGAGAGGGGTAATAGGGAGTCACTGACTAATGGGTACAGAATCCCAGTCTGGGATGATGACAAAATCTGCAGATGGACGCCGGTGATGGTCACACAACGGTGGGAATGTACTTAATGCCGCTGAACTGTACACTTAAAAAGGATTAAAATTTTTGTGTTGTGCATATTTTCCACAACAAAAATAAAAAATAAAAAAATAGAAAACACCATACTACGCCGATGCAAACCAAAAGAAAACTGGTTGGGGCTCCTGGGTGGTTCAGTCAGGCGGGTGACATCGGCTCAGGTCATGATCTCGCAGTTCATGAGTTTGAGTCCCGCACTGGGCTCTGTGCCGACAGCTCAGAGCCTGGAGCCTGTTTTGGATTCTGTGTCTCCCTCTCTCTCTACCCTTCCCCTGCTTGTGCTTTGTCTTCTCTCTCAAAAATAAATAAATATATAAGTAAATGAAAGAGAGAAAGAGAGGAAGAAAGAAAGAGACTGCTAACAATATTCTACCAGACAAAATAAGGGAAAAGCAGTAATAAGGGGTAACTGCATCTCAATAATAAAAGGGAAAATCCATCCAGAAGCTACAACTTATTACTTTTATATACCTAACACTGCCTCAAAATATATTAAGCAAAATCTGATGGAATTAAATAAAACTTGACATTTCACAAACATAGTCACAGTGTGATATTTTAAGACACCTGCCTCAATGAGTTACAGATCAAGTGAACTAAAATAACAAGTAATTGCAAGTATTTGACCTTAGGGTGCCTAGGTGGCTCAGTTAAGCATCAAACTGACTCTTGGTTTCAGCTCAGGTCAGGATCTCACAGTTCATGAGTTCTAGCCCCACATCAGGGTTTGTGCCCTCAGCATGGAGCCTTCTTGGGATTCACTCTCATCTGTCTTTCAAAATAAATAATTTTTTAACAGTTCCTGTCTCTAAAAAACAAAAAGGAAGTATTTGACCCTCACGATTAATAGGCTTGACCTAACAAAGAACTCTATACATAAAAAACAAGGAGTGCACTTTTCAAATCACATAAAACATTTATGAAAACTGACCACATTCTTGGTAACAAGACCACAAAGCTCAGAGTCAGTATTATGCAGACCCCATTGTCCAATATAATGTAAATAAATTGTAAGTCAACAAAAATGCACTTTTAAAAGTGCTCCAGATTTGGAAACTCAAAACTGCACTCCTAAATAAACCATGGATTAAAAATGAAACTGGAAATTACTCTCCAGAACCATTCAACAATAAAATAACACATATTTAAACTTGATGGATACAGAGTACTTCTTAGAACTTAGAAATTAATAGTATTGAATGTATTTAATTTTTTTTCTTTAATTCACTCATTTTTGAGGGAGAGAGAGAGCTCAATCAGGGGAAGGGCAGAGAGAGAAGGGTAGGAGCCTGGAAGTGGGCTCCATGCTCACAGCAGAGAACCAGAGGCAGGGCTCAAACCCACAAACTGTGAGATCATGATCTGAACCAAAGTCGGTGGCTCAACCAACTGCGCCACCCAGGTGCATTTAATGCATTTAATATTTTAAAGATTGATGTATTCAATAAAGAAGCCAGAATATGAACAAGCTGAAAGTAAAAGAAATTAATATAACAGCAAACAAACAATAATCAAGATCAATAAAACTAAACGCTGATGAGGATAAGGAAAGAAACAGTACCCGAAGGGCTCTTCTTTACCGCAGAGACACAGGCCACAGTGTTAACCGGTGAGCTTTATCAAACGCACAAACAGCTGAGAATCCTTGTAACACAAACTCTTTCGGAAATAAAGAAGAAAAACTACCGAACTCCTCTCTTGTAAAGTAAACCGGTAACAGTTCCCAAACAAGAACTAGTACTTGCACCAAAAACAGTACAGACGGTAACACCTCTGAATATAAATGCAAATATCCGCAAACAAGAGGCTGGCAAACCGAATCCGATGTGGGTCAGTGTATACAGATCTACAGGTGTCTCGGAGGACTCTCACTCACGGATGCAAGTACGGTACCTACGAATGCTATGAAGGCAATTCTGTTAGAACCGTTATATGTACACCCGTACGTAACACGTCCTCATTCGGATCTGCGT
Source organism: Suricata suricatta (assembly GCF_006229205.1). Taxonomy (NCBI): domain Eukaryota; kingdom Metazoa; phylum Chordata; class Mammalia; order Carnivora; family Herpestidae; genus Suricata; species Suricata suricatta. The sequence goes on from NC_043705.1 coordinate 113,144,479, forward strand.
GTGCACACACAGGACTGCGCACATAATACACAATCGGGAGTGCACCGTGAACCCCTCAACTCAGCCTCAGGAGAGAGCGAGCACTAGGCCTAATAAAGGGCAGTAACAAAAGGCGCTCTGAGAAGGTAAGCCACTGGAGGGCAGGGATCCGTCTGACTCCAGCCAGGCGCCCCGAGCCCGCGGCCGGGAGACGGAAAGTGGGATTCGGAGGCACTGTCCCCGCACGCTGGGGACAATGAGGCCCTCCATTCCTACTCGGCAGCGCAGGCCAACCCCAGACGGTGGGACCCACCTCCCGATACCCCGGTGATGCACCCCTGCCCTGCCCCGCTCTGGGTCCTAACCCCCTCCTCCGCCGCCTGGCCCCACGTCTCCGCTCAGCTCCCCTTGCCCCGCCCCCCAAGCCCAACCTGACCGCTACTCTCCCTGCCCCGCAGACCCACTCAAAGTTTGGGTGTCGTCGAGGGTCCCAGGTGCCCGCCCTCACCCACAGCGCTGTGGCCACACTGCCGCTCCAGACCCTTTTTGGGCCAAGAGGCAAAGGTCTGGCGGGCACACGTCTGAGAGAGCTGTACTAGGGCAGCCCCGAGGGTGGGCGCCCCTACTCCTCCTCGTAGCAACCGCCGGCCACCCCCGGGCCTCGAGGCAGCTCCGCGCTTGGAGGTGAGGGTCTGAGCCAGAGCCCGCTCAGTGCTCGCTGGGGGTGGGGCCGGGACCTGCGCGCGGTGCATGCTGTGGGCTGGGCTTCGAGGCCTATGCAATGCATGCTGGGGGAATGGGTCGCAAAGCCTTCGCAATGCATGATGGGGGCTGAGGCTAGTGGTCCCCGCACTGCGTGCTAGGGGCTGGGCCTCGAGGCCTGCGCAGAGCATGCTGGGGGCCGAGGCCTATGATGGAGCCCACGGATGAGGGAGGACCTAGCTGGTGGGTGGCTCCCCGGGAACTCCCACCCAGGCGAGGGCCCCGGGGGTTGTCGTGACACTGGCCCCAGGCAACGGCCCCGGGGGGTTGTCGTGACACTGGCCATGCCTTTGGCTGGACCCAGAAATGTGCACCAAGGGCGGATCAGATAGATAAACTGCACAGGCCGAAGAGCCAGGGGTAACCTCTCCCACCTGCTTGAACGCAGCCTGAATACAGGAGAAACAGGTGACTGCAGATCAGACTGCTCTGGGACCTGTAACAGGAGTGATTGAGATTGTCACAACCTGGGGACATAAACTTAGGCCCTTGTTTGTTACTAATAAAAGATTGTATATGAAGATGTAGGAGAACGGGTCTAGGAAAAACATTCTAAGAAGCATGGCTGTGAAAATACTTCCTTTGTATGTGTCTTATTTTTAAAAAATAAATCAAGAAAATGTCCTACGTTTCACTCAACTGTTGATTGTGCACTTACTATATGCCAGACACACAAGGCACAGAGGTCCCTTTCTTCATATTTTGTGGTAGATGCCACAGAAGAGAAACAGTATAGAGATTTTTGGAGGTCTACTGTATCTAAAAGTGTGTTTAATTTAAAAAAAGAAACACCCCTTTTAATATTAATAAGCTTGAATATGTAATCATTCAGCATGTCAGGACAAAATTGGAGTTTGACTTTGAGCCTTTAAGGAGCTGTTAAGAAGGCTTGAGGGTTGAGGGTGACCAAAGATACCACATTAAAAGGGAAAATCATTTTGGAAATACCATTTGCCAATAATCATTTATATTTGATAATATTAGCCAAAAAGTTGAGAGTCAAGTCAATAAAATGTCCACCAACACAAAGTCTAAAACAAAATAAGGTGAAAAAGACAGACTAGGAGGCTATGTTCTCCAGTCTTCCCGGTCTCTACTGTGGAGTCTTCTTTAACACTTGTCTCTCCTATTCCCTACCCCAACACGTTCTGCAGGTTTTACCCACAAACTCTGTTTAGTCTGTCACTCTGCTACATCCCTACTGTTTCAGCTGTAGGCAAAGTGATGGTCTTCAAATTAGCATACCTCTGGAGGAAGCACAGACTTTCAGGGCTGGGCGGATAGTGATGATTTTAAAGGAATCCACTTATAGATCCAGATCTTCAAATATACCCTTTGCTAACCTCATGAAGATTCACCTTTTCTAACCCTTTCATAATCTCCCTTCCTCCACTTTACAAGACAAAGACAAGTTCTCTCCTATCTGGAATCCCACTACAAAAACTTGCAAGTACACCAAAAGGCCAATGCATAAAAACCAAACAACAAAAAATTAGGATGAGGCACATCTTTTAATGATTAATTAAAGCATCTATAGGCATGTTGTAAGGCTTCCCATTTTTCTCTTTATTTCTGTCAAAAGCGAAGAGGAGTGTAGCATCACAGCCATTTGGCTGTCCTAATGTCAGAGCACTGTATAATGTGGACAATGGATTCATGAGGATTTTCCTTTAATGGACTCATCTCTCCCATACCCCAGGCAGTGTCAAATAATTCTTTGCTCTTAATAGCGAATCCAGTAAATGCAACACAGAATCAGTAGTAAATATTGCTTACTAAATAGGGCTTTTATTTAATGTATTAAAATGGAAGCAATATTTTTCAGTCATTCATAATACTCATTGCCCAGAATACATTAGCTAGAAATAAAAGATCTTCAAACAGATTGGTGACACTAATTCTTTTAGATGTAACTAGAATATTTTTTAGACCACCAGATTCTTCAAAACACAATGGATAAAACCTGATGACTAAAATGTTACGTGGTTTCTTTTAAATTCAATCTATGGCACACTAAGTTAAAATATTTTACTAATATTATCATGAACCATAGATATAATCTAATTATATCATGAAATATAAAATATAAACTATAAAATTAAGTTACATTTAATTTTCTTCTCATTTTATTTCATAATACGTATAATATTTTCTACTATCAAAACAATTCCTCCTAGAAGAATTGAACTGACCAAATAGATTTTTTTAGTCTCACATATCTTTCATTAAATACATGGAGATATTTTGCTCATGATATGTATGACATTAGTAGAGTTATTTCCAAAGCAATATACCAAAGAAATATCATGCTTTTACTCATACCCTTTCCTTCATAAGTGATGTATATTTTAACTATATATTACATTGCAGTATTATCATTTAAGTAATTACAAATGGTATATAGATTTATTCTTATTTGTATAGCTTATTAACATAAGTAAATGATATCTACAGTGTTTAATCTTGAGTTGATTTGCTTCATTAATCCATTTCTAAAAATGCATTAATAATTTCTTTCACAGTGCTTTCGATAATAGCTTTGGAAATGTTAATTAATTTGTTTGAATTAAAAATTGAAGACAAATTTTATGATTGAAAGTCCATCTGATTTAGCTAATTGATTTGGCAATGCTAATAATACAGCAGACATTTTCCATAAATTCAGTTAGCTAAATCCACAGACTGATGGTCTCATGGTTTTGACAAAAAAATATTATTGAAAGACATGAAAATAATGTCTTTAAAATTGTATTATCAAAAGTATATTAAAATATTGAAAAATACGTCCATTTTCCTAGCCCTTTCTGAAAACACTGGTTTAAATGAGGCACCAGTTAATGTAAAAATACTTAACAGTATACTTAAATTATTTAATAAAAATCTTGGTAATAGTTTGGAGATAATACTTGTCTAAAATTGAGAGAGTGAATGAATCTAATAAGAAGGTAATCAGCACCACACTGAGACCTTCCTCCACTGCTGTGCGCCTCTCAGGGGAGGAGGGAGTCAGGCACAAAGCCCTTCCTTCTCTTCCAGTCCGGCCAAGCTGAGCAGACTCTTCCCGCTATGCTCCTGCATGGAACCCCAAGGAATCTGATACTTTTAAGTTTAAATAGGCTCAGGCCATGATCTCACGTTCATGGGTTCAAGCCCAGCGTCAGGCTCTGTGCTGACCTCTACCTCGGAGCCTGGAGACTGCTTTGGATTCTGTGTCTTTTTCTCTCTCTTCCCCTCCCCTGTTCATGCTCTGTCTCTCTCTGTCTCTGAAAAATAAATAAAATGTAAAAATAAATAAATAAATAAATTTAAATTTAGCCTTCCATGTCATTATGAAAGTATATGTACATATAGAGATAGACCAATGATGACAGAGATCCATAGAACCTATTTTATTTAACAATGTATAAACTTGACTTATAGCTCATCTTAATCCATGGGTTCTATGTTTGTGAATTTGCCTGCCCACTTAAATTTGTGTGTAGCCTCCAAATCGATAATTATGGTGCTTTGTGGTTACGTGTGGACATGCACAGAGTGGTGACAATTTTGAGTTGGCCCAACAGGCAGGTTCCCGGCTGAGGCTGAAGAAGGCGGCACCCTGCGTTTCAGTTCTCATACTGCGAACAAGCGATCTTTCCAGACCTTCTCAGTGCCACGTTTCACACATTTTTATGAGTTTTGCAGGTGATGTTGCTGTTTTAAATGGCCCCCAAATGGGCTGCTGTCTAGTGTTCCTGAGTGCAAGAAGGCTGTGATGTGTCCTATATAGAAGTGTGTTAGATACGCTGAGCTCAAGGCTTCCTTACAGTGCTCTTGGCTCTGAGTTCAATGTCAATGAATCATATTATATATTAAACACCTCTAAACAGAGACACACGTAAAACAAGGTTATGGACTGCTCAGTTGATAAAAATGCTGCGAGCAAATGTTCTCAGGAACCTAACTCTGTATTTCCCTCAAAGCAGTGATTCAATATTTGCTAAATCAGTGTTTGTAGCAACTTTCTAGAATGTAGCTTTTGAAAATAGCAACAAGCAACTATATTTTTTACAGAGTTAAATATATGTTTTTGGGCCTCATTTACTTCCAGTCCTGTGAACGTTAGAGCATACAGGGTTATAAACCAATCTTTTCCAAACGTTTGCTTTCCAATAAAAAAAAGGAAGATCTAATAAAATTGTTAACTGATAGATTATAAAAAATAATTTTTATGTTTCTTTCTTTTGGATATTTGCATGTAACTTAGGGGTTCAAGAATTACTACAGCAAAACTCCTTCATTTTTACATGTTGTATTTTTATGAACATGAGTGTGGCCTATTTCATCTATAAAAATGAAAAATAGGACCAGAATTTTCCTGAACCCTGTTTAATCCCATCAGTAACTGAAATAAATCATGTTTACCCTCAGAGATGTGAAGTACTTGGAAAAAAAGTACCTCCTTCATCTCACTAAAAGGTGATTTCTAGAACAATTTTGTCTAACAATTTTTTATAAAGGTCTCTATTGGATTTGTGTTGTTTTGACTGATTGTGTACTAGTTAAAATCGCAATTACCCAATCCATATTGAACTCGGAGCCTTTTGATAATATATATGCATATTTTTAAGGCAGAGACATCTGTAATAGGTGAATCGGCAAGTGATTCTCAAGCATAATGTGAATTAGGACACAATTTTGTGGGGAATTTGGAATGGAATCAGAAGAGAAAAAGGAATGATATAAAATCCCTACTGGTAAAGAAGAGGTAGTTCCTGGAATTTGTAAATGGGATAGTGGGTATCAAATCACTAGTTTTTTAGGTTCTGGTTTAACCCATTTAAAACAGAGAGGTAATAGGGGTGCCTGGGTGGCTCAGTCAGTTAATCATCCAACTTTGGTTCAGGTCATGATCTCGCAGTTCATGAGTTCGAGCCCAGCATCAGGCTCTGTACTGACAGCTCAGAGCCTGGAGCCTGCTTCCGACTCTGTGTCTCCCTCCCTCTCTGCCTCTCCCCCTGCTCACTCTTTGTGTCTCAAATATAAATAAATGTTAAAAAAAAATTTTTACATAGAGATGTAACAATTTCATTCTAAAGTGTCAATATTTACAATACAGCAGAAACTGTCTTTTGTAACTGTTGAGCGTAATGAAAAATATAAATGTTACGTTAAAAAGGTATGCAGGGACACATCACTTTCCCAATAGTTTGGGGGAGGGGGGGTACATAAGACAAAACGCTGGAAGATCACTGGACTAAGGTACCACCATCCCTTATCTCCATCTGCGGGAAACATGCCTACGACAGGCTCCGTGTCCACTGTGTCGTCCTCCTGTCCATTCTCCCACAATCCCAGAGTGCTTTTGGTGAGATGCAAGTCAAGTCAGTTCCCTCCTCTGCTTACAAACCTTCGAGTGCTTTCTATTCTACCTAAGTTATCCCGAGGAGGCCCATAATTCTGCAGGTGCCGCACACCCAGTACGGCCAGAGCCCTCCTGTCTCTCATCCTACTCCCCTGCTCTCTACCACGGGCCACTCACCGTGACCTTGATGCCTCTGCCTGCGCTGCTCTACCCCAAAGCCCTCACCTCCTTAACTTCAACCCACCCTCCAGGGAACAACGGAAATGTCACTTCTTTAAAGAAGCCTACTCTGGTACCCCAATCTAAATTGTGTGCCTTGGCAAACTCTCTCATGACAATCTGTAATTTTCCCTTACAGTGCTCATCACATTTTATAATTATATATTTATCGGTATAATTACTGGTTTAATGTGCGTTGCCCCACTGCACTCTGCTCTGTGAGGGCCTGTTCTCTGCTTCGTTCAACACCATTCTTGGCGCAGTGGCTAATACATAGTAGTTTCTCAACAAATACTCCCTAGGTGCCCTGGGAAAGGTTCCTAGTCATGTTGCTGAGCTGCCCTTGGCCCAAACCTCATCATGAGTTGTTTTTAGAGACATAGACGCAGGCGTGTATTGCATGTTGCTTTAGGTGTATGTAAGGCAACTGAGCCATGACCCAGGGGGATCTCAGCTAACTGGAACAATGGACCAAATCCACCATGACCCAATACCACAGTGATACAATTTCACAATGTATATAAAATACATTTGCATCTAAAAAGCTGATTTTGCCAAAATATAAGAGAGTAGATATGTTCGAGAATAGTAGTGGTAAGGGGCACATGGTGGCTCAGTTTGGTTTTGGCTCAGATTATGATCTCATGGTTTGGGAGTTCAAGCCCCACATAGGGCTCTGTGATGACAGTGTGGAGCCTGCTTGGAATTATCTCTCTTTCCCTCTCTCTGCCCTTGGCCCCCTCAAAATAAATAAATAAGGGGCGCCTGAGTGGCTCAGTTGTTAAGCATTCGACTTCGGTTCAGGGCATGAGCTCACTGTTCCCAAGTTCAAGCCCTGCATCAGGCTCTGTGCTGACAGCTCACAGACTGGAGCCTGCTTTGGATTCTGTGTCTCCCGCTCTTTCTGCCCCTTTCCTGCTCACGCTGTCTCTCTCCATCTCTCAAAAATAAATAAACATTTAAAAAATTTAAAAAGGAAGTGGTGTCTTTGATTTGTACAAAGGCCCTCCATATTGTATCAGTGCCCAATGACCAGGGTGACTAGCCAGCAGGGTGGGGAAGACCCCATTGGAGAAACACCTGTAAAGACAAACTCGGGCTAAGGGCTGTTTATATCAACCTTAACCCT
>NC_043705.1:113152011-113187267 GCF_006229205.1 Suricata suricatta
AAAAAAAAAAAAAGAATAGGCCAGGTGTCTAGGACTGAGGCTGACGCAAGGCCAGCCATCCTCTAACTAACTTAGATGTTGAGGTTCAGTTAGAAATTTGACGTAAGTGTAAAAAAGTAGAGGTATCAAATATAGTAGATGAATATGAGTGCCAGAATATTTCTATCTTGCCATTCTTAAAGTTAAGATAAAGTTATCTTTGACATGATTAATTTCTGTCATTCTCAGATGATCTAATCTTCTGTTAAGATTATATCTCAATATGTGAATCTCCATCTGCTATTAGGAGGATTTGCATTCACAGTATTTTCCATACTTCATATATATTATGTCATGTGGAATAACACATTTCTCCTTGCATTCAACCCAAATCACCCCTCTTTAACCTTTATCCATAGGTGCTAATTCTGAAGGTAGACCTAAAAGTTTTGGCAATTAGTAATAAAGAAAAAATAATTCATGACACTTGGTGAAGTGTTAAGGTAGACTCTTTGAGAAGACCGTCACCATAGGTGTAAGGATGACTGAAATGAGATTTTGCAATAGGGGAGAGGGGGTCTCAACTCCTAACACAATAAGGAAGAGTGGGAATATATAGGCAAAGAGCAGAGTGATGATCAGTGGGTGGAAAATTACTAAGAGAAGACGTCAGGGCTGAGGGGAGATTCTGGCTGAAGCGAACTAAAGAGAGGAAGGCGGGCCTAGGTGATCACACATCACATGGGGATGGTAGAAGATGTGGAGGACTCTGGGCAGATACCGAGAGTGTTGATATCTGGGATTAGATACTGAAGGTGGGGAATTTTGATTAAACTGATTAAATAAGATCTTTCTAATGTTGGACAACGAAAACTTGATCATAGAAGCCTGAAAATCAGGACCTGCTTGGAAGAGAATTCAGAGAAGCACCACTAGAATTTGGTCAAGGGTATGACCTTCCTGAGATTTTTACTTCTGCAAGATAAATGCTATTTCTGAAAGATGAGAAAAATGTAGCCATGTGTCTAAACTTTTCAGCTCCTCCTTACTGTCTCTGTAAGTCCTTTCTTTCAATTCCTCTTTCAAAGCGAAGAGCTGACAAAAAACAAAACAAGACAAAAAATGAAACTATTTCAGACATGACATTACCAATACATAATTAGGTGTAATGATGATATCTTTGTCCTAGAAACCTGTTCTGTTTACTCGAGGAGCATATTTCAAGTCTTTTGCTTAATTATACTAATGGATAGAAATATAAAATTGGGGTGCTTGGGTAGCTCAGTCAGTTAAGCCTCTGACTTTGGCTCAAGTTATGATCTGACAGTTTTGTGAGTTCAAGCCCTGTGTTGGGCTCTGTGCGGGCACTGACTGCAAGGAGTCTGGTTGAGATACTCTCTCTCTCTCTCTCTCTCTCTCTCTCTCTCTTTCTGCCACTTCCCCATCCTACTCTCTCCCTTTCTCTCAACATAAAGAAATAATAAAAAAAACTTTTTAAAAGTAATATCATGGACATGGTAGGGTTTTTTTGGGAGGTGTTGTATACTTGGAAGACATTGCTGCATTGCAAAGGAACACTTCAGTTGCCAGTTGAAATTAAAGACTGTTAATTTGTTGACTGCTGTTATTATCTGAATTCATTATTGTTTTTTTTTAAGCTTCACTGTGTCAACAACAAATGCATTATAAATTCACCGTTTGAGAGATGGGAAGTACTGCTCAAACATTAAAGAGGGAAGTAGTGCTGCTGAACTTAATGGAGAAGTCAGATTTAATGAAGCCTTTGCAGTTCTTTGGAGAAATGTGATAGATTTCACTAAAGATGTTATTTATAGACCAGCCTTTCCAGTAGCTGAAGCTCAGATGCAAAATTTGAGGATGAATCTGCTTCTGTTAATCACTAGCTCATTCGTAGATCTCTCTTGAAGAATATAGGATGAGCTTGAGGTGTAATTAACACTTTGGCAAAAATGCCAATGGGAGAGCAAATCAGTGATCACTGTGTAGGTATTTTAAATTTATTTTGGGATTTGGATGTTTGCTATATAAAACTAATGACTCTATGCTTCTTAATCTGTTACCTTTGTGGCTACCTACAAATAATAAATAAACTTACTTTTTTTAAATGGAAAATTTTTGGACTTTATACTTAATTGAGAAATAGTCATTTTAAGAAAAATGTCTCCACCAAGCTCCAAATTATTATTTTATATTATAAATTCTTTTTGTTTCTCCAGTCACCATTCTGGTTTTTAAGGGGAGGGTGTTATTATACATCCTTGATGGAATTGCCCAGAGCCATCTTCCATAGTTACCAAGCTGTACAGGCAAAAGAAAAAAAAAAAAAAAGCAAATAGTTGCCAGAAATAGACATTACTTTTGAAAGGAATATAATATGAAAATGACTGTCTTTTAGCAATGAGATTTTGTATCATGATGTTGACTATAATCTGAATCAGAATGCACCTTAAAAGCAATGTTTTACCTTCTTTTTGAAAAGAAAGATAACTTTTACCCACCTTCAAATTTCTACCATTTTTTAATTTCCCATAATTTTTTAAAGATATCATTTTGATCATAACATCTGAGAATTTTATTAGTATCTTGGGATATCATTCAATTTTATACAGATTTGAACCTATGGATAAACCTATGGATATATTTTTTCATGATGCCAAAAAAAAAAAACTGGGCAGATTTTACTAACATCTGTGGTTTCTTTTTTTTTATGTGTTTGATGTGTTTGATATGAAATTAAATGTGTAATCAATTAGAGTATGACCCTTTGGTCATGGATGAATTGTCCATTATTATTGACTGATCAGTTTATTATTGCAGTACTCAATCAGTATATTGGGCAGAAAATCCTGACAGTCAGATGTGCAATATCACAGAATATGAAGTAACTTACCAAAATTTAGGCCAGTAAGTAGATAGATATAATGGACTATTATAGGAGGCTCGTATGCATCAGAATTTTTCTTAAGAATAGGGATAATGAGTTGCCATTCTGTGAATTATTAAGCTCTCTATACTTAAAATGATATAATTTAGTTTTCTGTGCATAGCTTTCAAAAATAGTATGATCCTTTTTCTCTTTTTCTCACAAATGCAAAATCCATAGAAATGAAAATTAGCTGCAGCTGTGATTTTATGAATAACAAGTTTCCTAGAAACTACACTGAAGGAAACTTGAATCTGCAAATGAGTTTTATACTGCTCACTGCTCGTCTAGCACGTGCAGATGCGAGGTTTGTGAATTTTCACGGTTTAGCTAACAAAATACATTAAATGTAATTTTTGAAGTTGGTGGTCACCTTTTTTCAAGTTTAAGTTGACATTTAAATAAGTACCATCCTTAAGGAATGGACAGATATACATATTTTACCAATGGGAGCTTTAGCAATTGTCCAATAAAATGAAAAGTTTATTTATTAAAATATTTACCTATTTAAACAAAAAGGTTCAATGAATTTATTTTTTATTCACACAAACAAGGAACTCTCATAGCATCTGTAATGCAGGATGATGGTCATCACTTATTCTTTTGTTAAATCTAAGCTTGTTAAATTCATTTATATAAAGTGAATTTTTACTATATGCAGGGCATTGATACTTTCTTTCCCTTGTGAAAAAAAATTAAAATAACCCAGAGAACATGTATTTTTTTTTAAGTTTATAAACTCCTTGATGAGATAAGAAATTTATATTATTAGTTTGATGATAGACCTTGGGCAATTTTAAGTAATTAATTAACATACATAATAAATATGGTACTTAAACATGTTATATTCAAATAACCATGTGTTTTTGTTTCACAAAATTTCTTATTGAATAAAGAAATATAGAAGATATTATGTCAGACATATAATTGGGTATTCGACCAAGCTTCTGATGACGAGATAGTGAGATATGAGTAGATGATTGGTAATATATTTCATAGTAAGTATTGAATTGACATAACCACAAAGTTCCTGATTAAAAGGATGACTCTCCGTCTGAAAGACAGTTTCTAATGGAGGGACTCATTTCTCTGACCTATCCATCACATTTTAGATATTTTATATATTTCTTAGGTGAAGACATTGAATATTTATTTACTAGATTTATAGGTGAAATGGATTTTTGACATTATTAAAAAATGTCTTGATATACAAGTTATGACCTAAAATATCACAACCAGGAATAATCTATAAAAAAAAGAAAAGAATGATCCATCAAATCAAATTGGGTAGATTTTAATAAACATTGATGTATGATTGATAAATGTTCTGCATTTGGGTTCAAAACTCATCCAAAATATTAAAATATAGATAAACAACATGAATATATTCATATATATGAATACAAATATTAAGCAATATGAAGAAGACTCAGTATTCCATATAACATTCAACCTGATATGAGTAGAGAAACTGCAAATTTGATCTCACAAAGCTACTTTAATGAATGCACACTATCTCACTTAGTATATTGTCTATTCACAGCTTGTGTTTCTACTTTGATATCAATAGCTAACTCATAGTCATGACAGTAGAAGACAGAAATTTACCATCTCAAAATGTTCACTCTCCCACTTTTACTGTTCTAGCAGCTCCTTTTTCCTATGGTTGCTCATTTGAGAAACTTATGAGTCAATCTCACCTTTGTTCTTTTCACATAATTAGTTGATGTGTCAATTGTGTTTTGTCAATATAATTGGAGTTAACTTAGAACTAGGTTCGAAGTTAGTAAAAATAGCAATATTCATTCATTGATTTGTTTATGCATTCATTTCTTCATCGAATGATTCAGACAATGACTATTGAATATGAACTACAAGATTGTGTTTTCACACTCCCAGTAAAGAGAAAAAATTTTGTAACAAATTGGAACACCAAGAAATATTAAGTAGCAAGAAAGAATATAAGTTGAATGTTAATAACAGTGAAAAAGAAGTTATTTCTAAAATGATTAGTTTATCAGTTAGTAATTTAACACAATTCCATAGATTTTTTTGATGTTTTGCACTCAGGTTATCTTTTTATTCATTTATTTTTATGATTGCCTTTTTTAAAAAACTATTGAGTCACTGTAACTTTTAAAGTAAACCTTCAATTTTAGGATATATCTGTTTTGACTCTCATTTTGATTTTGAGATTGCTCCATAGTAATTTATCAAATTCTATAGAAAGAATAATCATTTCAAATATACATCTAAATTCAAAATGTTCTTTATAGGAATAAGAAGAATCTAAAATTAGACAAATAATACTTTTGGGGGCAGGTCAGAAAGATGCCAGTTAGCAGCTTTGGGGACTGTCTTCTGGTCAAACTGTAATCATAGTTAGTTCTGGCTACAAACTTCATGATACTTTAGAATCAAGTACCATCAAAACAGTCTGGAGCTATTTTGCTTTGACATAGGTTGAGATAAAAAATAATAATTATAATACAAAGTCATAAGGATAAGTACCTTTTTGAATTTTTTTTATTGTACATTTCGTATTCAACTAAATATGCTCAAAAACAACTCAGATCTCTTCTGTATGGAACAGGTCTTCACTTGCCTGGGCATACACTGTACTTGAAGTGGTTAGGGCATCGTTTACAATGATGCTACTCAGTATCTCTGTGTAATAGCTTCTCCCAATTTCATCAAAACCTGATTTCTGCTAAACTCTGTTGGAAACACAGGAGCGAAAATCCTGTCACTGGAAAATATACAGGACAACTCAGACTTCTGGGTGACTTCCACATGCCTATTGCTTGTCATAGTTCATAGCTGAGTTTGGTAGAGGGCACTTAGTCCTTTAACAGAACTGTTGCTGTTCTACTCACTGTCAGCACTATAGGGCTCATCAAAGTAACACCTCAGAAAGAAAGCCCAGAAATGAACCACAGAGAACCGCTAATCTGAAGGAAAGTCTTTTTTTTTTTTTTAGACTTTATTTTTCCTTGCTAAAAAAAGCACTAAAACTGTGTTAACAGATATTGAAAGAAGAAAAGATAAGTACTAGAAAAAAATTCTGACATACGACAGAGTCAGATACCAGGATGTGAAAGGACAGGTCTATTCTAGTCCAAAATACAAAAAGCATTAATCAGCTTACTGGGAAATTCATTAGCAAAATGAGGTTAGGGAATTATGAATACTTGAGAAAAAAAAACCTGTCTACATTTTATTGTAATGTAACTGGTAATTTTGATGTTGTGTGTGTGTGTAGTTCAATCTTCATTTGAGTAGTTAGGGGGGAAAAAACAGTTTTAGTGTCCATATGAATGGTTGGAGACAAGAAGACAAAGCTGTATCCTAAAACCAAATGTTGTTGTTATTTTTTTGTTCCCATTCAGGACTATGTATGTCCCTGCTAAAGTAAGAAAAAAAAAAAAACCCTGTGTGTCAGACAGTAAAACCTTGCATTTTCTCATGCTTCTGCATATTTATGCCCAGGATAATGAAATAGTAATATTCAGGAAGAGAATTTATTTTTTTCTGACTTATCTGGCTCTTTGCCAGAAGGTCTTCATCTTAAAGTTTTTTTGAAAATTTATTTTCAATGGATTTTTATTTTTTATAATGTTTGTGTAAAAACTATACATTTCACCATGCATGTCCTCATTAAAAATTGTTGATGAACAGCTATCTGTCCACCACTAAGCTAAGAAGTAGAACAGTGTCATTGCCTTTGAAGATCCTCTGCAAGTGTATTATCCCCTCTCCATTCTTCCAGAGGTAGCTTTTATTTTGAATTAGAATTATTTATGCTCTTACTTTTCTTTAGAGATTTCTCTTTCTCTTACACAACACTCTCTCTCTCTCTCTCTCTCTCTCTCTCTCTCTCTCTCTTTCTCACTCATGTACATTCGCACATGCACAGACCCTATATTCAATTCAGGTTTCAGTAAATATGGTGCTATTTAATGAACATGAGGTAACTCTTCTTTGGTAATTAGAACTCAGACGGGCTGTCAGTGCTATTGGTCTAAATATCAGTTAAGACTTTATGGTATTGACCGTGAAAGAGGTGTGAAAGAATTTTGACTGAATGTGATTTGAACCTAATGACATGCTATTTTTCAGTGTTATTTGAATAAATTTCTAATTTGTATTTCAGTTATGTGCTTCTTTTACTTGAATTATGGAAAGCATATAAATTAATTCATCTTGGTTATGGACAATCAAGGTTTAAACACATGGTCTTGTTTTTATATTTATGGTCTACAAATATAATTATGTTACAGTGTGAGAATTTAGTAGCCCATTTCTTATTTTGATGTCCTACTACTTAAGAAAAAGTTTACAACTATTTAAATTTTGATTATTCATCTTTATTCTGTATTTGCATTTTCAGTTTGTAAATTCTGTATCCTTTCTCCTTTCATTTATCTGTAGCTTGTAATTATTGATCATATCTTCCCCAAGGGAAAAGGACAGTAAACCACAGTGTTCCTTCTTTTTACTTTTGTTCAAAAAGTCAAATACACATTATATCTCTCAGATTTTGTAGTTCTCTTGAGTATCCTGTGTGTCTTAGGCTATTTCTGAGCCCAATTCTTACCTGGGATGATAGACAAAAAATGAGCGCTAATAAAGTGTGGTAAGTACAACGGTTAGACATTCAAGAGTCAATGGAAGGACTGAGCTACTTCACTCAACCAAGTTGAAAAGGATCACAGAAGGTGTTGTTTCAGAGTGTACATTAAACGGATTTGGAGATAACTGGGTTAAAGCAGGGATGTCTGAGTGTTCTAGGAGGGTGCAAGAAAACAGCATTGCATGGTGAGCACATGTCACATTCACGACATTTGGAGAACAGAGGTGGAGAGGATGCCCATGAGGGCATAGCTCTGGAAAGCTGGTGACAGATAGGTTTTGATCATCAAGACAGAGTTGAATGCTCTACAGAGTTAGAGTAGCAATTACGGGCGCTTTGCTGAGTGTGATGCTGCCATCATTTCTTTACATAAATTTATTTTTACAACAAGCATTTTGTAGCAATACATATGGAGCACAGCCCACAGATTTTATTCGGTGTGTAACAGCAATAAGTTAGGCCTTATCATCTTAGATTCACATTTTTTTCCTGTGTAGATATAATGAAATGTTTATGGTGAGCACTAACTAAAGCATATCAACCAATATTTGTGTGTTTCATTAGAGCAAGTCAGTTATATACATAATTCTTTTTGGATTTCAATTTTGTTCTGTTCTAATGGGATATATTTTGTATAGATGTTTTGTTCTATGAGATATATTTTGTCACTTCATATTAATATGCATACATTTCTTTTCTTTTTGAATGTTAAGATTACATGAGGCTAGAAATCCCTGCTAAAATTAAAGGGCAAATACACAGTGAAATATTTTCATCGAGCAGAGCACGTCAGGTATTATTATTATCTTATTACAGTTAGGATATATAGAGTTTGAACAGCACAATAATAAAAAAAATCAATAGCAAAATGTGTAAGATAAGGAAAATGTTGAAAAAATATATAGCCTGCAACTTTAATACTGAAAAAAATGAAGGAAAATAACTTGCTATTAGAATAATTGTTTAATGCAAAACAGTGAGATTTATTAAATTATACATAATATTTCTGAATGATGAGTTTTGCTTCTCTCTTATGTTTCTCATCTCAGAGGGTATCATTAAGGAATATATTAAGACATTTTCATCTGTTGTATAGATGAGGGCCAAACACACTTCTTATGTTTGTGCTAGAAAGTAGTCTCCAGTTTTGTATTTCAGTGTAGGAGTATCTAAGTATCATTCATCTTTTTGCTTTGTGTGAAGATATTTTCCTTTCTCATTGTTGTATGATTTGCATTCTTTTACAATTATAATAAGGGCATAATGCTATTGCTTTCCATTTTATAGAGCATGGTTTAGTCCCCCAGCATGTGAATTGTGGCACTGAGCAAAATGCTGATGGTTTATTTTGAAAAGATAGGATTGCTAGGTTTTATTGTTTCAATAGCATTCAAGTCAAGCATGTAATTAATGTATGTGCGTGTAAGAATACGTTGTTATGCTCAGAGTGTTTTTTCACATTTTGAATTTTACACTTTGTAAGAAAGGTTTCTGCTCTGAAAAGAAACCACACACTTGTAACCAATTAAAATAGGCTATTTAGTAAATGAATTCAAAGTATAAGGTTAGCTCTTTTATTTCCAAAATCATTCCTCCCCACTCATTTTGCTGAACCAATTGATGCATGGTGAGCTTGATTCTTACTTCTTTTCCCTTTAGAATTGCCTTAAGGGCTATGTTAATCTAGACCTACCTTTCCATCTTTCTTCATAAACTTTTGTTAATTTCTTAAATATTTTATGTTAGTTAGGTCTTCTCGCTTTTTGGAGTGTCTTGAGATTATTATAAAATGTCCAGAAGAAGTGGTCTTACATCAACCCCCTAGAAAGCACACTGTTTCGCATCCACAGCCAAAGATTGATAACTTTCCCCATTTAAATCAACATCCAGGCGCATACCATGGGGACATTGGATAGCATTGCATAGATGGCTGAGAGAAGAAATCCGTGCCCAGAAGAACTGGATTTTCTTATAAATCTCACACGCTTTTTTAGCTAACGCATCTTAAAATGATGCCAGCACATGGCACTCCTTGTTCTTTCTTCTCCCCTCCGCCAGCCACTTAGTAGATGGCGGGAAGCCCACCGAACTATGCTCTGCCACACTCCATTAATGACCCCGTTGTCAGCACTCTTTATCTTCTGTGGGATTATGTAGTTTACACAGCACACAAAAGCCCCTCTCTGAGTGGTGAGTAAGAGCTGAATTCCAGCTTAGGCTCTGCTATCCAAGTTTTATTCACTTGGCAAGACACCCAACGGAACTGTTTTGTTTTTTCCCTACATTTATTATCCCAGAGGGAGAGCCTTTCTTTAATTCTTGCCCTGCTCCTGTGTGGTCTAGCTGTGTGACTATCAGAGGGCACACAATGGAGTTGTGGTGCAATGAAAATACTTCCTATTCCTTACAATATTGGAATAAATTCGTAAGGATATGAACTGATGATATTATCATTCATCTTGGAAAGGCAAATCAATACATAGGAGACTGTCTTTCCAGAACCTTAAAAAAGAAAGGAAGGACTTTACCACACCACTCAGACTTAGAGAAACTTGAAATGACATTTTAATGAGGCATTTTCTTGAAATGGGCCTAAATTCTGGGGATACATAAAGGAACTGATTTGGATCCTAGACCTTAGTGAGATGATTTTGCTTTTAATAATTTGCTTGTTTATTCATTGTGCTTTTTAGTTCCTTGAGTGAGCCAGTGAAGATCTTTATTTTTCAAATCAGTTTCCATTTATAAACGTACAATGTTTACTAAAAAGAAAAAAAACTTATATAAAAAGCATATACCACATACACCAATGACACTGATTTCTCCAAATCTATTCTGAACCTCAACACAATTTAGAATTGTGTCCTCAGTGCAGTAGCTCGTCCCTTAGAGCTCAAAATCTTAGCTGTCAAACTCCCCCTAAACTCATTAAGACTCATTTGTCTCTGTCAATGACATGTTCTCAGGAGCCAGTTCATGGCAGGCTGCTTTGTCTCACAGCCACTTTGAATAAGGCCAGTTTTCAAGAAAAAAGGGGGACCTATGCTTTGGAATGTATCATATCTCAGGAAATTACATAATTTTTTTTCTTTACAAAGTTCCATTTGCAGGGAAAAGTGCAGGTTAAGCACTGTCTAAATAAATTAAATGGTGAATAATAAAAATATTCTTTCTATAAAAAATTCAACTCAAGACTGTACACTAGTCCAAATGAAAGTACTAGAAAGGTCTGACCACCTTGTCTGAAGGGCAACAAATAACGTAAGATAATCTCTTAATACCCAGTTTAGAAATGCCTGTACCATATGTTGTGATAAAAATTAAACGTATGTAACACTCTGATTATTTGTTTTAATTCACGGGTAGATTTTCCCTTGTTTGAAGACTAGATGATGGATGGAATGAATATACTTAAAGCCCGGATCTATAAATATAATTTCACTCAATCTGTTTTTTTTTTAAACAAAAGTGAATGCAAATGACTTAGTTCATACGCAAGTGACTATACTTCATAGCACCAAATTTTAATGGCTCAGTTTTAAGGGTTGTAAGTGACATTGTCTTAAAAAATGGAGTAAAGAGAAGGGAACCTTGATGGCTCAGTGGGTGAAACATCTGACTCTTGATTTGAGCTCAGGTCATGGTCTCACTGTCAGTTTAAGACCCACATCAGGCTCTGCACTGACAGTACGGAGCCTGCTTGGGTTTCACTCTCATCCTCTCTCTCTCTCTCTGTCCCTCTCCTGCTTGTGCTCTCTCCCTCTCTCTTTCAAAAATAAGTTTATTTAAAGATGGAGTAAAAATAAAAATTGCCTAAACAGATGGCTGCTGTAATGACCAATGTTATCTTCAAACATTTCTGTCTGCTCTAACATAAAAGCAAATGAACTATTGAAGCTACAACTTTGTATGCCCACAAATGTTTTGTTAAGATATATAGTCTCTGACTTTAAACACCCATAGCCTAGTGAAGAAGATGACATTTAACAAATTATTAAACTAAGACAAGCCCTTAGTGATGAAAACGGAGAAGGGAGCTTCAAAAAGCATCTCAGAGATGTCATATGGAAACAGCATTTGGAAAAAAGCCTTCCTTGCATCAAACTACTTCATCACAATCCCTCCTAGGTTATCCTGGTAAGAAATGGAACCAGAGAATGTCAGGACCAGATTTATGGCTTACAGGATGGCCTGTTTCAGTAGAGAGACTATTTTAAAGCCCAGAACAAGAGCAATTCGAGTCAAAGTGGTAGAAAGAGGGGGTATGAGGAGAGAACAGAACAAATTAAAGAAACTTTTAAGAGTAGAATAAACAATTAGAAGGGAAGAGTGAACAAGAAGAAAATTTTATCAGGGATTGTTCAGTTTCATTGTTCCCATCGATCATTAATATAAAACAGCTGAATGTGAGGCAGAAATAATGGTACAGTTTTAAGCCTGATGATTATTACCTTTTTTTCATGTATGATATTGTGTTTCTAAGAGCATTTCTTTAATTGTAGATTGATAAACCACACCCAATATTATTTGGCATTCAAATCCAAAATGTGGCTTTTTAAAACACCTATCTACCACCCCTCGGCTGTATGCCCTCAGTTGCTCCTCTCCCCCTCTGGAACCAGGCCAACTGGTCATTCCTGCTTCCACCTGTTATAGATGGCTGACCTTGGAGGAATATGGAAAGCTCCCTGTGCCATCAGTTATGTTCCTGTCAAATGAAGATGATAATAATAGGCATACCTCATAGAGTCAATGCAAAATTTAACTTAGTTAATGCCCATGAACTTTTTATTTATTCATTTTTTTTGAAAATGGAATTTAATTAAGGCTAAACTTTCTTGTTTTTGACAAATCCCTTGGGAGCAAGTGTGAGGAATACTCTTCAGATCATAGTTATCTTGAAAGCCAAGAGGCTGAAGATGTTCATTGGCTATAATTTTTTTCACCCAAGCATACTTATTCATAAAATTCACAGTAGGACTTCACAATTATAAAACATTAAAAATGCATATAGTCCTTATTAATTATATGATGCCAATAGTTTTTGCCATTCAAAAGTACCAAACTAAGTCTTCATAATAACACTTAAAAAGTGATTTGGCAACCCTAGAGAAAATAAGATTTTCTTAAGAGCTTACCTTATGAGAAAATGTTTATCTTCAGCTATTTTAAAATTTAAGTGAGTACTTTTGATTTTTGCCTATTTTAATTTGGTGTTCTGCCCAGACTCCATTTGGGTCTGATCAAAATGACTTGGTTTCAATACACTCCTCATTTCTGGGTTTTTCCAGTCATCACCAATTACCTGCTTCTCCCACCAACCCCCTGCCCCGTGCACCAAGCTACACAATATTTCCTTCATTGCTTTGGCACATTTAGGTAAGCAGGAGCCTACATACTAAATAAAATAGATTGGACGGCCTCACTATTAGAATAAACCTTCAAAGGACCTTTGTACTTGTCTCCACTTCTCAATTTTCTAATGAAATCATATAAATTGGCTTTATCTGGGCTCTAGTTTGCCCTCATTATTCATTATCTATCTACCTAATTAGTGGCTAATGAGCCTATACATATTGAGAGAGTAAAGTAGAATATAATGTTTATATTTTCAGGAGGTGAAAGGAAGTGTTCTGCCTTCTTTGGATTTACTTAGTGTATAGGCAAAGGGCATGTGTAGGAAAAGGTTTTGTGTGTGTGTGTGTGTGTGTGTGTGTGTGTGTGTGTGTGTGTTTTATTTCTTTGAACTAGAGAAAAACAATATAACATTAGTGCATCATGAAAAACTTCTTTATTTCCTTCCTGCCGAGTGAAAAAAAGATCTTGGGAACTTTAAGAAGTGTTAGTTCAGTGGCAATTAAGGAGAGAATAGATGACCTATAAGTGATCTGTTTTTATTTCAAAGCTTAAAAGTATGAGTCAGTCTTTACTGTGCTTGAATTTATTTATAAGTAAGATTATTTCTTGCCCTGTTTGTCTTGATTAAACTTTTAGATTCAGTAAAGCTAATGGCACCTTCACTACATTGTACTTGTCTTTACTTTCATGATCATGTCTGTGATCTTTAATTACCACGCCAATTAGATTTGCCTTCAGGACCTGTGCTTTTAATTTTAATGATGTAGTCTATACTTTTCTTATCATGGAGACTCAAAATCACAAGCAAAGATATTTTGGGAGAATTATCTTGTCATACTTCATACATTTTGGAGACAGTGTAGGACCCTGAGGAAAAAGTTGAAAAGAGATGTTTTCTTTGGTTTCTGTCCATTTCTTGTTTCTGGAGACTTTTGCTTATTTTTAACATTTCTAGAACAGTATGAGCTGTGATAAGGTTACTTGACCTCCCTGAGATTTGGATTCCACATTGAAAAGATTGACATGATGATGCCTCCTCTGAAACTTGTTTAAAGAACCAAAATTCAAAATGAAAAATTCTCATGCTAGCAATATTAATAAAAATATCAATCAATAAAACCCAGTAATAAAAGCCAGCCGATCTATAGTACAAGTGCATACAGGCTAAGTCAGTGCTGATCTACCACATTTGGTGTGACTCTAATGCTGTACATTAGAAATGTAAGTTATTAGTGATATTATTGAAAGGAATATTAATAGATGACTCTCAGAACAGAGAATCTTAATTTATAGGTATAATTCAATAATACCAGGAATTAGGGAAGGCAGTTAGATGTAATTAAAGGAAAAATATCTTTCTAGAATGTGTATTATCAGATTGCAAAAGTAGTTAGTAGCTCTGTTTGCTATTTTTGAGAATGCACTGGCCTGCAGGTAAAGGTTCTCATTGCTTTAACCTACATTTATTTATAAGAGTAGAACACCAGAATATTCGACATATATATTAAGCCACTAAACATTTATTATATGAGTACTACATGCTATGCAATTGAGATATAAAAATAATATGACATGGTCTCTGTCCTCAGTCTTCTCACATTCTATTTAGAGAGATACATAAAGAGTTAATGACAATGTAAAGGAAGTTGCTGATCCTTTAAGAAGAGTATCTGTCTCAGCCTATGTTTAAAGGGATATAAATGTCTGTGTGCCTGGGTTGAGGGAAGGGCAGAGAAGGGAAACTTTCTGGGAGTGAGCTGAAACCTAGGTTGGTCCTTAATAATTTTACTTAGCTTCCCTTCTATTTTCTAAAATTTAGGGGAAATAGTACTCAGGTACTTCCACAGAGCAGGAGGATTAAATATGATAATATACCAGAAGTCTATATGCCAAAGCATGGCAGCTTGGCTTAGAACAAGCCAGAATCTAAAGCAAGACCCACAATAAGAGGATAAGGAACTGGGAAGGAAAGCTTGTATGGAGTGGCAGTGTATGAGATGTTGGCACAAAACCTCCAGCTCTGTGTCCCTGGAAGGAAGAAATCTAGTCTATTAGATGGATCACAGCAGCTGAAAGATAGGGGCAATAGGAAAATAAGAGTTTTCTCTAGGGAAGAGAATTTTCCCAAAACCAAAGGATCAAAACAAATGTTTATCTACAGAAGAGTTAGTTGGCAAAGCCAGATTCATTGGGCCTGTATAGAAAAACAGGAGTCTAGTCTTTAATCAGAAAGAAAGGTGGGTTTGGAAAAGGCAAGAGAAAAATGGAGACAAGGACATAGAAGGGAACAGACAGATTATCTGGAAGAAAAGTTTGACACAGCATGGAGGCTTAAGGCCAGTTACCTAAACTGGAACCTATGAGTTGTGTCAAGTCAATAATGTCCTCTTGCTGCTATATTCTTGATAATTTAGCCAAAACTTTTTTTATCCTTTCTGTTTAAGGTAAGCATTAAGGCCTGTTTAAGCCTAGACATTGAAGCAAGGCTAAGTCTAAAGGAAGAGCTCACATGTCCCCAACAGTGGGAGAAATGGTTGGCAAAAATTGAGAAATCAAATCTGGTATTTGATAGTATATTCCTTGACTCACTGAAAGTTAGCCAATAATAAGACCAAGACCAATTATTAACAAAAGCCTTCAGGGGCAGAGCAGAGCAGGAGTGGACTTTAACACGTAGCTTGTGCAGGTGACTTGTTCAGTGGCCTTGGGCAAGTCAGTTACCCTCTCTCATCTTCACATTCCACATTTGCCTTTGACTTTGGTTTGGGGGACTCATTAAAGATTTTTTAAACACACTTAATTTATTTTTTATTTATTTGTTAATATTTATCCTTACTGTATTTAAAATAGTATTGAAGAAGCAATTGACTTTGTATAGGACTTAATATATTGACTACATGCTATGTAGAAGAATTTTTGTTTACCTTCATCCTCATCATTACAATTACTTGAGTCAGATGTTCAGCCGTCTCTAACTTAGATGCAAAATAAAATATTGCTCAATTTTTCTTTGCAATTATATTCATTGCAGAGAAAGGCAGTTTTCTTTTACAAATTTAATTTACTAAGAAAAATATTATACTTGTAAGTTTTCTTTTTAAATTAGGGAAAAGAAACTTTAATAAAGGTTAGGATCAGCAATGCTTGTAGTTTTAAATTTTCCTTTTCAGTTTGCTAATGAAATGAGATTCGTATTTTAAGAATTTCTCCTAAGTGAAAGAATCTGAGTAAAACTACTGGCAATGTAAGCAAAATTAATTATCTTTTCAAATTACGTTTCCTTCTGAATGGTACTGATTAATGTTTGCACTTTAAGATCGCTGCTCAGGGCCACAGTATGGTTCATATGCACAGATTTGAAAATCAATGCAAGATTTAATTTAAATGAGTAAATCTAACATTAATTTTTAAGACAATGGAGATTTTAACTGAAGATTTTAAAGATGATTTCTATAATCTGTTAAAATTGTCGCAGATACTTAATTATTTACATAGTAATTTTAAATATATGGCCTAAAATGAAGCTGAAAGTAATAAATGCAAAACTAATTCTGGATAGATGACTTTCATAATAATTTAGGAGAATCCATTTACAAAGACTGTTAAGAAAGTAAATTTTTATATTTTAAAATAATGGAATAAGGTCCAGTCTTTAGCTGTATGATTAGGTAAGACAAAAAAGTACAGCTGGATGAAATTTCAAAGTCATTTCATTTATAGCCTTTTAAAATTTAGGAATAATTTAAACTGCATAAAGCTGTCTCATCCATGAACAGTTAGACTCTTGAATGCCCTTAAAATCATGTGAGTCTTAGTTACATTGAAAATCTTTAATACTCTATAAAATTATCCTTCCAGAGATAATAATTCCCTTCTTTATTAATATAGTTCATTCAAGATTAATGAAAACTACCAGGCTATATGTTTGCTGACACTGAATAAGTAAAATTATAAAAAAAAATCACCTAATATCTAATCATATCTATGGGATTCCTTGCTTTAATGGATTGAATTGTGTCTCCTCAAAATATGTTGAAATCTTAACCTCCTGGACACAGACTGTGACTTTATTTGGACACTGGGTCATTACCTAGGTAAGCAAGTCAAAATGAGGCCATTAGGGTGAGCCCTAATCCAGCATGACTGATATCCATGTGAAAAGGGACAGTTTGGATACAGAGATGGACATGCACAGAGGGAAGATGATATGGAAAAACAGAGAATGCCATCGACAAGGCATTACGTGAGGCTATCAGAACCTAGGAGAGAGGCCTGGGGCAGAATCTTAGAGTCCCCAGAAGGAACCAGTCCTGTGGATACCTTGACTTTGGACTCCAGCTTCTAGAACTGATAAAGTTTCCATGGTTCCGGCCCACCCAGTTTGTGGCACTTTGTTCCTACAACCCTTTTGAAAATTAACACACTGCTCTCTGGCTTCCGATTATGTTTTCCCAGTGGTAGGAATCAGCAGACGATGAGTGGAGAGAAGGAAGCAAAGTCAAGGCATTTTTCCTCCTTGGAGTTTCTTAGCAAACTCTGAGATTGTCTGTACTCTCCATACAAATGCCTTCTCTAGATTCCAGAAGGCTCTCTCTCTCTCTCCTTTTTTCTAAATTTCCAGGAGTTCAAAGGGCTCCCTGCTGCTGCAAACCTCAGGTATATACATCATCTCTTACTGTTCACCTAAATCTTTCGCACATCTTTTAAATTAATCCCTTTACTAAACTCTTACGGAAGTATCTGCTTTGCATATAACACCTTTTTCTTGGCAGGACATTAACTAATACAGCACCTCCCTACTAAAGAGAATTGATTACCATATAGTTTATACTATAGCTGGGCATTGTACATATGATAGCTCTTATCACAGTATAATTTGCTTAAGTCTTTCCATATAAAAGAAGCTTCTTGGGGCACCTGGGTGACTCAGTTGAGTGCCCAACTTTGGCTCAGGTCATGATCTCACAGTTCATGGGTTCGAGCCCTGCGTCGGGTTCTGTGCTGACAGTTCAGAGCCTGGAGTCTGCTTCTGATTCTGTGTGTCCCTCTCTCTCTCTGCCCCTCCCTGCTCATGATCTGTCTCTGTCTCTCAAAAATAAATAAATGTTAAAAATTAAAAAAAAGAAGCTCCTTAAAGCTATTTATTTTAAGTTGTAAAGTCAGCACCTAGTACAGGTTCTGATATAATGTAAGTCCTCAAAATATATTCAATAAATGGATGCATAGATGAGTATTTATTTTTTAATATTTTCATATCCTGTCTTAACCACAAAGGAGACTTGAGGTAGCTAACAAAAATAAGCATGTAATATTAATCATTAATAGGTGAAGAAATTAAAACTAAAAAGTAATAAGGTCAGGGAAAGAAACATGTATGTAGGAATAAGATTAGTACATGAAATACTATAATATGCAAATATATAGCATTATATTTATGTTTACATTTTATATTTGTTTTGATAAACAATGGACTCTGTGCTTTCAACAGACAATGTGAAGGCAAAAGCAGGTCAGTTACATGAATCATGGTGTAAATATGTTAAGTACTAATTACTTGGGCAATGTGCACATAATCCAAATACTGAGACGTGATGCAAACATTAATCTCTACTGAATCTCCATGAAGAGGTGAGCATGTCATGTAGTGAACAATGGCTTCAATATGTTTCCACAGATAATTAAAAAGGGAGTTTCATAAGGATCTGTTTGCACTATACTCCCTTGTGGCCAACAGTATAACACCCAGATAATCTTTGGTAAAGTCTATTCTAGTGAAGCAGGCCAAGCAAAGTGACGTCAATGAGGTGCCTTGCCAGAGTAGATGAATCTAAGCATCCATTCACCAGACCTAGAACACACGGCTGTCTATAGTTCTGATGTTATGATTCATGCCCATAATATCTGTATCATAAATACATTTTTATCACAATGATTTTGTGGCAATGATTTCAAGTCTTGAAAGTACTAAGAATGCAGATAACCATATTGTTAACTGTTATAAATGAAAATGTGTTTTAATAGAAAGCCAGGCTATTCCTGCTTAGGAATGTTTTTAACCACTTGGTTTAGTTCATTTCATATTTAACAAAAAAGAGAAAATGTTAAAAATGGAAATATATTTAAAATCAAGATACAAACAAGTTTATAAAAACCAGAAAATAAAAATGTCCCTTTTTTTCCTCCTCTATTTTCCAAAACAAGTCTTAGTAAATAATGGGATTTTGAGCCCTGTATCAGTTATTGGAGATGAAAACCATTATTGAATAAATAATTTTAAAAAATCTATGTGGCAAAATCTCACACTCCACACCCATTTGTTTTTGCTGCCCCAGGGGGAAGAACATATCAGGAGAAAGTTCACAGATGGTTTACTGCTTGTCCTCAAAGAGAGAAAAAAAAACAAAAAACAAAAAACCTCACATTGATTGCTTTCAAAAGATTACAAATCCAGTGCTTACAGATCTCATCATGTGAAAAGTAGAATTATTATGGCCCAGTTTTTGAACTTATCTACTAACAAAGTAGAAGTCTGTAAGGAGGAAAGTGTGTGTGTGTGTGCACATGTGTGAACATGCATGATGTATTTACAGTACATACTGTACTTTTCAAAGAAAAAAATAAAAATTTTTTTTCAGGACCAGCCCGCTTCCCTTAGTCTCAGCTGGGCATCTTGAACTTCTCATAGTGCTGGTGATCAGTGGTCTCTCTCCTCATTATCTTGATGAGTTGGAGGAGAAAACTCAGATTCTGACTTTCAGCATCATTCAGCCACAGAAGCCAGGCTTTGTCTTTTGTTTCGCCATGCAGAGGCATTAAATTCCTTGTAATAAAATTTGTTATTCTGCATATGATTACCATGACTTCTCCCTCCCTCTTAGTAGCATCCTAGCATAATTTGGTTTGTGTGGCTTTCCTTTTATTCTACTACTCAGCCACCAGGATGGTCTTAGTACCCTCTATAAAAATTCTATTTATAGAAATATTATCAATATATAATTTTTACATCAATACTTATGTCTACTTTTGGGTCACTCAGTACCTTGCCCATTTTTCTAACAGGAAATTCCTATGTTTCTGAGAGCCTTCAGTTTATGCTTTGCTCTTCATATGCCAAGATTCCCTTCCTCTTCTTCAACATCTTCTTGGCTCAAAGTACTCACCAAATAATATTTGGTTGCTTTTTGCTGATTAATGATCCCCTGAGTGAATTCTTCCTCTAACTTTTCCTCATGTGCAATTATGATTGTCTTCATCCAAAGGAAATGTCCACAGAGGTTCCTTCTTGCCCCTGTTTTTCACACTAGCAGAGCTGCAGCACTTCCTTGACCTTCTCAAGCTGTGTGTTTGTTAGGTTTCCTCCCCTTTCTTTTTTTTTTTTTAATTTTTTAATGTGTATTTATTTTTGGGAGAGAGAGAGATTGAGAGAGACAGAGAGAGAGAGAGAGAGAGAGAGAGAGAGAGAGAGAGAGAGAGAATCTTAAGCAGGCACAGTGCTCAGCATGGAGCCCTGACATGGGGCTTGATCCCATGAGCCTGGTTTCATGACTTGAGCCAAAATCAAGAGTCAGACTCAACCAACTGAGCCACCCAGGTGCCCCAAGATAAACTTGTTTTAAACTGTCACTCTGGGCAACTGAATAAATTAACCTGAAATATGAGCCTTTTAGGTATGAGTCAATTAAATGTTGAGTATCATCAACTAAATTTGATTACTTGGGTTTCAGATGAGTTTATCTGAAGTTCTTATTTCTAGGCGTACTTAAGAGGATGTGTTAGTAGGGATTGCACTGGACTGTATATACCAAATATTCCAGATTTAAGATTGTTTTTGTTTGTTTTACACTTTTTTTTTTCACATTGAGAGAAGTCCAAACATAGATGTTGGGAAGCTGGTGTGGTGACAACATGGTATTACTAGAGATGCAAGAATCTCCATTGAGCTTTCTGAACCACCATCTCCAGGCTGTGTTTTTGTCCTCATGCTGACAAGACGGTTACTAGAACTCAAGCCATAATAGCCTTCTTTTTTCCAAAAAGGAGAGATCAAGAGTCAATGGTAATAGGGTGCAGACCATTTGAGTCAGTCTCCTTGGAACTTCAGTGCCAACATTTTGGCATGCACCACATAGACACATCTATTTATGAGATTTAGTGTAAAATAATAGCTTTTTAGCTAGTAGGTGTGCTGACCCCAACAAAAATCATGTTGTGCTTTTAAAGGAGCCCACTGGGAATGCAGCCTTTGCCATGGAGGATAAAATAACTTTTGAGACTATATGATAATCTGTGTGTAGGAAAAAATATCTCTTAATTTTCCACAGCACAAATATGTACATTTGTATGTGTGTGATGGGGGTTGGGATGGAGATTAGATGAAATGTACAAAATCAACTCATACAAAATTAGTGTTAACCTGTCAATTTAGAAGTAAAAAGAAAGGGATAATCAGATTGTTATTGGCCTTTTTACTGCAATAAAAATTATGTTTAGCTAGGGATAGACCTAATTTTGACTATCATAGTTGACTTATGGTAGAGGTTCTTACCCATCAACATCTAGGAGTCTATATTGAGGTCATATGACTTATGGCCTTGGCTTATTCTTGTTTGTAAAATCAAATGCCTCAAAACACATCAATAAAATCTCCAAGTAGTCATATATATTTCTTTTTCCTAGCAGAGTTTTCCCACAAGGCCCTAAGATTTTCTTTAGAAAGTAGTTAAATATGCAAAGCCTGCATCTAAAGTCCATGCAATATTTCAAATATTATCTTGACAGACATCACAAGAAAAAGTTTGTTTACATCTGAGATGAGATATCTAATAAAAGTAATGGATCTATAATATGTCTCATGATATGGAATATTTATGTATTTATGTATCTATTTATGGAAGTGTAGTTGACAATGTCACATTAGTTTCAGGTGTGTTGCCTGGTGTTTGGGCAGGTCTATACAGTATGCTATGCTCACCACAGTGTCACATCATACAGTACTATTATGACACCACTGTCTATATTCTCTATGCTGTTCCCTTTATCCCTGTGGTTTACATTTTCCATAACTGGAAGCCTTATCTCCCACTCCCCCTCACCCATTTTGCCCTTTGTATATCATAATTTTTAAATACATAATGGACTTTGGCTCTAATAAGATAGAATGTTAATGTGGTAAGATGAAAAATCTAGGGGGGAGCTTCGATAATCCTCAAGACAATATACATCCCCAAGAGGCATTATTAGCTTGAGCTTATTAATTATATCACTCTAAGATGTAGTATTCCTTGGACCTTTTTGCAAATCACCCTGGAATTAACAAAGTTTAGAGCAGTTTATAAAACCAAAATGCTAATTTCCTATAAAATTACGAAAAAGTCTCTTACTATAGGGGTGCCAGGGTGGCTCAGTTGGTTGAGCTTCTGACTCTTGGTTTCAGCTCAGGTTGTAATCCCAGGGTTGTAGGATCAAGCCCTGTGTCAGGTTCTGCTGGGTGTGGAGCCTGCTGGAGATTCTCCCTCTCTGTCACTGTCTCTGTCTCTCTCTGTTTCTCTCTCTTTCTCTTTCCCCCTCTGCCCATCTTCCTCACTCAAATGCTTTCTCTTTCAAATAAAAAAAAGTCTATTACTGTAAACTAACTTACTGATTCAACATATGGCTTACATTAGTCAGAAGAGGTTTACTTATGACTTTTGGACATCTTAGTTTTGTTTCTCAAAAAAAGTGCTGAAAGGTCTAGAAAAGAAAGAGAAACAAATGATGACAAGATTACGTCTCACTTCTTTGTTTAAAAAAAGAGTTTCATGATACTGTGATACTTGCTATGAACAGTTTTTCTTGGAA
This sequence comes from Suricata suricatta, assembly GCF_006229205.1. NCBI lineage: Eukaryota > Metazoa > Chordata > Mammalia > Carnivora > Herpestidae > Suricata > Suricata suricatta. The sequence continues at coordinate 113,174,763 of NC_043705.1, forward strand.
TATGTATGGTATACTATATTTAATAAAATGCCACATGTTTTTTCCATACCACAATTACTGTCCTAGTTTAAGGAGAGAAAACTTTCTCAGTGTTGAAACAGCTAGGAAGGGCTCTACTGAGGGGAGATGTTTATAAACATCCAGAGAACAGGTGGAATTTAGAGAAGTTCACTCCAGTGAAGAGACACCTTCCAGAAGGGCAGACCTAGGAAAGATCTGTGTTTTTGTGTAATGATAAAGTAAACAATTTCATTGGATGAGGTTTATGTGACAGATATTAATGTAAAATAAAGAAAGGGTTGGTATATTAAAAAAATAACTGATTCATGAATTAAAAGAGTCACTTATCTCTGTTAATAGAAAATATTTTTGTGCTTCATACATTCACCATACCAAGTTTTTAAAATAACTTACATATTTGTTATTACTGTTATTCAATAATGGCCATGAAGACAAGAGCATATCATTTTAGTTAAGCAAGTAATTTGTATAGAGCTTAACACATTTTTCTTCAGTTGAACTGAATGGTACTTTCTGCAACATGATTCTGTTAATGTTTCTCTAAAACATCAACAGATATTCAGGGAGTATTCCTTGAATGAATTATTGACTGACTACAGCAGTTTCAACAGTGATTCTGCTGATGATTTTAGGCCAATATGCTAAGTTCTTGATATTCCTTAGTTTGACAACATACAGCTATATGGCCCCTATCACTAATAATTATAATGTTCTGGGGACAAGTAACTAGGTTTTTTATAAAAAAAAATAATACAACACAATGGACTTCACAGAACGTGGAGTAGAAGCAGTTGTCATGTGTTTTGACATCAAGTGTGATTTTCCTTCTGTCCTCCATATGTTAAAATGAAAACTGCACATATGGTCTATATATCATAATAAGGTTTTGTAGGCATACATCTAGTTGTATAGTTCTTATCTCTAAACTATCTTTGAGTAAGCAAGAAGTAAATAAGGAACCTTATAACCAGTAAGCTATAATACAAAGAACATTTAAATATACTCCAATTTAAGCAGAATTTTCAGGTCAACTGAATGGAAGTTTCAAGATGACAAATTGCAATTCAACAAAAAAATTTTTTTTTAATCTTTAACAATGAAGCAATGAATTATTTTTTAGATACTTAAATAGAGGCTGGATTTTTTTTGGGTCAGGAATTTCCTACATGAACAGGGTGAATAGGTTTCCAAATCAATTCTGTAAACATACAGCAAAATATACGTTCTGTTTAAAGATTAATTAAGAATGTTTCCTTCTAGTTGGATTTTGAAAGACGGGGAGAAATTCAGCAGCTATGGTAGGATGAGGCCAAGGTGATTTCATGTGATCAGACTAACAAGAAGGAAATAATTTGGGAAATTGTAGTGTCCTAATAAAAATAATTACATTCGTGAGGGGGAAATGTCCTTGAAAAATAAATTTGGACCAGCTGACACTAGGTCTTGAACTCAGCATGAAATTTAGGCTTTTGTTTTTTAAAGTGTATTTATTTATTTTGAGAGACACAGAGACAAGGCAAGTGGGAGAAGGAAAGAGAAAATCCCATGCAGGCTACACACTGTCCTTGCTGAGCCCGATGTGCAGCTTGGACTCATGAACTGTGAGATCATGACTGGAACCAAAACCAAGAGATGGACATTTAACTAACTGAGCCACGCAGGTGCCCCAAGAAGTTTAGTCTTAAGAATTTAAAATATTTATTTATTTATGAGAGAGAGTGTGAAAGCATGGGTGGGGCAGAGACAGAGAGAGACAGAAAATCAAAGCAGGCTCCAGGCTCTGAGCTGTTAGCACAGAGCCTGTTGAAGGGCTTGAACTCAGAAACGATGAGATCATAATCTAAGCCAAAGTCTAACGCTCAACTGACTGAGCCACCCAGGCGCTCATCAAGTTACTGTTTTGGTAAGACCACTCTGGTCACAAGAAGAGTAAGTTTTTGCTGAATGAAGCAAAAATACTAGAAATGAAAAGAATGGTTAGGAGGCTATTTCATGATTCAAATAAGGGATGATAAAGAGATGATAAGGAAGTAGATGGAAAGAGAAGGCAGGGTATTTGAGATAGATTTTTAAAACAAAGGACACCAATTCCTAAGAATGTTGAATTATAGCATCAGATTTTAAAGCTGTTGTCACAGGATATATAGATATATAAGCAGCTAAGGCTTTTTTTTAACCTCAGAAGTTGAGGGGAATAAGTTTTGAGAAATTTCATTCCATGTTCTAATATCTTGTTTATTGGGCTTAAGATATTCTTACTGTTGACAATTCTATGCCATAAAACTTCTAACTTGTTCTTCTCAGGGAACAATAAGTGAAAGCTTACTAGCAAAAACAAAAACAAAACAAAACACAACAACAAAAAAAACACCAAGGAAATTGATCAGTATGCTAGATGTTTTATTCTGGCCCCTTAGTATTTCTTTAGCCTCAGAGAATGTGTGTCCTTTTAAAAATAGTTATATTATGGAGAAATTTGCAAATTTCCAATTTTTACTTATTTACCTTAAAGTAGGTCCTAATTCTATGGAAGTCAGTAGATAGTAAGTCCATATAACTGCTTATCCTAACCTGGATGGTTTTATTTGTATCAGTATCTGTAATGCAGGTGGAGGTTATTATAATTTAATCATGGAAGAACTGTAGTTTTTACAAGTTTCCTTCATAATTTCCCACCTCCTCCCTCTTTGCTTTTAAAAATATAGTATACCCTTCTATGGGCTCTCATTCCAGGCTTCAAAATTTTTACATCATAATTTTATTTCTTGTTTTATCATTAAGAGTATTCATTTCTAAAGTATGACTTCTCTTTACAGTAATAGGTGATATATATGGTTCTCCGCTCCTTTTCAAAATTCAGTCTCCCGTTACTTCCTGGATGTGTTCATGTTATTTGGTAAAGCCAAGATCTAAAATATCTGTTTCAAATACTGTCACTTTGCCCTGTGTTTCCTTAATGCTCTGAGGACATTTCTGAAATGTACTTCCCATTACATTATAATGTATTTTTGCATCTCTATATTTCACTGAACAGTAAAATTTTTGGAAGAGGAGACTGTAGTTTATTCATATTTTACATCAGTGTGTGGTATGATTTAGGACATGGTAAATAAATATTAATAAATGAAGAAATTTTTTTCTATTCAATATTACATTACTCTACCTAAAATCACAAGATGGGTGTGTACCTTTTCATGCCAATGCCTATTGTCTATGTTTTGGTAAACCAAACTTGCTTTACTGCAACATGGTACAATTTGTAGTTTTTTCAATATACTTTCCTAGTTCATCTGAAGCCTTCTGTATTCCTTGTAAGATTTAAAATATGTTTCATAGAATCTTCTCCATGGAGGTGACAATAACTACTGTGGAATTAAATGCTAGAACTCCTGTTCTCTAGACTACTAATTTTTAGAGAGCCAATTCAATTAAAAAGTAAAAACATGTATGGGAAATGACTAGATAAGAATTGTTAAGTCTTACAGAAAAAACTAGATTGTACACCTCTACATTTTAACTAAATTATTGTCTAGATAAATATCAATAAATCGATCTAATTGTATTACACTAATATAGTAATATCTAGTTGGGTCTGGAAACTAGCCATATGGAGCTAGCTTTCTAATATTTTAGTCTGAAATTGGATCTTTAAGTGTAAAGTTGGACAATATGTGTTACATCTAACACATGTGTTGTTCGACATTTTCTAGAGCTTTAGACTACATTAACTATATCATATTCCAGAATATGTGGTCATTGAATCTTCAGAAAACATTAAAGAGACCCTAGCAAAAAACACTTTATTAGGGAAAAAAAGTCTTTGACCAGTGGAATATATAAAACAAATTATATGTGATGAAATGTATTTGTCTGTGCAAAATGCCAATGCAAAAGATAAAATAAGGTTTTGTAAATGGAGAGTGAAGAAATAGGGAACCCATCTAGGAAAGCCAGCAAATTGCTTACACACGTGTAGGCTTTAAAGATATGTAAGAATGGAGTGTCTTATCCTTAATTTTACAGGCCATAAACTAAATTTGGCATCTTTTTTGATAACTTAATATTATAACTTTTTAACTAAGCTTAATTGTATAGTTTTATATTTACAAAAATGTTCCAAAGATAAAACAGAGGATTTCCATTTATCCCATACCCAGTCTTCCTACTTAATAGCATTTTATATGCTATAGTATATTTGTCAAACTAATGAACCAATCCCGAAGTCCATGCCATTATTCAGATTTGCTTAGTTTCTTTATTTAATGTTGTTAGTCTGTTCCCGGATCCCATCCAAACTCTACACTATAATAAGTCCTCGTGTCTCCTGAGACTCCTCTGGACTGTGACATTTTCTTAGAATTTTCTCACTTTTAGTGACTGTTTAGAGGACAACAGTTTTTCAATTAGGGTTTATCTGCTATTTTTCTCATGGTTAGGTAAGAGCTATGAAGTTTTATAAAGATGACCATAGAGGTTCGGTACCCTTCTCTACTAGTACATTCACATTAAGGGTAGATGCTTGAATATGACTTATCTCCCATGATATTTACCTTAGTTACTTGACTGAGGTCATGTTTGGAGATTTTGGAGTGTTTCTTCTTTTCTCTTTTACCATACTATACTCTTTAAAAGGAAGTCACTCTGAGTGGCATACACTTAAGGAGTGGGAAGTTATGCTCTTTCTTCTTTGGGGGAATGTAGCAACAAAAATTACTTGGAATTATTTGGCAAAGGAGATTTTTCTCTTCTCTGGCATTCATTTATTGATTCAGTCATTCACTTATATTATTAAGGACTCATGGCTATTTATTTTATCCTTTGGATCATAATCCAATACTGTATTATTTATTTTGTTGCTTAAATTGTCACAGCTTTGGCCATTGGGAGCTCATGGAAAATGGCATTAGAAACTAAGGTCAAGGCTTTGGAAGTGCTGTTAACTTTTGTAAAGTAAACTCAAAAGCTTCTCATCAAATTAAGCAACTTCTTAAAACGTATTACCCGTGTGATAAATCAAGACTGCATTAAACTGGCTTGCAGAGATTAATTTCCCCCCAGTATTTATTTTCCATTATGTTCCTTAAATAGGACCCTGAAGTACTAACTGGATCTAGACATCAGCAGTAAATCTTCCATTTCTAAGCCCTTTTGCAGTTAGATTTGGCCTTGTGGCAGATATTGAAGATGCAATGAAAGCGATATCTTTAAGTATTCTTCTTGTCTTTAAAAGAAAGTGTATCCTTCTTTTGCCCCTTCTTCTTTTTGCCTGGCTGGGATGTGGTTATGCTGGTGGGAAACAGAGCTGCTATGTTAAGTACAACAACATGGTGGAAAGAATCCGGCCCCTGTTGTTTATGTGCTCATCATACAAGGCCTGAGATGCTAGCACTTAAAAGAGAGAGACATAAAATGTTATATTTTTAAAGTTAATTTATTTATTTTGAGGGGTGGGACAGAGAGAGAGGAAGAGAGAGAATCACAAGTGGGCTCCATGTGTCAACACAGAACCCAACACAGGGCTTAAACTCATGAGCCATGAGATAATGACCTGAGCTGAGATCAAGAGTTGGGTGCTTACCTGACTTAGCCACTCAGGGCCCTTAAACTGTTCCCTTTCAACCCTTTGTTATTTGGAGATTTCCTGTCACTGACATTCAAATCTAATGTGAGTTATGTTTGGTATAACAGATTTTTTTATGATTTGAATTTTGAATACATCTTGATCTGTTGCCCACAGCCTCCCACTTCAGATTATGTGTTTCAGCTCCTTACATCTAATTAAAGATGTATAAAATACCCCTTGTGAGCTAAGAGGAAATTTTAAAACAAACAAATTAAAAAGCATCCCTGCCCTTTTGAGATTATATTCTAGTCATATAATAGGAAATTTCCTGAAGCACAGTTCAATTCTAATGTCTGTATACATGCCTCTACTTGAGATGCCCTTCAATTTCTATAGTATTCATGAAATATCTTTTTTTATATAGTTTATTACCAAGTTGGTTTCCATATAACACCTAGTGCTCTTCCCCACAAGTGCCCCTCTCTGTGACCATCACCCCTTCCTCTTTCCCCCTCCCTCTTCAGCCCTCAGCTTGTGCTCAGCATTCAAGTCTCTCATGATTTGCTTCACTCCCTCTTCCCAGCTCTTTCCCCCACCTTTCCCCTTCCCATGGTCTCCTATTAGGTTTCTTCTGTTAGACCTATGAGTGACAACATATGGAATCTGTCCTTCTGTGTCTGACTTATTTCGCTTAGCATGACTCCCTCTAGGTCCATCCATTTTGCTACAAATGGCCAGATGTCATTTTTTTTCATTCATGAAATATCTTAATTGTTAAGACTCAGATGAAGCATTGCCTCCTCAGGGAAATCTTCCTCCTAGGCAGGAAGTCTTAGTAGGCAGTTTTAGTCACTCCTTAATTTGTGCTCCTGGAGCATGTGCTGTGAACCTTCAAACTCAATACTGAGTCATATCATTTATCTCGTAGATTACAGGTCCCCAAAATTGGTTGTGTATTTTCATTCAAGCATTGTGCTCACCTACCAAAGTTCTGGCAGATGCAAGATGGTATAGTTCAACTTTATTAATTTACAAAAATGTATGACATTCTATTGGAAGAATATTAGTATCTACTATAGTATCCAGGGAACTCCCTTTTTCTTATCAGAGTGCCATGGAATTTCAAGTAATGATCAGAAGTTTGCATCATGATTCTAGAATCAAAATCCTATGTGGCCTGGAAGGTGTTTGAACCAGGCCATGTTGAAGTCTGAATAATTACTGTCCATGAACAGGATGAGTTGCATGGATTACCTTTTATAGATTCCAAATTGTGTCTTTTTATAGTGAACAAACCAACCTGAAAATCCTTCCTAACAGCAGCATAGATAATATCTGTCAATAGCTTTAACCCAGCCAGTTTCATGCTTAAATTCCAATATATCACTATATTTTAGTTGAGCACAAATGTGTTTGGAGGCCATATTAGAGGAAGAAGTCCTATCTTTAAATAGAAACACACTTTGCCCACTGAGATGTTCTTACTCTAAGGGACGCGTATAAACTGAGAAGGGAGAGCCTGAACATTTGTGAGTGCAGTTCAAGCTCACATTGCAGCATATAGGCCTCAAGTGTGACAATGATGGGAGTTTTCGCAACTGTTGAAATGCTTTCTCTCTTTATTTCTTTCTCCTGCCCCCTTTCTTCCTTCCTCCCTCCTTTTCTCTCTCCCTGCCTCTCTCCATCTCTTATTATCACCCTCTCTTTCTTCCCTCTCTTCCTGCCTTCCTCCCTTCTTCTCTCCTTCCCTTCCTTTCTTCCTTCCATTTCATGTTGTTCTTTATCTATCTCTCTTCCCCAGGCTATGACCATGGATAGTTAATTTTTTAAGTTTAATATACATGTGATGTACCCTATCAAAATAGACAAAATGTGTCTCACTTCCCTGAACAGCCGAGTTGTTTGGGTTTCTTTCACCTCTAGGATATTACTTTATTATGTGATAATCTTACTTCCCTTCTTTGAGTAGAGGTTTCTGCATAGTTAAAATTGTAAAAGATCAATTTAGCAGGAGGTGACACAATGCTGAAGACATGTTAAATACTAGCACTAATAGTAACAATTTATAAGGTTCAGAGAAGAAGCATGTTGTATCTTCATCATGTTTTAAGACCTTAAAGGTAAGGAAAATGTCTTTTTTTCCCCTTAATCTAGGCACTTTGGGCAGGTTGGACACTTAGTAGCAAATATGTGCAGGATTTTAAAAATAGAATGGTGGCATTTTTAAAAAGCTCACTGAACTCAGGTAAAGTTGTAGCAAACAAGATGATAATAGAAACCATTTGTTCACCAGCATAGCTGTATTGGCTTTTGAAAGGCTTCAGTTTGGAGGCAAAATCTGTTGGCCTGAGGATGGGCTTTATCTGTTAGTTTCTCAAATTATTGCTGCAGTACAGCTCATTCCTATCGTCTGAATGTCTTACATTTACCTATCATCTCTTAATATCACCCTTTCTTTATTAGTAAAGTTACATTAATGACAAATGCTAAGTCATAGATATTTTATATAAAAAAGCCTGACCTTTAACGAGAACGCTTGAAAATGTCATTGGGGCTACCCTGTGTTTTCAAGCATCTCCGTGCCATGATTATTAGCACAACATGCCCCGTATCTTCCTCTTTTCCTAATTTTTCCCAGAAAAGACAATGCACAATGATTGATTCCAGAAACAGAGAAAATGCTGAATATTTGAGGAAAAGTTGGCCAGTGATTTTCTGTTATTTAAATTACAAAAGATGAAAACTATGAATGTGGAGAATAACTTGGATTGTAAGACGGATGGCACCATCTGACTTTCTATGGCTTTCAGAAGTAGCACATAGCAGCCTTCCTCTGAGATTTTCCTGTATTCCTACTTGGACATAGGGAAAAGATATGATGAGCTTTTAAGACATATTTCCAACTCAGTCATTATCACATGAACCTTAAGAGTCAGTAATAGTCCATTTGTCAAACACTTTCACAGTAGCTTTTTAAAAGCTAAGATTAGAATTTGTTTATTTCTATCTTCCCTTTAATTTTTAGTGCTTGGTTTATGTTATGTTGCTTTTCTGCATACAAGTTTACATATCCCTTTGATTATACCTAAAATCTATTTATAAAATTAAAATAAGTTTTAGTGGAGTTCTGGTAAGATATATTTTTCTGGAAATATATGAAGATGTACCATATATCAACTTAAAAATCTGGAATTAAACGCTAGTAATGATGATTTTTAACATGGAATTATAGTAGCTAGAAAATGCTTACATTTATATTTATTCAAATGTCGATGTAGAATTTGAGGAGTTTAAAAAAGAATTCCAACATTGAGCTGTAACATTTTTGCTTTTGGAAAAGTGCTTGTTTTTCTACCCTTTCATTAATAAAGGCCTAAACACCCTCCTGCATCATATAACGCACGAGTTCCTTTCCTTTCCAACCATGTGAACACGTTGCTTAATTCTCAGTTTGCAGGGTTGAACTGTTTCTCCCTAATACATGTTTATTCCCTTTGGCAAAAGGGAAAAAAAAAGGTGTTTATTGTGGATATCTTTTATAAGGCTGTTTTTTTTTCACTATCACATTTTCAGTGGGACTTTGGAACCATTTCAAAATCTCCATAAGGGGCATGGATATGGAGTGCACTTTCCTTCCTTCCCCATCCCTCCATAGCCCTCTTAGCTGCTGCCATGGCAACAGACTGGCAACAGTTGTAGAGGAAACCATGCTCAGACTAAGGCCAGATGGAGGGAGTGGGTGCCAGTGGCAGCATCGCAGGGAAGCTGTGTGTAGCAGTGATGAATTGAACTTGGCCGGGTTCCTCTCCAATAAATAGGCAAGTTGGAAAGGGAAGGAAAAGGGCAGAAACTATGGAGCATCACATAAGCTGCACAATTGTTCACTTGAGTGTGGTCCATGTTAATGTGAAATCTATATTTTCTACTTAGTTTTTTTTTAATGATGTAAAACATGCTAATGTCTATGCTGTATCAAAAAAAAGAAAAAAAACACTTCATGGTACAACTTCTGTTCTAATTGAATCCCTATAAAACATTCCCTCTACAAATAATTTATTTTCTTTTGTCTTTAGACTCACAACTAATGATCTCCTGACTACTATTATTAACAGTGTATCTCTTTATAGTTGATAGTGACAGTGGGAATATTTCTTATTAAAAAATGTTACCATTAGTTTGTAGTTTTGTAGCTACTAGATGTGTAACATTGTCTCTTCTGAATATTTTCAGAGGCATTTCCTTTGAGTTAATAAGAATTTTCTATTCTCCATGAGCTTTTATGATATAATAATCAGGATTAATATTAAATGAATGGAAAAAGATGACAATTAATTTAGTAAGAAAAACATGATCTCTGTAGAGAGCTGTACTTTTAAGCAAACAATTTGTTCTCAGGGAAAGGTTTTAATGCTTTTCCAACTCGTGAATAAAGATGGAGATAAAAATAAAACAAAAAGCAATTTAACAAGATATATTTGAGTTGTAATTTCCTTTTCTATTGATAAAAGACAACTTATATTTGTGTTTGAATCTTTCCTACTTATTTAGTTGGAATAAAATAAATCTAGGAAACAGAGGTACAAACATACAAAAATGTCATTATTAATATAAATTATTGATATTAAATATATATTAATAATGTTAATTATAACATTAATTTCAATGTATTTCATTATTTTTTCTAGAAGTTTTAAACTGACAATCTAATTGGTGATGGAATTTGTTTTTCAAATGACTACTAGTGCCTGTCTGCTGTTAACTGACATCACTCATATAGTTGACAGATATGAAAATGTAGTTGTTCATAGGTTGACAGACATGAAAATGTAGTTTTTTATAGATTGATTCCTGGAAATAAAACATGTAAGATGTCTTAAAAGCAATAAAATAACATTTTTTACAAAAAACCTTTTTATGATTTTCATGTGGAAAATGGAGATCTTACTCCATCTGAACTATATTTTAGTAGGTAAATAAATGTAATCTATAAGCAAACTTTATTATTTTTATTGTGAATTACAATTATTATTTATCTAATACAATGAAGAAATGCCAATTCTATTTCATTCTGGCATATATAACTATACTACTCTTGTTTCTGGAGCAAAGAAGATGAGCAAGATTGTACTTAGAGTTATTTAGATTTGAACTTACAAAGACGTAATAACACCTTTATTATTAGGTAAGGATAATGAGCAACAATTTAATGCAAACCTGATTAGCCAAATTTCATTATTTCTAAAAGGTGCTCAATAATAATCATATTACATATTGATGATAATAAAGCTGGCATTTGAAAGTGGTAAAATATTATGTATTTTATTTTATATATGAATTAATATATATTAAAATTATGAAAATTCTAAATGTGTTAAAAAACAAGTGGTACGGTTTTAATTTACCCTCCTGTGGTTCCAGCAACTTTAAAGATTTAGACAGTTTGTCTTAATTGTATACAAACTTTATTCCACATATGATTATGAAAAAATTCCAGGTAGAATACCATTTTGGCTTGCTAAAATTTGAATATGTAACTGTTACAAATGAAGATGTTAAAAAAAAACAAAATATTATTGTGCCTTAAAAAACTTTATTTTTTTTTTTTAAGTAATCTCTACACCCGGCCTGGGGCTCAAACTTATAACTTTGAAATCAACAGTCACCTGGGACACCGACCAAGCCAGCCAGGCACCTCCACCCGCACCCCATGAGTCAGTCCTCACATTTCCCACATTGTCTTTCTTTTTCATTTAAAACTTTTTTTCCTAAACAGAATCAAAATAAAGATATTTCCTAAATATAATTTAGTCTGAATGTAGATCTAAAATCAATTTCATTCTGTGTCTCTCCTTCCTTTAGTGTTTGTTAGAGAAACCTATTAATTTGCTTTCAATTTCCCAAGGTCTGGAAATTGTTAATTTCAAAATGTTATCTTCTTTTTATTTCCTTTAACTTGGTAGTAAGATTCATATTTGATTTCTTTCTTTCTTTCTGTCTTTCTTTCTGTCTTTCTGTCTTTCTTTCTGTCTTTCTGTCTTTCTTTCTTTCTTTTTCTTTTTCTTTTTCTTTTTCTTTTTCTTTTTCTTTTATTGGCAAGACTATATCACAGGTGGTGGTGGTGTGTGCCTACATCAGAAGGAACATAACGTCCCTCTCTGTGATGTTAGCAGGCACTGCCTAAACCCATTATTTCATTAAAGGTCACAAAACAGTGAAATTATAATTAACATACTCTTTCTTCATTTATTCACTGAATACTTAACATTTAATCAAGTATTTTGTTAACCTTCAAAATGTTTCATATAGAAAGGGAGAGATAAAACTTTAATTCTTTTGATTTATTTACTTGTTTATTCATTTTAAGTATTGTGTTATAGTCCATCATATGTATATACCAACATTTGCATTATTTCTAATTTTGTGTAGGTATAAAGATTACGGCAATATAAATATTTATACATACTTTGACAATTTCTATTTCAGTATTGCCAACATTTTTCACATGCAGGTACATAAAAATTTGTCTTGATCCAACATTCTGTTAAATATTAAATGTTCATGATTGCTATTTTTTGTTAACCTCCAATTACTGTACTCAGACTTTCTTTTAAATATTTTATTTACGTTAATAGCAATTTTATTAGGTGGATTGTATTATGATTCTGAATTTAAAAGTGGGAAAATGGGGGCACGTGGATGGCTCAGTTGGTTAAGCGTCCAACTCTTGATCTTGGCTCAGGTCATGTTCTTACCCTTCGTGAAATCAAGCCCTGCATGGGGCTCTCCGCTGACAGCATGGAGCCTGCTTGCAATTCTCTGTCTCCCTCTCTCTGCTTCTCCCCTGCTCTCTCCCTCTTGTTCTCTCAAAAATAAATAAATAAACATTAAAAAAATAAAAGTGGAATAATGAAGGCCAAGAAA
>NC_043705.1:113187367-113189000 GCF_006229205.1 Suricata suricatta
CAGGCAGAGAAGGACAGAAACCATATGTTTGCACTCATAAGTCTAACAGGAAAACAGGAGAAACCTAATGGAGGACCAGGGGGAGGGGAAGAGGGAAAGAGAGTTGGGGAGAGAGAGGGATGCAAAGCTTGAGAGACTATTGAATGCTGAAAATGAACTGAGAGGTGAAGGGGAAGGGGGAGGGGAGTAGAGAGGTGGTGGTGATGGTGGACGGCACTTGTGGGGAAGAGCACTGGGAGTTGTATGTAAACCAATTTGACAATAAACTAAAAAATTAAATAAATATGAATATATGAGGACAAAAATATAAAATAAAGATTCTACTTAAAAAAATAAAGTGTATGAAGTTTAAAAAAATAAAATAAAATATAAATATTATCAAAGAGTTTTTACCATCTTAAAAAATCTACTCATTGTTACCATTCTAATTTATAATTTTACTATATTTTTACAGCATAGGGACAGTTAGCATGAACTTCTGAGATTATGCAGGGCTTATTAAAATCAGTTCATTTTCATTTACTTGGTTTTACCCAATAATGTACTTCTTGAGAGATCATATCATATTTATTATTTTATCTCCACACTTTAGGAAAAAATGTTCAAAAATAATTTTAAAGTACTTTTATTTAAAATAGCTAAGAGCTAATTTAATGTTAGATTCTGGTTCACTATTCTTCTAGGAATATGTTAAAATATTTAAAAAGTCTGCTGAAATGCAAAACTTCATAATTTTTACCATAGATTTACTAGAATGTGCTTATTTTCCCTTTAAATCAGTCCCAAATTTAATTTGTATTGGAACTGCCCCCTCCACCAGGTTGTAAATTTCACGATGGAGATAATGTTTTATTAACCTCTTCTCTTTCCCATACTGTTTGACACAGAGGTGAAAATGTAGTTAGTTCAGATATGTAAAACTACAATGTATTGTTTGCATTATATTATAAATAATGTCAAACTCAGGACTACTGTACCAAAGCTACAACATCATTTAGTGTTTACTATTTGCAGTTGAAACATGTTTGAATAACCTCTTTAAGATTCAGAAGCATATGGCCTCATGGATTATAATCTAAGTGTATAGAAGGGATTCTACTATATACTACACTTTTATTCAATATGTATCCTGAAAAATGACAAAACTAGTATTTCCTGCATATAGATGAATTGTGGTTGATTCTGAACTGACATTATCATATAAGTGAAGATAGCTAAGAAGGAGAAAAAAGGGTAAAGGATATATATGAAAAGAAGTACTAAAAGAGAATCAAAATGGCCAACAAATACATGAAAAAGGTTCAATATCACTAATAATCAAGAATGAATACAATTTCAAATGGTATGGGATCTACTATTTTTAATGATTAAGATAAAACTGGGCCAAATGACTTTGATTCTATCCCTCACTAGCTATGTACAGGTTATTCAACATTTCTTGGCCTTCATTATTCCACTTTTATTTTTTTAATGTTTATTTATTTATTTTTGAGAGAACAAGAGGGAGAGAGCAGGGGAGAAGCAGAGAGAGGGAGACAGAGAATTGCAAGCAGGCTCCATGCTGTCAGCGGAGAGCCCCATGCAGGGCTTGATTTCACGAAGGGTAAGAACATGACCTGAGCCAAGATCAAGA
>NC_043705.1:113189100-113194890 GCF_006229205.1 Suricata suricatta
AGAACCCAGAACTTGGCCCACAAATGTATGGCCAATTAATTTTTGACAAAGTAGGAAAGAGTATGTGATGATCATATTTATATTTTAAAATGCCTTTTATGATCCTAAATTATTTTAACCCCAAAACTAGTATTCATCTTCAGAGTACTGGTTAAATGAATTTTAGAACATCTCTATATTAAATACTACTCAACTGTTAAAACCCTATTGCAGCAATTTTCTATGTGTTAATAAACAAAACCTTCCAAGATATAATAATTGTGGAGAACAAGGTAAATAAAGCATGTATAAGCATTCTTCTTTATGTTTATTTAAAAGGATGTATATGTGTGTGTGTGTGCAAATGCTGTGCACATAGTTTTTGCATAAAGGATTCTAGAAATATAAGAAACTTAATGACAGTGCTTAACTCAAGGAAGTGGCTTCACAGGTACCTTTTAAAAGAATACACTTTTGAACTGTTTACAAGGTTAAGTCATGTGTTATCAGCTATTATTACTAATATAATATTACTCAATTAGCAGGAATTTAAGATATTTAAAATACTTTTATAGGAAATACATTATTAACATGCAGACAAAAATGCTTGGAGCTAATATACTTTATTTTTTTTAATTTTTAATTCTTTAATGTTTATTTATTATTGATACAGAGAGAAACAGAGCATGAGTGGGGGAGGGGCAGAGACAGAGGGAGATGCAGAATCTGAAGCAGGCTTTAGGCTCTGAGCTCCCTGTCAGCACAGAGCTCGATGTGGGGCTCGAACCCATGAACTAACTGTGAGATCATGACCTGAGCCAAAGTCGGATGCCTAACCAACTGAGACTCCCAGGTGCCCCATAATATACTTTAAATATGTAAACAATTATTACTATTGATGTCCTGGGAATATTTATATATTTCTTCATGAGCTGTAAAAAATCAAATCCAAAGTCCTACACTATGTGTCCTTGTGAAAGATAAAATGATTTTGTAGACCTTGCCCTTTCAATTGACATTCATATAATTATTAAAAATCTCAAAGCAATATGGACAAATCTTGTTTGTCGTTAGCAATATTCTTGAGAAAATGAATGCATAATTATTTTTCTTTAGAATGATCATCAGCAGTGAGGTTCAAAGTATTTGATTAAGTGTAATAATTTGAATTACTAAAAAGATAAAGCGTGTTGTTAGATTGTTTGTAGTAATATAACTACCAAAAGGTATCCAAGAATCCCTAGAATACACTGGATGCTTCAAAATTTAAGAAAAAAAATCTCCAAATCGTTTTTGGAAAATTAACACAATAATTTTTTTTCTATTTCAGTTGTAGTAAACAGTATCTTTTTGGACGCTTGTTTGTTTACCTCACATATGTTCCAAGGCATTCTTTTTTTGTTAATGTTTATTTATTTTTGAGAGAGTGAGAGTGAGAGAGAGAGAGGGAGAGAGAGAAAGCGCAAGCATGAGTGGGAAGGAACAAAGAGAGAGAAGGAGACACAGAATCCGAAGCAGGCTCCAGGCTCTGAGCTGTCAGCACAGAGCCTGACCTGAGGCTCGAGCTCACAAACTGCGAGATCATGACCTGAGCTGGTCAGACGCTTAACCGAGCCACCCAGGCGCCCCTTTCCAAGGCTTTCTTAATATTATTTTTATTGATGTGATTTTTAGCATATTTTGATTGAGGAGAATGGAAGGATTGAAATAATGAACGGTCCTTAAAAATAATTGTAAGGACCTTATAACACACTTATTTTTTTCTACCGTGTGTTCACTTTCATTCTACATCTCTATCTATTTTATTATTTGGCTCCCAAAGTGAGATTATTTTGAATGAAATTTATATATTTTTGGCTGCTCTTAATTTCAGATAAAAAATAGGTTTGTAGGAGCACCTGGGTGACTCAGTCGGTTAGGTATCGACATCGGCTCAGGTCGTGATCTCACAGTTTCTGAGTTTGAGCCCTTACTGGGCTCTGAACTGACAGCTCAGAGCCTGGAACCTGCTGCAGATGTGTGTCTCCCTCACTCTCTGCCCCTCCCTCGTTCACACTCTGTCTCTCTCTCTCTCCCTGTCTCTCTCTCTCTGTCTCTCTGTCTCTCTCTCTCTCCTGAAAATAAATAAATAAAACAAATAGGTTTGTTAATGATAAAATTAGTGTCAAAAATGCTATTATAAAAGCAGTTATTAACTATGCAGTTAAAAACTGATTATCAGTAAAAGTGAAGCATGAAAATATATATATATAAATATTTATCTTATATGAATCCTCACTAAAAATATCCCTTTATATAATAAGTTTTATTTTTGATTATACAGCTTTATGTGGTGGCAGTATTGTAACCAATGAGGATTACCTGAATCACAATTATTGCTATTCCTTAATTATAATTGATGCATATAATGATTACATTTGATTTATAAGAAACTTTTAGTAACCCATATTATGTAACAGATTTATTATATATAATAAATGTAATATGTATTATAACATTAACATTCAACTGTTTTAACTATCATATTTTACTATTTATTATAAGTATTTTCTGTAATAGTTACTTCTTATTTATCCATTTGTTTTAAAATTCAGAATAATTTTAAGAATTAAGCACAGACATAGTTGTTAAAATTCACAATATTCATTTGCTCTTTCAAAAGAGTCTAATTCCATTTTCAGTTAGGATGCTAATTTTCCTTTAAATAACAATGATTGTTACATATATTTGACATTTAATTAATGTTAGTTTAATAAATATGTAATGGGTGCTTATCATGCATTATGATAAACTATACTTGACCCTATATTTAGTTGCAGAATAATGGAATATACAATTTAACAGTATCAGACAATAATTTTAGGTAGAGAGAAGCTCTACAGAGAAAATAAAACTAGGGTAATAGTTTTGTATGGTTGAGAGAGAAAGAGAGAGAGAGATTTGAAATTTAGTGTGTAATTTATATATACAGCATATTTCAATCTGGTCTTAGCCATATTTTATGTGCTGCACAGCCACATGTGGGCAGTATCGTTCTAGTGCCTCATAAACCATCATAACGACTGGCTTCTAACTTGCTTTGGGAAATCATTTAACGGTTTTATTTATTTTTTTAAGTTTTATTTAAATTCCAGTTAGTTAACATACAGTGTTATAATATTTGTTTCAGGTGTGCAATGTAATGATTCAACACTTCCATACACCATCTGTGCTCATCACAACACTGTACTCTTTAATCCCCATTGCCTATTTAACCCATTCCCTACCCACCTTCCCTCTGGTAACCATCAGTTTGAACTCTGTACTTAAGAGTCTGTTTCTTGGTTTGCCTCCTTTTCTCTCTCTTTTTCTTTCCCCTTTGCTCATTTTGTTTTGTTTCTTAAGTTCCATATATGAGTGAGTCATATGGTATTTGTCTTTTCCCTACTGACTTATTTTGCTTAGCATAATACTCTCTATTCAATACATGCTCTTGCAATTCGCAAGATTTCATTTTTTTTATGGTTGAATAATATTCCATTATATATATACTTGTGTATATATACATATATATATACTCAATCTTCTTTATCCATTCATCGGTCAGTGGATACCTGGAATGTTTCCATAATTTGGCTATTGTTGATAATGCTGCTATAAACATTGGGTTGTATGTATCCCACTGAGTTAGTATTTTTGTATTCTTTGGGTAAATACCTAGTAGTGCAATGTTGGATCACAGAGTAGTTCTATATTTAACTTTTTGAAGAAACTCCTTACTGTTTTCCAGAGTGGCTGCACCAGTTTGCATTCCCACCAGCAGTTTAAGAGGGTTCCCCTTTCTCTGCATTCTCACCAACATGTTGTTTCCTATATTGTTAATTTTAGCCATTCTGATGGTGTGCAGTGGTATCTCATTGTAGTTTTGATTTGTATTTCTCTGATGATGAGTGATGTTGAACATCTTTTCATGCGGCTGTTTGCCATCTGGATATCTTTTTTGGAAAATGTCTATTTGTGTCTTCTGCCCATTTCTTCACCAGATTATTTTTGTTTTGGCTGTTGAGTTCAATAAGTTATTTATATATTTTGGATATGAACCCTTTGGATATGTCATTTGCAAATATCTTCTCCCATTCTGAAAGTTGCCTTTTAGTTTTGGTGATTGTTTCTTTCACTGTGCAGAAGTTTTTATTTTGATGTAGTTCCAATAGTTTATTTTTGCTTTTGTTTCCCTTACCTCCAGAGACATCTCTAGTCAGAAGTTTCTACAGCCCATGCCAAAGAGGTTATTACCTATGTTCTCCTATAGGATTTTTATGGTTTCAAGTCTCACACTTAGGTTTTTTTTTTTTTTATCCATTTTTAATTTATTTTTTGTTTGGTATAAGAAAGTGGTCCAGTTTCATTCTTTTGCATATTGCTGTCCAGTTTTTTTCCATTGGATATTTTTTCCTGCTTGTCAAATATTAATTGGCCATATAGTTATAGGTTCATTTCTCAGTTTTCTATTTGTTCTGATCCATGTGTCAATTTTTGTGCCAGTACCATACTGTTTTGATCACTATAGCTTTGTAATATAACTTCAAGTCCAGAATTGAGATACCTCAAGCTTTGCTTTTCTTTTTCAAAGTTGCTTTGGCTATTTGAGATCTTTTATGGCCCCATACACATTTTAGGATTGTTTGTTCTAGCTCTGTGAAAAATGCTGTTGATATTATGATAAGGACTGCATTAAATATGTTATGTAGATTTCTTTGGATAGTATAGACATTTTAATAGTATTTGTTCTTCTAATATATGAGCATGGAATGTTTTTCCATTTTTTATGTGTCTTTTTTAATTTCTTTAATCAGTGTTTTATAATTTCAGAATACAAGTCTTTCACCTCTGTGGTTAGGTTTATTTCTGGTATCTTATTGGTTTTGGTGCAATTGTAAATGGGACTGGTTTCTTATTTTACTCTCTGCTACTTCATTAATGGTTTATAGAAATGCAAAAATATTTCTGAAGAATGGTGTCTGACATGACTTTGGTTTGAGTGATCTGGCTGCTGTACTGATAATGGTGTAAATCTGGGCAGATGCCTGGATTATTGTACTGACACAGGTAATTGATGAGAATGGTTAGGGCAAGGATATTAGTGGTGAGGTAGGTAAAGAAGATAGGCTCTGGATATATTTTAAAGTTAGAACCCTCACTTGCCCTGGATATAAATTGGAAAAGAAAGAATGGAACAAAGGGTCATCTCCAGGACTTTTGCATATATGAACTTAAAACTAGACAAGGAATTAGTTCTTATTTCTAGATTTGTGATTTCCAGGTGAAGATGCATACTTTTCAGTACCTATGCTAAACAATATAGTGGGTGCAGAAAGAATATAAGAGCATTTAAAATCTTAGGAAATATAAGAACTACTCCCTGGAAGATTGTTACCCCTTCACATCCATGCACAACACACACACACACACACACACACACACACACACACACACACACACACACATGACCAGTGCAACTTGACTGCATCTGGCTTCATACTGCTAAAGAAATAAGTTATAATTATAATATAGTATAAGTATAATCAGGATTATTTAGTATTTTACTCTGTAGAAGTAGAAATTGCCATTGAGAAGACCATAATCAACCATCATTTTGCTCTGCTGCCTACTTAGTCATTTGGAACTGCCATCTAATTAAGTTTAAGATTGCATATTAAACCTTGTGTAATATTACTCATCATAATTTATAATATTTTATTCTCTGCTAGTTTTTGATTTTATGTTACAGTAACTATTAGGATAGAGAGTATGGTAAAAAAAAAGGGGGGG
>NC_043705.1:113194990-113253335 GCF_006229205.1 Suricata suricatta
TTTCCCAATATCTTAATAGTAGATGTTTATTAAAACTATACTATTTTATATGTGTACTGCAAAATAGATAATGTAATTGCCAAATATCTAATATGTTTCAAAATTGACCAATCCATTGTTTTTGTTTTTGCCTGTATGCCTGGGTATGTGCTAGCATTTGTGTGTGTGTAGCTCTAGAAAAATTATCGACAGAGTAGGGTGTGAAGAGAAAATGCTAAGGGCACCTAGGTCACTTGGTCAGTTAAGCTTCTGATTCTTGATTTTGGCTCAGGTCATGTTCTCACGGTTTGGAAGTTTGAGCCCTGCATCAGTCTCCATGCTGACAGTGCAAGAGCCTGCTTGGGATTCTCTCTCCCTCTCTTTCCGCTCATCTCTCTCTCTCTCTCTCTCTCTCTCTCTCAAAAGAAATATAATAAACTTAAAAAAGGGAAAGAAATACTAAAAGTAAACAAAATATTGAAAGTTATATTTATAAATTTTTGAGTCTTTAGAAAGCATATATATATATATATATATATAAACTTCTACTTATATAAAAGGAATATATAAAAATGCTGCATTAATAGCAGAAATCATGATGATGGATACATTAAAATATCATTTTTAGAAACCAAATAGATTTATTCTGTTAGAATACAAAATATTCTAGATCAATAGTGATATTCTGTCAGTAAAATTTTTTACACTTTCACGTGATCATGAAGCCTCATTGTTTTTTTTCTGAGTGACTGAAGTGACTAAAATAAATCTTTTTCTCATTCTTTCTCTCTCTCTCTCAATATACACACACACACACATACATACACACATATATGTAAGTGTCAGTCTATCATTGCATATTTATTCAATTACAAAGGAGAAATTCAATACTTAAAAAAATCAACTGAACTATAAAAACTCAGTAGACCATGTTCAGCCTCAGTGGACATACTGTGTGGCTAGCAAAATCTTTCATAAAAATCTTTATGAGAAATAGTCTACAATTATTTTATTTTGCAACATAAGAAAGAATCATTCCCTCTATATTTTACATATCAAATATGGAACATTTTATAGGTTATACAGGATTGGAAGCTATGTTAAGTCACATGGAGGTCCCAGCTTAGCCAACCCATTGACCTTTGAGAGCTGTCCATTCTTCAGTTGCGTCTCATTCCGCAAAGGGTTGACCTGAGAATGAAAATCCTGTATTGCGAGGGGTACTTACAATCTAGAGAGAGACCTCCTAAAGTGTGATGTAATGTTATTTTAAAAATAGAGAACAATAGCTGGCACCTCCAGAGTCTCTCGCAGTTTCAGGGAAAGAATTTGGTGTACACTGATAAAGAGGGTTTGACTTAAAAATATATATTCTTCTTTCATTTAAAGGAGTCACAGGACGTGTCAAACCTTGGTTGAGCTTAAACCTACTAAAGAAGTGTTTGTCTGTTTGCTTGTTGTTAGTGCTTGTGCTTCTCATACTGAAGGGGCTCTTTTAAGTAATGTTTTCTGGTTGAACATGGGCTGAATGCCCTTTGTGGTGACTAGGTATCCTATGAGAGAGCAGCTAGTCTGACATTCATTATGGCCCCATGAGAGGTGTCAGAAGTGATCAGCTGCTTGTATAGTATGACCCCAGTGCCCAGAAATCCAGTGATCGTCTAAAATTTTCAGGAAAAGAAGTGAGATCGGTTGAAATATTCTCTTGATTTGTTCTAATTGGTTACATATATCTAAGTTCTGACAAAATGTCCTAAGTGTCAACATGGCAAAGCTATTTTATTTATATGTCGACAGTGCTTATTAATCATCTAACAAGCCTATGTCACATCTTGAGATGCGTGAAAAACAATGAATTTGAGCCTTGCTTTCTCTACTTCCTTACCTTCGTATAGAGTCACTGTAGCATTTCTATAAGAAATACAATTTTGTTCCATAAAGCATTTGCATATATGACTTTTGTCATTTGTTCCTCACAATACACCTTTGATTTCCCAGCTAACATGAGACCCAGAGGGTCAGAACTATGTTACTCTACTGGAATAATCCATGGTGAAGCACATGTCTTATAACAAATGGCACCCATTAAATGTTGGAAGAATGAAAGAAGTAATGAACAAATGATTGAGCCCACAGGAAGTCAAAAAAGTTCAGGGAGGTTAAGCAGCTTACCGTGAGACTGGAGAGGCTGTGAACAGGAGGCAGAGGTTTGGACAGCATGAAGATCTGGGCACACCTAAGGGAGGCCCCCGAAAAAAGTTCCAGACGCAGTTTCAGAAAAATTAGGATAAAATCCCCAAAGTCTTATGTATTATTTGGAGCATGGTTAACATTTTGTACAAACCTTGTGCGACATCAAGAAATAAATTGGAGGCTGATTTTGGGTAAAATTTGACATACCAAGGCGTACCAGATAGAAGTTAGCCTATACTTTTCTAGGAATCAAAAGTGACTTCCAAAATATGTGTCTCAAATAATATTTTAGAGTCCTGGGGCAGCGTATGCTAATTTGCAATCTTCATGTTTAGACCCTGAATGTTACAGTTGAAACTTGCTGAAAGATGGCTCAGTGAAAAGGAGGTTGGTGGAAGCCAAACCCCAGTAAGTTCAGGTGAAAATGGCTTCTTATAGAAAAGATTGGTAAGGCAGGCAAGGTGACAGAGGTTTTTCTGTTGAAAACATAAGCTCCTTGAAGAAGCTCATATATGTAATAGCCCCTGGAGAAGGAAAAGGGAGCGTAACAGACTAGGCAAAGGATGATTGGTAGAGAAAGGTCAAGTGTAATTAGGAAAGGACGGAACTGATTCTAGGGCAAAGGTAGAGCTGTATCCGTATGTTGGATGAAAGGAAAGATTCCTCTTCTACTGAGAAAAGAGTATAAATAGTGAGAAATTTGGTTATTAAACAATTTAATAGTGATGGTTGTGTCAGCAGCAGCAGGGACCACTGTGGTGGAGGTGAATGGGGAGGAGGGATAATGAATGGGTAGGGGCAGACTGGGAATTATAGTATCACAATTTGTTTCTGCAAAGAAGAACAAAATCCTTTTGTTAGAATGCTGAGAAGGAGGAAGACCCAAGGAGTCTGGAAGAAAATGCAAAGGTTTGAAATAAAAACTGTTTCAAAAGTAATACCTTTATATGTATTAAGTAAAGACGCTATGACCTTTACATTTGTCAAGCATTGCTGAGGGACCAATCAATTCTGGAAAGCATGAATTCCTGGTTAATCTGTAAGCAAGGCCAATCCCAACATGATCTGACTCCTGACTACCCTTACCTTACACATTTATTTCTTCCCTGAACTGTTGGAATTTTATGTCCTAGTTCTACTGAATTTCTTTGCAGCTTTCCAAAGGAGCATTTCTCTCTCATACTTTCATGTTGCTCCCTCGGTTTCAAATTTTCTTTACCATGTTTCATCTATTTACCTTCCATACTTCAAGATACTGTTCCATCTCTCATCAGTTTCTGAAACTTCTTGAGATTGGTGAGCATATCTTGGTGCACTCATCACGAAGAATGCTTAGCCCATAACAGGTTGATGTATCATAGCCTCATCATGCCACATTGTTTTGTGCCTTCATTAGAGAAATTTAAGCTGATTGCCTGAGGGGCGTGGACACTTTAATCACTGATTGTGGGGCCTTACTCCTTGTGTGTCTTGGATTACTCCTTAATCCTGTGGGAGACGCATGGGATATCTGAAGAATCACCTAATTTCTGTAGCCTTGCAGTTATTGTACATGTGTCAAGCTGCTTGTTATCAGAAAAACTTTTTTTCTAGAATTTGTCCAAAGATGATTTTATTTTCCTGTTGCATTTCTTTAGAAATTCCTCACTATTGCTTCCAGAATAAAACCTAAATGCTACTTGTGAGTTCCATAGCTTTTCACTTCAGCCTCTCTTTTCATTCATAGGGCTTATCTTTTTCTTAAATGCTCTGGCTTCCCATCACATGAAACTGACCTTTTCCTCAAAATACCATGACATTTCACACCTTAGAAACTTTATGCTATGTCTCCGCCTTCTTCTTGTTGAAATCCTACTCTAAACTGCAACCCAAATAAAATATCTTACTCTGTGAAGCCCATAGGCAACATCCCTCACTCTTCTGAACTCAATTATTCCCTTTTAGGGAAGATCTTAGGGCCTTACCTATGTCAGAATCAATAAGGTACATGTTAGGCTTCCCAAAAACATCATGAAATATTTGAGGGCAAAGATGTGATATGATTTGTTTTTATTGCAAGCATTCAGCACCTCATGGATTGTACAACTAAAGCTTTAGGGTTAGAGGTTCTACCACAAACCTTTGACATGAGCTTTGAATGGTTACAACTAGTGAATTTCTTTATAGAATTGTGGCTCACAATACTCAGTGTCAAATCGTAGACTAAATGAAAATACGTAATCATGAAGTAAAGGGATGGATGGAGGAATAGCGTTAGCTGGGATGTTATTTATAACATAGCTATAGGATTCTGGCTACTTTCCCTAATATTCTCTAACTTGCCACCTCCTTTTCAAGCAAAATAGAATGCAACCCTTGGAGTCTATCAATTGCTTTCATTTTTCCAATATGAAAGTATTATAGCAGATTTTAAAGATCAATTTTTATGAACTTTGATAAACCCCAAGGGCCTTTTAATATATTTTATGATAATATGGAAAAGTCCCATATCTTTTAAAGTAATATTATTCAGAATTCAATGAAAGTACAACTGACTTGTATTATTTTTATATTGCAACAGACTGTAAACTGTCCCTGCCCTTTGATTGATATGAATTGCTGTAACATGAGAAAATTAAATATTTGTGTTCAGTGTTCCTCAGTGCAAAATAGTCTTAGTCTTTTAATAAATATATAATGAGTTACTGTTAAGTGCCTCTTAGTGTTTAGGATCCTTCAGTGAGAAAAAATAGAAAAATGTTCCCATTCCTATGAAGTTTCTATTTTACCGAGAGGCATTCAGAAATAAACACAATAAAAAGTAAATTATATATTATGAAATCACAAGTTTTATGTAAAAAAAAAGGAAAAGCAAGGTAAGAGGATGAGGAATGTAAGAGCATGGGTGTTGGGTAGTGTTGGGAGAAAGCAGTTTGTAGTAATAGACCAGGTGGTTAGGGAAGGCCTCAGTGAAATGAAAATTTGAGCCAAGAATTAAATAAGGGATAATGGCAGATGTTGTTGGTAAGTCTTATGCTTTCATCCAAATTTAGACAATCCTTATTTGATGCATGTTACATACTCTCAGCCAAGATTACTATATTCACAGTCCATCTTCTCAAAGGTATAAAACCCAGTTGTGTTATATCATTTCAAAGTAGCAAAAGCCAAATTAGTATTTCCAGTTCAAGACCTGTGTTCCTTCTCTGTCACCCTATTTTCCCAGGAGAATAAAAAAATCAGAAAATGCCCTTGTGCATGTACATATGTCTTTTAAAAGTCATTGATAACAGTAGATTTTCATGTTTGTGATATTCACATTAGGGCAGAGCTCTGATAGAATATGCCTTTTGATTTTGAAATGGCCTGGATATATCAAAAATAGTGATTGGCCCACCATACATTGCTCTAACCAAAAGAACATATAGAGCTGATTCTGTACAATTTCCATCATCTTATTGACCTTTTAAATGTACAGTGCTGTTATCAAAAATGTATTTTATATTAAACAAAAATATTTTTAAGAAAACCTTAGTGTGAGTCACCGCATAAGACTTTTATTCTTCTTATATAAACTCACAAAGTGTAAAGCATGGCAAAAAAATGCATACTCACCATTTTCAGAATCTTAAGCATCTACTGATATTGTGCACTAGATTTTTATTTTAAGTACATTATTTAGAAACCTTTTTAAGTTCCCAAAATTATTGTTGAATAGTCTGTGGACAAAGACCTAAAGATGTTAATGTAGTGACATTGTTCCAACCTATTTTGGCATTAGGTAGAGGAATGGTCAAAGTTTTAATGTTTTTTTTACAATTGTACAGCTTAAGAATGTAAGAAACAATCAATTACTGCTAAGGGGATGCAAAATGCGTGATGCATTCAACAGGCAACACAAATGGAAACGTGAAATTAGGTGATTAACTAGTTATTACTTAACCTTCTAATTTCTGTATAAGTCTAATTACATGAAACAGAAGTTGGTGTTTTGATTTTTTTACTTTGCTTTTCTGTTTGGAGTGTCATTGTAACTACTGTATTGTAAATGATTGAAAATAATTGCATATGTTAAAAAATATGAAACTTTATAAAGTAAAAAAAATAAAATAAAATAAAATTTCAAAAAAAAAAGTAGACAGCAGAGATCGGCCTGTGGACAACTAGGATAATTGTGAATATCTGCACATCAATGATTTGGCTGGTTACTGTTATTTACTGTGTTTATATTTGAAGGTTTATATAAATTACCCATTAATTTAAAAACTCAAAAATGTTGGGGTGCCTAGGTGGCTCAGTCGATTGAACGTCCGACTTTGGCTCAGGTCATGATCTCACAGTTCATGGGTTTGAGCCCCTCGTCTGGCTCTGTGCTGACAGTTCAGAGCCTGGAGCCTGCTTCTGATTCTGTGTGTCCTCCTCTCTCTGCACCACCCTTGCTCATGATCTGTCTTTCTCTGCCTCTCAAAAATAAATAAATGTTAAAAAAATGAAACTTAACGGTTTTAATTTTATATACACAAATATGATTTTATATGCATGTATATAGATATATATTCCTATTTTATATCATTTCTTATAATATATCTTTACAGTAGTCCTAAAATATTTCACTTAAATTACATATTAAAGATTTTGATGAGAAATCATTGTCTTGCATGGAGATCAGTCCACTTTCTGTATTTAGACTGTGCTGCATAACTATAGTAAGATGATTCATTCTTCACCATTTATTTGTTAGTGTTTCATTTTGTTTTTTAAGAGGTTTATTACTGATTATATTGAATTGTTTAACATCTCACCTTGATATGTATCATCAGTGATAGAGGATATAAATTCTCATACAAAGGATGGAGATACAGCTAGTGTGACAAGTTTTGATGGTGTATAATTCTCGATACATCCCTGAGGGGCGTTTCTTTTATTTAACATCACATGTAGTGTTTATCTTTTATATGCTTCTTAACCATAAAATTGTTCCCTGGGATGTTGCTTCAAAACCAAGGTTTTAGCAATAAACTGAATGGATTTGAAATATGGTTTCATTTCTTCCAGCTTGGATAAAATTTGGTTAAGTTACACAATTTCCATAACTCTGATTGCTTATATGTGAAATGGAGATAATTGGATAATAATAATCTTGATGATCTTTGAGGGTTAAATGTAGGCACTTACAATTAATCGATATGTAATAGCTATGATTCCTCCTATTACAAAACCCATTAACAGCATAATTTCTAAATCCATTTCTGATCACAGGAAATTACCACTGCTGATGCTCTCTGTCCATGCTCCTCTGTTACCGACCTTCGTCCTCTACACAATGAATGAGAATATAGCTTAGGACTACTTAATCTTGACCTTTCAGATCTCTGGTATACAAAACTGAGAACCACGGCACTATTATCTTTTGCCAACTTTCTTCTTTTCTAACTATAAATTTTATTTTGCTCTAAGTATGTGAATAAATTTCCTTTTGACTTCTGTGGAAAAAGAGAGGTGATAGTGTAAAAAAAGATAAATTACAAATTAATCCCTACTCTGTGGCACTCTTGTATGGCTGGCTTACTTAAAATATAAATACTTTTTACATTTTTGTTTTTGTAGCTTTAAAATTAAACCATAGGTAAAGTGGAAAAATATATATATATATATTTTCCTATTGCACAAGTTGTTGAAAGTTTATAAAATATAATTATTTGCAATGATTCAAACACAATGAAAACAATTAGTGCTTAGTCAGAATTTTTAGGAAGACAAAAATTTTACTGTTATTGTCTGTATTTTCATTTTCATAGTAATATCCTCAAATTTTTAATTGAGCATCCAGGAGAGACAAATCAGAAAACTGGGGAAGATAAGAGAGGAAAAGAACATGGTTTTCATTCAGAGTTTAACAGTATTGATAGTCATATGCTTTAAGTAATAAGAACTGGAAGAAAGCGTGCATGGGAGATATTTATATGCCATGGAGTCATCACTTATTTGAAGTAAGCTAATTATTTGAAAGCCTGCAGTGAAGTACAAACCAATCAATAGCTTTTGGATATTTTCCTGGAACAGTATTTTTTTTTCCATTAACAAATGTAGTAAGTGATAACATAAGGAAGCTAAACAGAAAACTAACATACCTGAATGAAATCTATTAGGAAATTAGGGCATATGTATGGGTAATGAATTTACCGAAATTGAGTTTTGGCCATGACTCAAAAGGCCAGGTTTACCAGTTGCCAGATTGCCACCTGTGCCCTATATACCACAGGTGTTCAAGCCTTTGGAGCAGCTTTTCCTCCTAATGATTTCTGGCCAGCAGTGCTCCCACACACCCAGCATGAGCTCATGCACTGAATCGATACTCACTTCTGGACATTGACATTCACCTTGACTTTCAACACTTTCTAATCTCTTTTTTTTTAAAGTAATACCATAATAAAAGTACAAGCTCTGTAGCAGTTAGAATCAGGTTCAGCTATTGTTATTAGAGATCCACAATAACAACTAAAGTCCAGGAGTTAGATGGCAGCTTTGTGGTCATCAGGGACCCAGACCATTGTTCCTCTCTGTTCCATCAACCATAGTCTGTGGCTTCCATTGTTAAGGTTATGCTATAATCACAATTTGACTACTGGAGCCGTCACCTCCAGGACCTCATTTGAAAAGAAAGAAGAGCAAAAGGTGACTCCCCTCTCTGAGCCACTCCTCTCTCCTTCTTAAAAACCTTTCCTGGATGCCCCAATGAAATAATTCTGTTTATATTTTATTGCCTATGCCTATCAATGAGGGAGCCTGAAAAATGCAATTTATAACTAGAAACATTTCTGACACTATCAATATATATAGTTACTTTAAAGAAGAAAGGGTGAAGGGCTATTGGATAGGCAGCCTGAGTTTCTGCCACACCCTTTTATATTTAAACTAGATCAAGTATTTATCTATCTATAAGAGCTAGTAGCTTATATAAATCTCCTAGCTTACATGTAGTTTTACCTGTACATGTAGAGCTATAGGTTATATATATATGTGCCTTAGATTAGGGACACTATACATACATCCATAATGCTCAAAGCTTAGTTTGCAGAAGAATACAATGAAGGTTTGTATAAAATACAACTTCTGGAGATTCTGGTCCCATAGGCTGGTGAAGCTCAGAAGTCTCTTCGGAGATTCCTGAATGATCTTAGAATTTTTGATGGCCCCCAGCTGCATTCCTATGGAAAGCCTTCTTTGCGATACTTCTCAACAGTGTCAAGTCCAGAATTTCTATGGTGCGTAAGAGTGGGAACCTCTTGAAGTCCCCTTCAAGGTGTATAGAGTGTTGGCTGCTGCAAAAGCAAAGCCTTTCTCATAAAATTTAGAAATTACCTCTAGTCCACAGCAATGAATTGGGCAGATACAGGTTGTGGGTGGGGAGCAAGAACCCTCTTTCCCTGCCATTTGTTGCTGTCGCTCTGAACCTTGCTTACCTTCTAGTTCAAGACATTACAGCACATGAGAACTAAATCTCTGAAAGACTTCAAACTCAGTCTTTGTTCTCTTATTTTTTTTATCTTTCTGAGGTTCTTGATACTAGTAGAGTCAGAGTTGAATTTATCAGGTGAGTGATAGCAAGCGATGAACAGATTGATCAACTGAAGAGAAAACCAGAACAGTAACAATCCTAACCAAGCTTATATATTCAGTGCCTATCAAATGTTTAGCTTTGGTGGCATTTATTTGGTTATGAGGACTTAAATTTACCCTCAACACAGTCTTCCAAAGTAGGTGTTTTACCATCTCCATTTTATGAGTGAGAAAGCAAAGATTCTGAGAATGAAGTAACTATCCAAATTACAGCTGGTAACTGACAAAAGGTAGATTCATGCCCAGATCCGACTTCAAAGCCATGTTCCTTTGACTCTGCCATACTTACCAAATCTTCCATGGGAGAAGGAGGAAGACAAAATAAAAAAGCTGATAATCCTCTTCACCCTCCATCAACCAGGCTATGCCCATCTCCTAACTGATTGGTATAACAGGAAAAGAGGTGGTTGCAAAAGGAAAATGGAATAGGTCATAGGGCAGGGAGCCAGAAACTAATGCCAGTCTCATTAACATGCCTTCTCAAGAGAGTTCTCACTGTTCCCTTCAAGCCCTTGCTTCATATCCCAGATTATTTTCTTTAAAATGTCGGTGGTCCTTCCGCTTCTCAGTCCTCCAAGCTCTGCCCAAGCCCAAGCACAGTCTTTAGTCATGGCTCGAATCAATCCTCATTCTTCTGCAGCCTCTGTCACCTTCTCCCTAACCCCATCCAGGGCTGATCCTAACTTGTTCTATCATTTTGTGTCCAGTACTTGCTTTTTTTCCATCGGCCTGAAATATAAGAAAATACAAATAAATGATGTATAACCAGATTAATATCTAGATTTCAACCTTTATTAGAGGAATCATTGAAATCCAACTTGTTTAAATCGTTCATTTTTCTGACCAGAGAAAAAAGTGATGTATATATCCATGTTGGTGCTCATACAGATGTTGATACTAATTGCTCTTCTGCTACTACATGGCCCAAATTGCTCTCGTATTTGTCTCCTGATGGATGCATCAACACCAGGCAGGTTTTGGTGCTCTATTGATATTTCTCATATGTTTATCCTTTTTATGCCTGGAGTCTTACATAGCTCTTACTGAATCATTAGATGTTAGGAAGGCAGTATAGTATGGCTATTAAACTCTTTCCTCTGCCATTAACTAACTGCATAGATTTGTGGACATTATTTAAACTTTGAGCCTTGTATTTAAATATTAGAAAATTTGAACTACCAGATTAGTGTTTTCTGAAATGCAGAAAGATAACTCATAAAACCCAGTTGGCAACTATATTACAAGATGCTATCCTCCTGTCAATTTTGTAATTTTATTAGGATCCTTCTAAAGGTGGCATTTAATCCAATGTTCCTATGTTGCAGCTCTCTCTTAATTGACTTCCTTTCTCAGTATCTTATAGTGTACTGACAGGAAAAAAAAATTCAGAGCATGATCCCTCAAGACTGAGTTAGGAAACATGCTATTGACATTGAGTAGAAATCACACTCAAGTTTAAAAACTTACTCTACATTGTTCCTGGAGTTTCTCGACCTTTCCAAAAAGTTTTATGTTCATTACAGGCATTGCCTAGGGATTAAGGCATGCTCTCTGCCCTTCCTTGTCATTTGAGATTCTCAGTTCCAGAACAAAGCACCAGTTCTGACATGTGTATGCTTTCTTTCTCTGAAGGCTGAGAGGCCTTCCTGTAAATGTTGTCTCTCCTGGCTCACTCTGGCATGCCCAGACTTGTCAGAGCTTTCAGTAGGTATTAAGCTCCATCCACTTTCAGCAGTTCATTATTTAGTGCATATGTATTAACAGCTAGAGATATGTCAAGTGAATAAAATGTAGGGAAAAATGTAAACTGTTTATTTTAAAAATTGTAATACAAAGTACTAGCACATGAAAATTACGAAGTAGAAGTTCAGAGGGTCAAGAGAGAAACCACTGAAGAGCTTCTGTATTATAATTGGCTACATGAAAGGGATGCTAGACCTTGAAGAATGAGAAGGCTCTTAGTAAGTGAGGTTCGGTGGTGTGGATTTTCACTAAGGTGGAAAGGTACAATATTCTGTGGGAGGGTGTAAGAAGTTTTGTGGGAATACAAGTAACTTAGTCATAAGCAGAGTACAGGTAAGAGTTCATTTCTGCACTTTGGGAATGGAGACATCAGCTGCTCAAATTGTAAACTAGAATGATTTCTTTAATCCAGGAGTGAATGCTGAATCATGGGAGCGAGGGGATCATCTGACTAGAGATATGTTTTAAGAAGTTAATCTGTCATCGATTCTGCCATTAATTTTCAGAAAATTTGGGGATAAAACGTATGGAAGTATAAGCCAACCAGTTAAAAATCTAATTGCAAAGGAGGAGGAGGAGTTTTGCTTTTTATTCTACATGTTTCTGTAACGTTTCAACTTTTATAAAGGTAATATGCTTGTGTATTATTTGTGCATTTCCAAAGTTTAGCAGAGACTAAAAGAAAAGCAGAACAAACAAACACAGTGGTCTCTATAATTTTCAACCTAGCACTGGCTGAAGAGGTACCATAGAGTTAAGTTACAATTATAAAGGGGATGTCTATAATTTCAATTTAAAAATAATAAATGAGTGGGCACCTGGGTAGCTCAGTTGGTTAAGCCTCCGACCCGTGATTTTGCCTGGGATCATGATCTCACAATTTATGAGATCAAAACCCTTGGGATTCTCTCTCCCCCTCTCTCTTTCTGCCCTTCACCTGTCCATGTGTGTGCGTGTGCTCGCTTCTCTCTCAAAATAAAATAGAAAATAATAAAAATAATGAATGGAGACTGGAAGAAGAGATGTGTTATGAAATGGCTTAGCAAATCATAGCCATGACGACTCCATGTATTACATAGCTAGCTTTTTAAAATTTATTTGAAGAACTTAACATATTCTTTCTCCTTTTTTCTCACGTTTGGTTATTAAAAATGTGTACCCATGTATCTCATTCATCTTCGAGGAAAGCTACTTCTGTCGTGGGATGTGTTATTTATTTCCAGCCTTCATTATTTTTCTTGTTTCTCCTAATCTTCATTCTATTTCCCCAAAGCTCCTAAATTTGCTCTTTTCTCAAGTTTTTATTTAACTTCCAGTAGAGTTAACATACAATGTAGTATTAGTTTCAGGTGTATGATGTAGTGATTCACACTTCCATACAACACCTGGTGCTGATCACAAGTGCACTCCTTAATCCTCATCACCTATTTAATCCATCCCCCACCCACCTCCCCTCTGGTAACCATCAGTTTGTTCTCTATTCTTAAGAGTCTGTTTTGGGGGCATGCCTGGGTGGCTCAGTTGGTTAAGCATCTGACTTTGGCTCAGGTCATCAACACATGGTTTGTGAATTTGAGCCCTACATCAGGCTCTGGGCTGACAGCTCAGGGTCTAGACCTGCTTCAAATTGTGTCTCCTTTTTTCTCTCTGTCCTTGTTCTGCTTGCACTTTGTCCTTCTCTCTCTCAAAAATAAATAAATGTTAAAAAAATTAAATCTTACCAAAAGGTCTGGTTTTTTATTTGCTTCTTCTCTCCCTTTGCTCATTTGTTTTGTTTCTTAAGTACCACATATGAGGGGTTCCTGGGTGGCTCAGTTGGTTAAACATCCGATTTTGGCTCAGGTCATGATCACATGGTTTGTGAATTTGAGCCCCATGTCAGGCTCTGGGCTGACAGCTGAGTCTAGAGACTGCTTCAAATTGTGTCTCCTTTCTCTCTCTCTGTTCTTTTTGCACTTCCCCCCCCCCTCAGAAATAAATAAATGTTAACAAAAATTAAACCTTACCAAAAAAGTGTGTGTTTTAATTTACCTCCCTCTCTCTTTTTTCCTCCTTTGCTCATGTTTTGTTTCTTAAATTCTACATATGAGGAGTGCCTGGGTGCTTCAGCTGGTTGTGTCCGACTTCAGCTTGGGTCATGATCTCAAGGTTCGTGGGTCCCAGCCCTGCATCAGGCTCTGTGCTGACAGCTCAGAGCCTGGAGCCTGCTTTAGATTCTGTTTCTCCCTCTCTCTCTGCCCCTCCCCTGCTCACACTCTGTCTCTCTCAGTCTCAGAAATAGATATTTTAAAAAATTCCACATATGAGTGAAATCATATAGTATTTGTCTTTGGCTTATCACTTAGCATTATACTCTGTATTCCATACATGCAAATGGCAAGATTTTATTCTCTTTTATGATTAATATTTCAGTGTGTGTGTGTGTGTGTGTGTGTGTGTGTGTGTGTGTGTGTGTTTTCTTTATCCTTTCATCAGTCGGTGGATACCTGGACTGTTTCCATAATTTGGTATTGTCCATAATGCTTCTATAAACATCTAATGTATATATTCCTATGAATTAGTATTTTTGTATTCTTTGGGTAAATACTTAGTAGTGCAATTGCTGGATCTACCACTAGTTCTTTGAGGAAACTCCATACTGTTTTCCAGAGTGGCTGCACCAGTTTGCATTCTAACCAACAGTGCAAGAATGTTTACCTTTCTCTACATCCTTGCCAACATCTGTTATTTCTTGTGCTGTTGATTTTAGCCATTCTTACAGGTGTGAGGTGATCTTATTGTGGTTTTTATTTGCAGTTCCCTGATGATGAGTTATCTTGAGCATCTTTGCCTGTATCTATTGGCCATTTGTATGTCCTCTTTTAAGAAATGTCAGTTCATGTCTTCTGGCCATTTTTAATTTGGATTGTTTGTTTTGGGGATGTTGACCTTTATAAATTCTTTATATATTTTAGATACTAACCGTTTATTGGATATGTCATTTGCAAATATTTTCCCTTATTCAGTAGGTTATCTTTTAATTTTATATTTCCTTTGCTGTGCAGAAGTTTTTTATTTTGATATAGTCCCAATAGTTTATTTCCGCCTTTATTTCTCTTGACTCAGGATAACATATCTAGAAAAATATTGCTATGGCCAGTGTCAGAAATTATTGCCTGTGCTCTCGTAAAGGATTTTTATGGTTTTGGGTCTCACATTTAGACCTCTAATCCATTGTGAGTTTATTTTAGTATATGGTATAAGATAGTGGTTCAGTTTCATTGTTTTGCATTTAGCTATCCAGTTTTCCCAACATCATTTGGTGAAGACACTACATTTTTCTGATTGCATATTCTTGCCTCTTTTGTCAAAAATTAATAGGCCATGTAGCTGTGGGTTTGTTTCTGGGCTTTACATCATGTTTCATTGATCTGTGTGTCTATTTTTATACCAGTATCAAACTGTTTTGACTACTACCTCCTCTTAGTATAAGCTGAAATGTGGAATTGTAATACTTTCAGTTTTGTTTGTCTTTTCTAAGGTTGTTTTGCCTATTCGGGGTCTTTTGTTGTTTCACATAAATTTTAAGATTACTGTTCTAGTTCTGTGAAAAATGCTGTTGGCGGGTTTACTGAATTCATTTATCAGTTGTAGTAGTTTTTTGGTCTAGTCTTTAGGATTTTCTACATATGATATCACATCATCTGCAAGTAGTAAAAGTTTTACTTCTTCCAAATCGATTTGGATGTCTTTTATTTATTTCTCTTGTCTGATTACTGTGGCTAAGATTTCTAGTACTATGTGGCATAAATGTGGTGAGTGTGGATATCCTTGGCTTCTTTCAGATCTTAAGGGGAAAGCTTTCAGACTTTCACCATTGAGTACAATGTTAGTTGTAGGTTTTTCATATATGGCTATCATTATGTTGAGATATGTTCCCTCTAAATCTACTTTGTTGAGAATTTTTATCATGAATGGATGTTGTAGTTTTTCAAATGCATCTAGTGAGGTGATTATATGGGTTTTATCCTTTCTCTTGCTAATGTGATGTATCACATTGATTGATTGCCAATATTTAGCCACCTCTGCATCCCAAGTATAAATCCAACTTGATCATGGTGAATGATTTTTTAATGTATTGTTAGATTCAGTTTGCTAAGATTTTGTTGAGGATTTTTACATCTATGTTCATCAGAAATATTGACCTGTAGTTCTCTCTCTCTTTCTCTGTCTTTTTTGTATCTTTATCTGGCTTTTGTATCAAGGTAATACAGGTCTCATTGAGTGAATTTGGAAGTTTTCTTTCCTCTTAGATTTTTTTTTTGAATAATTCAAAAGGAAAGGCTATTAACTCTTCTTTAAATGTTTGATAGAATTCTACCTGTGAAGCCATCTGGTCTTAGATTTTTGTTTGTTGGGAGTTTGTCTTGTTTTGGTCTTTTAATTGTCAATTCAATTTCATTATTGGTAACTGGTCTGTTCAAATTTTCCATTTCTTCCTAATTCAGTTTTAGTAGGTTATATATTTCTAGAAATTTCTCCATTTCTTTTTAGTTGTCCAATTTCTTGGTATATAAATTTTCATAATATTCTTTTTTAATCCTTTGTATACCTGTGGTGTTCATTGTCATTTCTCCTTTCATTTCTGATTTTGTTTATGTGAGTCCTCTCTGTCTGTCTGTCTGTCTCTCTCTCTCTTTCTTTTAAGGTTCATCATTTTTGTTGAGCTTTTTAAATAACTTGCCTCTGGTTTTTATTAGCCCGTTCTATTATGGTTTGTTTTGTTTTGTTTTGTTTTGTATTTTTTAGTTTCTAGTTCACTTAATTCTCCCCCAATCTATTTCTATTATTTCCTTTCCTCTACTGGCTTGGAGCTTTGTTTGTTCTTTTTCTATATCCTTTAGGTGTAAGACTAGGCTATTTGAGTTTTTCTTTCTTCTTGAGCTAGGCTTATATTGCTATAACCTTCCTTAGAACCACTTTTGCTACCTCCCAAAGATTTTGGACCATTGTGTTTTCATTTATTTGTCTCCATGTATTTTTTTTTCCTCTTTGATTTCTTTATTGACCCATTCATTGTTTAGTAGCATTTTATCTAAACTCCATGTATTTGTGGTCTTTGCAGATTTTGTCTTGTGGTTGATTTCTACTCTCATAGCACTGTGGTCAGAAAAGATGCATAGAATGACTTCAATCTTTTTGTCATTATTTTTAAGCCATTCATGCATATGCTATCATACTGGAATCAAGTTACTAATGTTAAAATCACTACTGGGATGTTATGTACTTACACTGTGCAAGCCAGTCATTCATTCACTGTGCTGGGCAATATGAATCAAAGGACAATTAGGATAAAACTCTTGTCTTTAAATTGATTACAGAAGAAAGCAGGAAGGAAGGAGGACAGGAGGGCTAGAAGGCTGGAAGGCAACACAGGCAGGCAGGCAGGAAGGAAGGAATAAAGGAAGGAAGGGAGAGATAAAAAGACAGGGAGGGAGAGAGAGAAAGGAAGGAAGGAAGATGATTTTGTAAAATAAATATGAACAGTATGCAACAGAGATCCAAGAGCCAAAAGAGTCATAAATAGATGGACAATTTCTGTGAGAAACAGAAAGACTAAATTTTTGTAATGAAACTGAAGTTGAAGCAAAAATCCTCACTACTGATTTGATCATCATGCCCATATGCTTTACATGTTTCTTTTAGTTATTAATTTAAAGATTATTCTTAGTACAACCTGAAGTAGGGAATGATCAGTTGAAGTGACCAATACATAGTACACATAAATTATACATGTTTACAAATCATGAGACTCAGTTATTTGGAGAAATGAATAATATTTCCTCTAACCTTAAGCACTAAATATAATATTACCAGTTATAGCACTTCCAGATGTAATGAGTGCCATGAGAAACCATTCTCTACATTACCTGCTATAGGCTGACAGCGTCAAAATGCCAATTTCCTTGGAATGGCTACTTTCATATCTGATTGGTTATTGTGGAAAACTTAGTGATTAATATAAAATCTACTAATAAATGTTAGGAGCTAGAGAAAAATTCTAGCATTGACAGAATATAATGAAGATTCATGTTTCATTACGTTATTTTTATCAAGATATTACTATGAATTTTATGTTTTCAATTTTCTTAATTTGAACCAGTATATTGGAAAATAAGTAGATAAATCTGACCATGTTTAGGGAGCCATCTTTTTTCTTTTTTCCTCCAATTTTTGCTGACGTTCCTCCTCCTTCTTTCTTTTCCTCCTCTCCTTTCTCCCTCTTCTCTTTTTCTCTGTCCTTTTTCCCTCGTTCTTCTTCTCCTTCCACTTCCTTTTATTCTTAATATTACTGTTATTATAATTTTGCTCGGATTTGTGCCATTTGAACATATCTAACCTGTTTACATAGGAGCATCATTTTAGATTTTCTTTGGTCTATTTTAAAGTAAATAAAAGTTGGGGCACCTGGGTGGCTCAGTTTATTGAGCATCTGACTTTGGCTCAGTTCATGATCTCATGGCTGGCAAGTTCGAGCCCCACATCGGGCTCCGTGCTGACAGCTCAGAGCCTCGAGCGTGCTTCGTATTCTGTGTCTATCTTTGTCTCTCTACCCTTTCCCCCTCTCATGCTCTGTCTTTCTCTCTCTCAAAAATGAATAAACATTTAAAAAATTGGAAAAAAAAAGCCAAGTAAATAAAAGTGAATAAAACCTCTTTCATTTGTTACCCTTCAATCCAAAAGTAGACATTTATGACTTATTTGCTGATAATAATATGTTATTAACTTAATACTAATTATAAGCTTTTATATAATAAATAAAAGCATTCTTAAGAAAACATTTGAGTGCACAAGACTTCATATATATATATATGTATATATATATATATATACATGTAAATATATCAGTGTACA
Organism: Suricata suricatta; assembly: GCF_006229205.1. NCBI lineage: Eukaryota > Metazoa > Chordata > Mammalia > Carnivora > Herpestidae > Suricata > Suricata suricatta. The sequence continues at coordinate 113,213,399 of NC_043705.1, forward strand.
CACATATACACATACACAAATATGTACACACATTGGCCCTAACTAGGAAAGGTCAAAAAAACGAAGTAAAATGGTTAAGCAATTAAATATTGGAAGTTAAGTACTACAACATACTACGTACACATCCCTTTGAAAATGAAAGAAAGTAGATTAGTTTATTAAACTGCAGTGACTGGGGCGCCTGGGTGGCTCGGTCACTTGAGTGTCTGGCTTCAACTCAGGTCATTATCTCCTGGTTTGTGGGTTCAAGCCCCGCCTCGGGCTCTGTGTTGACAGCTAGCTCAGAGCCTGGAGCCTGTCTTCAGATTCTGTGTCCTCTCTCTCTGACCCTCCCCTGCTCATGCTGTCTCTCTCTCTCTCTCTCTCGCTCTCTCTCTCAAAAATAAATAAAACATTAAAAAGATTTTTTAAAAAAATAAACTGCAGTGACTATCTTGAAAACATGAAATGAATATGGAATTGTTTAATATTTCCTGGAGACTAACCTAACAAGATTTTTTTAGAATATATAAAAATAATAAGCCACTGATGTTTTAATTCTATTACTTTAAACAGTGTTTTTTCAGTGAATTTAAAATGTATAATAAAAACAATGAGAATCACTACTACTCATTAAATGCATACTAGGATATTAGTGCATTTATTAATCACCATAATTTTTATTAAGTAAGGTATTTTGTCCTCATTTTACGGGTCAAAAAACTGAGGCTTGGAGAGGCTAAATAACTTGCCTCTCATGACTCAATAAGTGGCAATCATAAGTTAAAGCATGTGATTTCACAGACTCCAAAAATCTATACAAAATTTGAAGTTCACCCTGCCTATGAAATATACTACCTCAGGCCATAACATTAAAATTCTAAATACATTCAAAATAATTCAGATAAATTCATGAATGTTGGATCTCATGGGACCAATAAGGTGAAATATGAGCGTGGTACAATGTCACAGAAGAAAACATGCTTTTTCACAGAAGAGTCACTTTTTGCTTTTTCTTTCTATATCACAAAGAGAAAGTTAACAGCATAAGCTATTAATCTAACTCCTGTTATAAAAAAAACACTTTGTTTATGTTCAAAAATAAATTTCTATAAATTCCTTCAAACATTGATCCTTTGGGTTTTATAACAACTTCTATTATAGCCTTCTAATGATGAGTATTTTCATGGATGATAAAACTATTTCCCCTTTCATAGTGGAGGGTTGTAACTGCAAGCAGGAAATGTTCTTTAGCAATTTCACGTAGCACAGTGTCCTTACTAGAGAATTTCTCTACATGGTCAGGACAGCATTCTCTCCTGAGGAAAGAGACTCTGAAAATAAAAACTTGTGAGAATACTGATCAACCCAATATGGGGGAAAGGTAGGGAAAACAGTTGAATACATGGCCAAATTTCCCATGATAATTCATTTGCTTATAAGGAGAGGGAGGATTTGAGAATGCCTTAAACTTTACCATTCACAACGAATATGTCAATTGTTAATAATTTAAGTGATACATTTGTATTTTAAGATATTCTAACTGTTTCTGGAAGGTCAGAGTTAAGTTGCTCTATTTTTTCCTGTTCGGCAAGCAGGATATATAGAGGCTAAAGACAATTGTCACTGTACTATTGCAGTGTAATTTGATACTTGTCACACGTTTCAGCTTACCTTAAATAATTTTCAAGATATTGTATAATATGATTCGTAATTTAAATGATGATAGAACTAAAACTATACATACTGCTGTACTTCCTGAAGGATAATGTGTCTTTTGTTAGATTCTCATTTTGATAATCTGACCCTAAATCCAGCCTCTTGAGAAATATGATAAACCAATGAGTTTTAGCTTATAAGCTTAACTCCACTGCATTGATGTTACTTCAATTCAAAACTTTCCCTAAAAGAACAGCGGTGGAAATAAAAAAACTATTGATTTTTATTATAAAATGTAAGACATTAAAAAGGAATTTATATACTGTAAATCTAGAGAATTATGATAAAGTAAATGTTACTATCAGTCTAATAATGGTTGTCAGACTCATTTTTGCCTATTTTTCAGTACTTTATTTAGAAATTCATTTATCTTTTACAAAATGTTGTTGGTCTTCAGGGTTATGTCTTAGGTTACCTTTTTTCAATCTATGTACTTCTCAAGAGTATCTTCTGGATTCTTAGGATTTTAGGTGCAGGTGTGTAGTCGGAAGTCAGGGTTCATGTGTGTGCATCTTGTGCAGTCATACAGGACGTTGGCTTTGAAGGCCCTGCGCTTGGCTTAATGAATGCTCTTTTGACACCATCTTGAAATACTTAATACTGTTTGACCAAGGGGACTTGCATTTTCATTTTTCACTGTGTCTTGCAAATTGTATTGCACATAGTGGGAATCTTGGTGATAGCAGAAAACCTAGTCTCTTTCATTTCCAAAGTCATGAACCTTGTTCCAGTTTCCCTCAGCCAAAGAGAAAGTGTTTCTATTTCCTTTTCAAAAAAATGTCTTCAGCTTACAAAGCTCATGTCTGTGAAGCTAAGACTTCACTGAAGATTGACTTTGTCTAATTGTTTATCCAGAAATACTGGGTTTTATTGCCCATAAATATAATGATGAATTATAGGCTACCAGTGATCCTGACCACAAATACCCTAGTGCCTTCCTAATCTTCACCTCTTGCCAAATCCCTCTTCTGAATGTCATATCCACATTTCCTCCTGCTTGAATATTTCCAAGGGGGTAAACTATGGGCAATTTAATCTCAGATTGTACAACACTGAAATTCAATTATTTTGCCTGGGAAAGCTGCTTTATATTTATATTTTATATTGGATGTTAGGTCCTTTCTGTCACCTAAATAACACCATTAGAGATGCAGGAGTCACCTTGTCCCTTTCTTCCTCTGTCATCTGGATCCAGTCCATCATCAAGGACTGTCAGTTCTATTTGTTAAATTGCTTTTAATCCCTTCTGCTCCTAGTTCAGACGACCATTAGCTCAAGCTCTTTCAACAGGAGTTTGAAATCAATTTCATTTTAGCTATACTTTCTCCTTTACAAGCCATTCCTCAGTTTAGCTAAAGTAATGGTATTTGAAAATTTTATATCTGGTCATTTCATTCTCCTGTTTAAAACTTATAAGATAACAATCTTATTTTCTTAAATAAGACTTCTAAAGCCATCCATCATTTGACGCTACCAATATCTTTCTCACAGCCCATCTTCAACTGCGATTCCCTCCTCTTTTCACCACTCTGCTTTCTACCTTTTGGATTAGCTAACTTTTAGACATCAGTTAAGTCCTTGTTTTGCCCCAGAAAATTAACATACATCACACTCCACACATATTAATTCTTTGATACTATGTTCTAGGAAAGTTCTACTCCATCTGTTCTAGCCACATTGGCCTCCTAACTTTTTTTAACATGCCAAATATACACTCACATTAGGGCCTTAACATTCATTGGCTGATTTTTTTCTTCCAGAAAGATTAAGACTAACTCAGCCCTTTCTTTCAAGCCTTTTCTCAACAAAACCCCACCTACGCTGATGATCTCATTTTATATTGCCAGTGCCCAACCATCGCCTCACTCCAACCGAGCCACTTACATTTACTAATCTCTCTGACAACACTATTATTTTTCTTTCTACTTTTTTTTTGCCATAAAACTTATAATCTTCTTACTAATAGACTACATAATTTGTGTATTCATTTTGTGTATTCTTTATTGTCTGTGTACCCCTCTCCTCTATCAGAATATAAGCTTATGAGAGTGGACATTTAAAATGTCTTGTTCCCTGATGTATCCTAACAGCCATATAACATATTTGACCACAGCTTTGAGTATTTTATATATTTTGCTCTTGCTTATTAATTTATTATTTCAAAGTATGTGTAATATTTTGAAATGTTGATACATTGTCAATTTTTTACATAAGCATTGTGCCAGTTTATATCAAAACCAATTGTGAATGATTCCATTTTGCCATGTCCTCAAATAGAAAAAACATGTTTCCAAAGAACTAGTGTTAATGGAGAGAAAAGGCATTGCACTTAAAAACTGTTTTATAATTTGTATTATTCAGAGATTTAACATTATTTATTATTTATTAGAGAATTTATGTTTTTTGTTTTGCAAAACATATATATAACCTTTGGATAATTTTCCATTTGTATGTTAGTGTTTGATTTGTATATTTGTGATACATTTTTGCACATTAATTATCTTATTCCTTTAGCTTAACTCGTTTACTAAAAATTTATTGCTATTTTTCCAATAATGTAGTTTCTGCCCTCTTGCCAAGTTTAGTGACCTTCTTACCAACAAAACTAAAGGCAATTTTTTCTCCTTTTTTTCCTTCGATATTTTTGTACAAAACCTACCTTGGGCTTTAAAAGAATTAGTCCTGGCTTTGCACATTATTTCTCAAAACACATTTTAGGTAGTTTTTTCATCATATTTCTTCCATAGACCAACTTTAGGTTATCGTTCTGCATGAGGACATTGTTTTTCTCAAGATTCACTCCGTGAGCAGTGTGCCTGTGCTCAGAACATTTAGCAATATTGGGATAGTATGAGAATCTAATTACCACCCCTTTCCTTTGCTTGAACCCCAGATCTCCTCAATAAAGTGGCAAAACACACAGGTTTTCTGTTTCTGGAAAGAATGCTTTAAATAGTTTGAGAAGTGAAGGTAATAATGCAAAGTGTCATAATTAACACAGTGCTGATATTTGCTAGGTGGTCAGATTTTGAAATTAGGTTGAATGTCATGCTCTGATGTGTTTATAATGGTCCAATCAAGTATGCCTTAGGGTGGTATAAATGTATCCTGGGAATAGCATGGAGCAAAATTATCTGGATCAATGATCTTGCAAATTTGTTCAAACTCTTCTTATTTTTAATTCAATACCTATTTATTGGGCTTCATGTAAAGTTAAAAATACGTGTAAAGTACTAGAAATATAATGAAAAGCAAACCGTAATTCTTACATACGTAGAGTCTGTGGTCTAATAGGCAGTTATGCCTCAGTGTGCTAAGTGCTGAAGTAGAGCATGAAGATGCTGTGGGAACACATGGGGGAGGATTTCCACTACAGTCCCAAGAGGCTCCAGGAAGGTTTCCTAGAGGAAGCAAAGGCAGCACTGAGACTTAAGTTCATAATGGAGTGGATGAAATTGTAGAGAAGGTGAAAAAAAGGTCAGGAAGTCCACAGGCAACCAGGGCCACTTTAAAGCTTTTTTCTTTTTTTGTTTTCTCAGTGATAAAATGATGAGATATTTTAAAGTCGTTTAAAACAACAAGTGGTGGTACACATATGACTCATTGTGAGCACGAGTTATTGTTTTTGCTTTTGAGCTTGCCCTGCATGCATGGCCATGTCATCTGAAGTTTACATTTGCTCATGACTATTACAATTTAACCCCTCTTTTCACATTGTTAATAAAGAAGTCTATGAGAAAGAATAAAACTCCATGTTATTAAGTGTAGTAAAAAGTTACTTTGTTCATTTTTCCAGCTTGTATTCTGTTGAATAAAGAAAAATATTTTTTGGCTAAAAAATATAATTTAATATAATCAAAGTTTCTGAACATTCTAATTTATAGCTTTTGTCTTACAGCTTCAGGGAAATATACACACTATATATGTATGTAATCCCCCAAATGGAATACAGGGATACCTTACAAATTATTTCTATTACTCTATCCTAGTTTCAGTAAACGTGATAGATTTAAGGACAAGTTTACTTAGTAAATTGAAGACCTGTAAATTAAGAAAAAACAATAAAGGGCAGCAGCTTTATTTTTAAATGGAAAATTATACAATCCTTATCTCTAACAAATGTTGAATTTACTTAGAGTTAAATGGAATCACGCCTTGAACCTCTCTTGTCAGATTCTACAGTATTATTATAGTTATGCCATAAGTGGAAGATGTGGGTTTTTTAAATCTTTCAGAGTGACAAATAGAACATGAGTTTTCTGTTAAAAATGAATTATTCACTTGAATTACAAAGTAGATAAGCCTTTGTCTATTAAGTTCAAAGAAAAGGATTTTTAAAATATTTTTATAAATTTTGATGAATAATTTGATAATCATTAAAGTTTGTGCATTTTAGTTTTGATACTTCAAAGAGTGAATAAATCATTTTTAAAACTAAGTTTCAGTTCAAAAATATACATAAACGAACATGTGTTAATGTGCCTTTTTGCCATATATTCCTTATTGCCCTGACTCCAGGTAAAATGTATGCACATAATTATAAAAGCATTATGAGAGATTTAACTGTTAGACTTTAGATTAATCTAGACTTGCTTCAGCAAAATGTAAATATGAACTAAAATTTTTACTATTGCTCAAGATAATCAGGGATGTGAAAGATAAGGTGTATTATGTGAGAAACACACATACACGTGCGCGCGCACACACACACACACAGAAAGTATTTGGAAGTAAAAACCAGTTGCAGAGATAGAGAAATTTATGACAGTGAATGGGAAAGCTTTCAGAGGAGTGAAGAATACAAGTCCTTGATTTTTATAACTGTGACCGTTGGCTTCCATTCTTTCTGCATGTGAGAAAAGATTAAGGTAGACAACACCCTTTTGGATGAACGTTGCAGTGAAGAAATTAAGTGTGTTTTTTTATAGATGTTTATTCATTCAGCCGTCTACCTAGTGCTGTGTTGAGTACAGAAATTAGGGCTACTTTGCAGTGAACACATACTGCTATGAATGAGCATGTCTATCTCAGTCAAGCCTTACAATCTTCTGAAACACAGATACATCCGGGTTCTGAGCTTGTTTTTTTATGAATGTAATTGATGTCCTGGACTGAGTGCTGCAGGCATTTTCACTGCAGCTGAACCATGTCCTTTCCCTGAGGGGCAGCCAGTCCTCCCGAGAGCATTAATATTGGACTCCTAAAGCACATTTTTGAAGTCCCCCACCAGTTGAAGGATGGAACATTTGCCATTCCTTAGGGAAATATGTTATTTTTTTATTTTTTGCAAAAGACCTAAAATTTTAAGGGATATATATTTTATCGACACTTCAGGAAAAGCTTTCATGCTATACCAAAATAATTGTTCTAAAAATGATCTTGGGTGAAATAAGAACGAAAGTTTAAAATTTTTATTTAAATATTAAACATTTTAAATATAGATGCACTTAAATATTGCAATACTTTAGTTAGATATGGAATTTGGACATGGCACCTGGCAATTCTACATATCGGTTAGTATTGCTGAGGAAAAACTAGAAATTGTGTTTACTTTTGCCAACTTACTTCCTCTGCGTCTTTCTGTGCCTTGTTGGTTCTCTCACCTGCAGGCATGCCAAATTTGCAAGCTCCATCCTGGCTGCATGCTACACTCTAGAAACTTCAGCGTGTCACCATGATACTGTCCCATGCTTCCAGTCTGCCTACAGCCGCTGTGTTTTCTCCTCACTTATTTGTTTTTTTCTCCAACAGATGAAAAATGTATGATTTTTCTAGGGTTAGGTGCATTTTAATGTTGGTTTTGTTTCACTTTGTTTTGCTGAAACCAAATTAAAGCGGCGGTGCTCATCTTACAAGAGAGTAAACTTCCCAGGATTGTGCTCACCTTGATCACTGGCGAGTCATCCATACCTAGCAAAGTATCTGGCTTCCAGGAGGCACAAATGGATGAATAAGTGACCTGTAAAATTAAAGCATGCAACAGATCCAGTAGCATTTAAGTATATCCATGTTTATAGATTCAAATGATCTTACAGTGTGATTGTATTATAAGTCAACTTCATCAGTTTCTGTAGATGTTTTAATTATAGAATAATAGGATGTCAAACTGGAGATAGAGGAGAAGGTTGGATAATTCAGAGTCACATGTGCAATGCTGAGGATATTTATTGTTTTTCTTCTTTTTGTAGATAGGGTTCAATTATAAAATATTAAGCTGTATTTGAAATGGCTCACTAAATGTCCAGTCATAGCAGATTGGCTGAATAAACTTTACTTCATTTATACAATGAATTTAGGGGAAGATATTTTAAATATATTAGCAATTAGCAATAACAATATTCTATATAAAATTTTAAATGCCATTTATATGTATAGAAGAAGACCTACCACAAATAACCACAAACAATACATTTATTTCTATAAGGGAAAATGCCCATTATGTGCTACTGAATAAACTACTGGTTATAGAACTTATGTACAGATTTTCCCTTTAAATATATGTATATATTAAAATATATGGGAGAGAGACTATAAATAGAGAAAAATATCTAGGAAGGACTATACCAAAATATTAACAACAGTTAAATCAGCTGTGGTATTACCAGCATTGTGCTCTAAGCACCTGAGCTAACTGGCCAACTCAAATCAGTAGTAGCATTAAATATTATTTTGTATTTACTTCTTTTTTCTATTTCTCTAAATTTTCTAAGTTTTCATCAATGAGTATATTCCTTGAGTAGTTGTGAGTCATTATAATAATCCAGTTTAAAATTGATAAAAGTGTGAATTTTTGGTAGTCAAGAAACATTCAAATGGGAGAAAGGCACCAAATATTCAGGAGATAAAATTAATAGAAATAGAGGATGAACAAAAACAGAATAGTTAAGTTTGAATCTCAGATTTCTTCACTTTCTTTGCTACTAACTAAAATGACCAAAATAGAGTATGCTTAGTGAAAGGAAGTGTAAGTTAATTTGGAGCATGTTGAGTTTGATACAAGTCTAGGGTGTATGGTTAAAATAAACAAAAAAAATATGTTGCAAAATAAAACAAGGAAGATATATTCTATAAGGAGAGTTTTTCAGGGGAAATATTAGAGGTGTCAGCTAGAGAAAATAGATTTTCAGTAAAGGGCAACGACAAAAACAATAAAAATCTATGAATGAGACTAAAAGAAGTATTCTGATATTGTGGATGTCTTGAAGACTAAGGGAAGTAAAAAGTTTCAGAAAGTTGATAATCTAAAGTGTGAAAAGCAAGAGAGATATTAAAAAAAAAAAACTCAAGGCTGCAAAACATAAATTGCTATGTCAGCAAGAGGATATTGATGTGTACTTTGGGAAGAAGAGGCAATGAGCACAAAAACGAGACTGAGCTAAGATAGTAAGTAGAAAATGAGGAAGTGTAGATGGCCAGTCAGTGTGAAAGAACATGGCATTTAGATGAGGATTCTCGTGGAGACTCCTTTCCAATTATATTTTTATTGTTGTTTTCCTATTTTTGATTTTTTTAAAGAATTAATGAACTATAAATAGGTTTTTAGCCTAAAATGCAAATATTGCTCAAATTATGGGGGGAAAAGTAGAAAGGTATATTATATGTGATTGAATATTCCTTTCATTTTTCCCCCCAATGATGCTGGTTTGGCCAACATAAAACTCAACTCTTGGCACACACCAACTGACTGTAGAAGAGACAAATCAAAGGTATAAGGCAGATTGTAAGGAAGAGAGTTTAAGATTAAAAACTTCGCGCAGTACCATCAAGAAGAAATCATTAGTGAAAAATCCAGCCTAAAGACAAAGAAACCATTTACGAGGCAGAAATTCCAACGTAGGAAAGGGTGAAGTGTTTTATACAAATGAAACAGAGGAATGGAAAAGGAGAAGGAATCGAAATTTTAAAAAATCGGGGTGTCTGGGTGGCTCAGTTGGTTGAGCATCTGACTTCAGCTCAGGTCATGATCTCACGGTTTGTGGGTTTGAGCCCCGTGTCAGGCTCTGTGCTGACAGCTCAGAGCCTGGAGCCTGCTTCAGATACTGTGTCTCCCCCTCTCTCTGCTCGTCCCATGATTATGCCCTGTCTCTCTCTGTTTCTTAATAATAAATAAATGTTAACAAAAAATTTATTTTTAAAAATCAAACTTAAAAAAATGTGCTGACTGATTGAATAATCATGAAACTCTGAGCATTTATATGTTTGACCACTTGTATAAAAGTAGTGAATTTCCCTGACTCTAGTTAAAGTTGGTTTGGTCATTGACCCACTGCACCTGGAAGAGTCTGGGGCTTGTGTTCCTCTTTGATGTTAGGTCTTCTCTCTGAATATTTACTGGTGAGTCTACTTCTCAACCTATCTACTGCTCATCTACTGCATATCTCATTTTACTGTGTTTTTAATCCAGGAATGACAGTTAAACTCTGTGTTAACTTCTAGGCTTGGCAATCCCAATCAACTTGGTTGTCGATTTCCCTAGTCAATCTGGGACCTGAACTTGTTCTCCATGCTCTGCCATGCCCTAAGAGACAAGTCTATTTGACCATAAAATTCGAATATTTTTCACATATACTTAAAAACACACAGATTCCATACTCATACCATTCACTTAATACTGTTTTTTCTTACATACCACTTGATAGTGGCTTCACCACAAGTTCTCAATTAACAACACAGTAGTTGAATATTTAAAGAAATAGGCTTTTCCCCCATTTTTTTAGCCAGATGGCTTATTTAAAGTTGTTATGTGAATATGACTTCTGATTTGCAAATCAACAGTAAAATTAATACTGCCCCATCCTGGTCAGCTGGGGCTTCTGTAATGAAATACCACAGACTGAGTGGCTTCAGCAAGACATTTATTTCTCACATTTCTCAAGGCGGGAAAGTCCAAGAAATAAGTGCTGGAGGATTTGATGTCTGGTGAGAGCCCTCTTCCTTGTTCACAGATGGCCGTGTGCCGGCTGTATCCTCACACGCTGGAAAGAGAAAGAACAAGTTCTCTGGTCTCTTGCGTTAGGAGCCTCAGTCCTTTGATGAAGACTCTACCTTTATGACCTAATTACCTCCCCAGGCCTTATATCTAAATACCATCACGTCAGAGGTTAAGACTTCAATATGAATTTGAGAGAGACACACTCCAATCTATAGCATTTCCTTTTAATGGATGATTATCTATCAAATTGGTTGATAAATAATAGTTTCTAAAATCCTTAGGAGAACCTTGCAGTATTGACCACATCTACAGGAATATTGAAAACCTTTTTGTCACTTTTTCAGGGTGAAAATGTCCTATAGATAGACACTCTTGCCTACAGCTTTTAAAAAATGCTATGTACATGTTTTCATTTACAATTTAATTCTAAAAATTTTAGAATTTTCATTCTATGTATGAAATTCAAAATTTGAGCCCTTTAGTATGACTGTTTACTTTAGGAAATGTCAGTATTTAAAAAAATAGTTAGAAAAAAGGGTTACATGGGATACCTGGGTGGCTCAGTCAGCTCTTGGTTTGGTTCAGGTCATGATCTTGTGGTTCGTGAGTTTGAGCCCCACATCCCTGCTTGGGATTCTCTCTCTCTTCCTCTCTGCCACACCCTAGCTGTGCTCTTGTTTCTCTCAAAATACATGAATAAACTTAAAAGAAGAAAAACAAAGGAAATATGTTACAGAAATATAAGTATGTGGAAAGGTAGACTTATTAAAACGTTTCACCTTTATGAGTCTTAAATAAAAATGCATGTTTTTATTTCTAAGTACACTGCTAAGCATAATACAAAAATATCCTCTCCTCTCCTACATAAACATACCAAAGGGATGAAAGAATGTGAAGTCTAGAATCGATGCTGAATTTAGCAGAAACATGACAGTGATTGGTGAGTTTGAATGCTGGGTGAAAGCCCAGATAATAATGATAGTAACCTTTTGGACTCTTCCGTTTAGAACTTGTCAGAAATACTGAATCCTATTGAGTTTAAATCATGCCAACTTAATAGGAATAAGTCCAAATATTCAGTTTTATAGAGTGGATTTTGGCTTGTTGTAGGTGTCTGTTACAGGGTTACCCCATTAACTCAAATTGATAATGGATCTGGAACTCCTTAAGATACAGTAGGGTATATGTTGTTCAGATCCAGCATCAGAAGAGACTGGTATTTTTGGATAATTGAAAATAGTCACAAAAATTCAGAATTCTCTGGGCCTTCACAAAAATATTGTTAATCCTGCAATATATTAAAAGTTCTGTGAGCATAGAACATTCAGAACATAGAAACCAGCTCTTCCATTTAATAAGTTTTATGATCATAGAACATATAAAAATTTTGATTATAGAACATATGACAATGACCATAAAAGTAATTAAAACCATTTCATTATGTCTAATCAAAACATAATTAACCACTGGTTTATTTTACATACTCAACTAGTTCCTACCAGACTTAACACATCAATAAATATCCCGTTTTAAAAATCAGAATGATTTTTCAAAACACATGTTACTTTTGAGTAGGTGACACCTGAGTTTCAGCATTTGTGTGCAATTTATTGTTATATAAACATGAAACTGACTTAGCATTAACAGATAGTAGATTTCATTCACCCATTCTCCAATCATGTTTGTAATTGACATATGTTTATTGTAATTAAAGACTTTGTTCTGAAGACTTTGAGATACTAAGACAGTAAGATAAAATCCTTCTCATCAAGCTTATATTTTAATGGAGACAGAAGAAACAAAGAATCATAAACATTTTCAAATTTATTAATTAAATATAAGTAACATGAAGTTAAGAGAAAGGAATGCATATAAGGCCTGAGAAGTAAGCAGTGACCAGACCATGAAGGGCCATAAATGTTACACTTAGGATTTTGGCCTTTATCTCAAATTTAATGGAACTTCATTGAAGCTTTCTAACCAGGTAACTGCATCATCATATTTGTGTTTTAGAAAGAAAACTCTACTTGCAGGGTACAGGAGGATAAATCAAGAAAACTAGAAATAATTTAGGAAGTTTTGGAATAACTCAGGTGAAAAATGAGAAATGTCTGAATTGAAAGGTTTTGTCATTCAAAAACTTATATAGAGGGAAACTTACAGAATGTAGTTACTAATTGAATGTGGGGAATGAGGGAAGAGAGTAAACCTAGCATTAACCTGAGGAGAGGCCACTGTGAGGCTTGACATGTATTAGTTCCTGTAGGGAATTCAACTGGGATGTGGAGGGAGGGAGAGTTTAATACAGTTTTCTACATCCTCGGAGTGACCTGATTGTGGATTTTAAAATGAAGCGGGAGGAGTACCTGGGCTCAGATGCTTAAGGTCCGACTCTTTATTTCAACTCAGGTAATGATCTCTTGGCTCATGAGTCCAAGCCCTACATCACGTTCACACTGGCAGTGCAGATCCTGCTTGGAATTATCTCTCTCCCCCTCCCCTGCACACTCTTGCTCTCTGTTTGAAATAAATAAATAAACTTTTAAAAATAAATAAATGAAATGAAGAAGGTGTCTTCAGTACAGTTCAAGGTAATGGAGCCCCCTGATTGTAATTACTCGTTGAAGTTGTGAAAATAGAAGCGTCCCTCAGGAGAGTGTGTGAGTGGAATCCAAGTATATTCTATTCCTAGAGAGCAGAGAATGCATAGCCAAATATAATTAATGAGAGAAATTGGGGTAAATGAAGTAAAAAGTTGTAAACAACTTTTCAATATATTTGATACAAGAAGTAGATATTAGTGTAGTGTATGGAGAGGAATAGAGTTTGAATGGACAAATGTTTAGTGTAGGAGAGATTTAAACATGCTTGAATGCTGATAAGAGAAAATATGGAGAGGCCACTGAGAATATAGCAAGATTAAGAAAAGAAAAACCAGAGTTGCCAGAAAGAAAAAAGACATACGCTTGAAAGTAAGGGGAAAGGATGGATGTAAACATGTCTGTAAATGAAGTGTTTCTCAGTAAAATTGGAAATTAAATATTTTCTTTTCATGAGGTAAGCAGGTGAGACATGGTAGACTTTGGGAGACTGGGAAAAGTTTGGACTAGCTAACCTGCAATTCAGATATATGCTGATTAGGGACATGCAAATAACACTAAACAGTGTTGAAAATCTAGTTAATGTTAAGAGTATGAGCTGGTTGTGCAGTTATGGGGTTCTCTTCAGCAATATGTGGAAGCTCATATATAGGAGTGAGATTGTGGAACAGGATATTACCTGAATGCATTACAAGAATGCATCAGAGAGGAAGATAATTGACAATTTTGATAACATATTGGTAGCAGATTATCTGCTTCTGCATCACAGCAGAAGATAATTGACAAATTTGATAAGATGATGGACTTTTGTGTCAGACTGGGTAATAAAGGAAGTGATGAGCAGAGAGAAGAGAGCAGGACAAAATAGAACTTTTCCAAGAGTAGCCACCTCAAACAATTAAAAAAAAAGCAGTTTAGTGAGAATAAGACAGTGAAAAATAAAAACTAGATAGGACAAAAGATGTCATCAGAGAAGTAAGGTTTGGTAATTCAAAGCTTAAATAAGGACAAGCTACAATGATGACGATGTCTATATGGATATTGAATATGTAATCCAGGTGTGACAAAGGATGACAGATATTCTAGAATTAATGAATACAAAAATTACAAACAAAATTTTTATATAATAACTTATTTCATTACAGGCACAAAATAAATATTCTCTTAAAATCAGAGTCTCCATTCTGTTATCTCTCTCTCTCTCTCTCTCTCTCTCTCTCTCTCTCTCTCTCACGCACACACACATTGCACATAACACACATGCAAAGAATTTGAAAAAAATTTATAATAATCCCAAAGGTCCTTATTTACTAAACTGTGCCACTTGTTTTCAAACTAGGACCTCCTTTCTTTCTTTCTTCCTCCCCCACTCCTTCCCTTCTTCCTTCCTCCTTCCCCTCTGCCTCCAACCTTCTCTCCCTCCCTTCCTATGTCCCTTCCTTTCATTCTTTCTTCCTTCCTTCTTTCCTCTTTCATTCACATTCTTATATTTTATAAATGTGTGTAAAGCACCTGCTATGTGAATACAGTCCTTGACCTCCAGGGGTTTACAATCTACTTGAGGACACAGATATATAAACATGTAATTATAGACAAGTATAAAACATATTTTAGAGTTACAGACTAGGTCCTATGGGAGGAAACTCTTAATTTTCTCCCTTGAGAAGTCAAGTAAGCCTTTCCTGAGGAAGCGATGTTTGAGCCAAGTTTTGAAGTATGAACAAGAAAGTGTAGTCCAAAAGGGATGTGATGGAAGACCATATACCAGGAGACAATAGTATGTGAACAAACACAAAGTCTGGTCAATCATCTTGTATAAAGGGTACTATGACAAGTTTGGTCTGCCCCAAGCATGGAAAAGAGGACAGATGAGACATGATAGTGAAATGGTAGACAGAGGACAGATCACAAGGGGACCTTTTATACTAGGCCGAGGAGTTTGGACATTCTGAAGATGATCTGAATCTCTAACAAAAGTTCAAGCAGAGAACTAACATGTTCAAATTTGAATCAAAGCATGATAATTCTGGATGCCAAGTAGACCATATTTCCAAAGAAGGTGAAAATGTGAGATAATAATGTTGAAAAAATAATAATGTTGAAAAAATAATGACAGACACAAATTAACTTATAAATTAAATCAGTTACAACAAAGACTAACGTAATTTTAGGAATAGGATAGGGATTTCACGAAGTGATTCTAAATTTATTTTTTAAACGTGTGTGAAACCAAACCTATTTATAAGGAGAATTATTGAGCGACGTAACTTGGAGGTTGGAAAGTATGCTTCAAGGTTAAACTAATTTAAGACTGACTTATTGACAGTTGAATATATCAACAGCTTATTGGTACAAATCAGTTATTCCAGAATATGTAGTTATGAATTTGAGTTGTATAGTCCTTTTATATTAGGGTTGACAATTCAAACAACTGGGAGGGAAATAAGAGGTTTCTGGTTGAGGAAGACAGGTAAGACCCGTATGTGGGCATTTTGTTCCTCCTAAGACCTCAGCACAATTAAAGAAACAAAGTGAAAAAAGCAATGCATTTATGAAACAGAAGGGAACAAGAGCTGGTTACTCTTACTGAGATGGGAAAGTTCTCAAAAATTTTTACAAGATTAAAAGGAAAGGGAGGAGAATGAAGGATAGCACACAGAGAGGAAATCAGATTGTGGAATATGCTACAAAAGGTCTGCAAAAGAAGTGAGAGCCAGTCTGTACTCTGAACTGTGGAGGCATTTGGATTTGGAGTCAGAAGGCTTAATGCAGAATACAACCAAGCAATAGGACTGAATGCAGGAAGGGTATGGAATTTAAGGTCAATATGACAACTGTGCAAATCATTACTTATAACTACCTCTCATACCCTGAACATGGAATTTGGGCATTTTATATGTACTCCTATGTAAACCTCCTATCTTTTCACTGACGCAGTTAAACTCCTATTTAGGGAAGGATGCAGTTCACTAGTTGCTGAAAGGAATGAAATTAAGTAATGGGAAATGGCTGTGGGAAAAGATTTTCAATCTAGAATTCTATACCTGGATAAGCTATTTTTAAAGGGGTAAGAGAGAAAGCTATCTTGCACATGTCCCAACTCCCCTAACCACAGGCCACCCCAAATAAATCAAATGTGGTTACTACAAGATGTGTTAAAAGGATGAATTTTGAGAGCTTTGCAGCAGGGCTGGAGAAAAAGCAGTTCTGCTTAAAGCAGGCGGGTGGATGCTGGAGACAAGAATGTTTGCGTGAGTGTGTGAATGTGCAGTGGAGGTGAGACCAGGAGTGCTGAAGAATCCAATGCGTGCTGTTGTACTGCACAGGGCCAATATTGGTAAGTGGCTTTTGGCGATTAGAAAAATCAAATTTCTACCAAAAAAGTGTGTTACTTTTAAGGCTCCTTCACATACAGCAGTTTATGTAGTTCCTATAACCATTCTGACACTGAAGTATTTTCAGCACTTCAGGAGGTCTGGCAAATATCTTGATGCCCTATTATCTGAACTGATGAAGCATTATAATGCATATGTGGTTCTGGAAAGTGTCCAACTAGTGAATCTGAAATCATGCCATTTTCCAATATATCAAATCCTACTCAAATATTTCTTGGGTTATTAGCAATTTTTGCCAACCCTTGTTTATTTTTTGTTTCTTTCTGGGAGGTTGCAGTAATACTGTTTTTCTCACTTACTGGGTTTTATCAATGGTCAAATGTGTGGTTTCCTCACTAAGATTTGTAGCTGTATTTTATGGTTTTATAGCCAGTATCGTGTGCTTAGCGATTTCTTTCAGAGGGCATTTGCCAAGACAGTGACCCAGAACCATTTTTTTTTTTCTTCCAGGGCAACTCTGACATAAATCCACTCAAATAAATTAGTATTTTTAAGTTGACTAGCCCATCTGGTACAGAGTAGCAAGATGACATGCCAATGCATGAGGTAATTCTTATGGCTCCTAATAAAAAATTATGAGCGTTGTTTTCATCTTAGTGGTTTTTTCAGAAGCCAGCTTGCCAGCTTTTTTTTTTCTCACTTTTTCTATTGGCTTCTTTTTGGAAAATGGTGCAATGAGCTGGTTTGCACACAACCTTTCTAGACTGTAAATGGTGAGTGGGGGCTGGGGATGTTGAGAATGACATCATTGCAATTAATGTAAATATAATGGCCTCTATCACATTTTATTTTAGCACATATTTACATTATGATTGGTTTTATTATTATATTTTTATTTAATTTATTTGTTTTATAAACAAAGGTTTAGGAAAATTACTTACATAAATCAGGTTTTACCTCTGGTTTATCTTCCATCGTGTGTGTGTGTGTGTGTGTGTGTGTGTGTGTGTGTGTGTGTGTAATTGGCTTCCCTGTGCTTTCACAGGGAAATTGTACTTTCTCATTTCTAAAATAAAGGGTATTATGGAATTTCACACATCAGAATTCAGTTAGAAACTGATTAATGCAAAAATCGGACTAGAACTCTAGTTTCCTGGTTTCAAGTTATACATTTCTTCAATAGACATATTTTTCAGTTCTTACATGGCAAATATGTTTTTCAGTGATTTTTTTTATGTTAGCTTTGTTATGTATCTTTAAGACTGGCAAAACAAAACAGTTAAACTTTTGAAAAAAAATGTGTTCGTAGCAGTTTGATGGTCCGTACAAATATATATGTCCAAATTTTAAAGATTTTCGCATACCACAAACACTACAATTTTTAGTATTTTAGGCCAAAAAATTGGTTGAGATACCAACCATTTATTATTTGCCAATTTAGCAAAGTTCATGAATGTGAAACCAAGAATACTGAAGTTGATTTTTTTCTCACAGAATGTACAGAAAATGGAAGAAATAATAATACATAATATCATATGGGGCTTACTTAAAAATATATTTGCAAGAGACCACCAAAATATATTGTGTTTTTATATATATCTCAAAGATAGTTTAATAGTATTTGACTACCTGAGGATTAGTATAAAAATTCTTTCTGGATGATAATCTGAATGGAATGAAAATACGTGTGACATTCTTACTTGCTAATTTCAAAGCAATTCAATAGCTATGTATTGACTATGTAATACCAACAGGATATTGCCTATAAGAAAATTCACAAAGTATATAAAATGCATTTGAATATCCTCTGATTTATTTGCTTTTATACTTTAGTCACTGAAGCTTGTACACTGAAGTCGTCTTTCCTCTGGTTTAATCATTTAGATGTATTTTAAAATACAAATTAATGAGATGAAGTCTCCAAAGTAAAATATCTTCTTACAAGAATTAAGTACATTTCTCCATTTCATTGAATGGTCTATTTTTGGTGCCTCCAAAAGCATAAATCCATGTGATTTGTTTCATATGCTTAGGAAATGAACTGATAACAAAAACTAGAATAATTTTACTATTTGTAGCTCAAAAAATAGAGACAACTAAATTTGTACTTATTGGAGCATGTAACATATTACAAATCTGATGAAACTGCAGTTATACAAAAGAAAGAGTAAGCAAAAGATTGACATGAAGCTATAAAGATAAAAATGAGACTATTATTAGCATTATGGTATTTCTAAAATGAATTATTCCTCAGTCCTCTCCCAAAACCACAGTGTTATGGAGTTATCATTTGAAATTCATTCATAAGACCTACATAAGTCAATGAATATTGCTAATGTAGTTAATTAGTTTGATTTTTCACCCTCTTTCTCTACACACACACTTATGAAGCTACTTCTGAGTTTTTACTTGAATATCATTTTTACTGTGTAGTAGACAATAAAAAAGAAAATTAATTTTTTATTTAAAAATAAAATTTTCATTTTGTGTTTTCAAGATAAGATTTGAAGTTTCGAAAAGAAATTTATTAAATGTCATTAAATCAGTATCTTAGTGCTGACTTTACCCTAAAATAAATATATCTAGTAAACATGAAAAAGCCTTCCCACCACCATTATTAAAATAAGGTTTAAAAGGTTTATAAAATATGTATTTTTATTTTCTTTATTTAAATATTTCAGTAGTTATATAATTTGCATACATTGTATACATTTACAGCCATTGAATTTTATAATAGAGGAATAGACAATGACCTTAAATTGTTTAATTTTAATTAATTTCATTTTTCCATAGCACTAATCCATCAAACACTCTTCTTAATAGCATTTTCAATGTTCATTTGTAATTTGATTTTCCCAGTGTGTAAGCTACTTCCTAAAGTAAATTAAGCACATTGGGGTTATGCTTGCTCTTTATGTTTTCTAGGGCACAGTCTAATAAATAGATGTTCTGTTATACTACATAACCCTCATATAAGTTAAAAAGAATGTACTTTTTCTTCCTGAGGAATTTTTAAAAAGTGAATGTAGGGATATTCTGTTAACAAAATGTTGCCTATCATAAGCATTTTTGTTTCAGACCTATTCCCAATCATCAGCTGATAATGACTTGAAATTCACAGGAAAAGGAATAACTTTGTAGAAATATTTTATCTCCGTTAGATACTCTTTAGCACTGACCCATTTATGAAAATTAATTGTTAGTTGAGTAACCTCTGTGGGAGAAAAACCATTTGCTGAGTGTCATCTCTATACCATCAAGCATTGTGTTTCTCAGTTTTCAAAATGTATACCTTTTACGGTTTACACTGAACTGTTTCCTATCATTGTTTTCTACCAAAATCTTCAAAGAATCCATATTACAATATTTTACCATTCTTTATCAGTTCATGCTTTTTGATTTCTTCAGACTAGTAAAGCTAAAAAAGAGCAATTTGCATGCAGACATGCTTATTTAAATGTTGAGGTATATGAAATTAGAATCCTGTATAAAAAAATGTAGGATTAGAAATGGGAAGGGGGGTGATGGTCGTGGAGGTGGGCACTTGTGGGGAAGAGCACTGGGTGTTATATGGAAACCAACTTGGTAATAAACTATTTAAAAAAATGGATGATATACAATAAACGGCAAGGCAATGAAAAAGCCATAGAATTTAAGTAATAGTCAATACAAAAGACAGTTAAGAAATGTAGACAATTTTATTACAAAAAAACATCTACAACTGAATTTTATGTTTAAAATTTTTTAATGTTTATTTATTTATTTTTGAGAGAGAGATACAGACAGACAGAGACAGAACACGAGCAGAAGGACAGAGAGAGAGACACAGAATCCAAAGCAGACTGACTCCACGCTCTGAGCTGTGAGCACAGATCCCATCATGGGGCTCAAACTCACCACCATGAGATCATGACCTGAGCCAAAGTCAGACCCTTAACTTGGCTGAGCCACCCAGGCACCCTGATTTTTTTTATCTTATATATACATATATGTTTATGAAAAATGCGTGTGGTCATGACCAAAATAACACATGCATAGTCAACTATACTTTAGGTTTTAATAGTCATGATTGATAACTAGTACATTCTATACTGTAAATATGTAGTTGTTATGACTATGTCTTAGTACTATTTAGTCTTACTGCAGAGTCGTGATGAGACATACTTTTCTCTATAATTCCAGTGATGTATCTGTGCCACTCCAAAAAAGGATGCTCAAATAGATGTATATTTTTTTTCTTAAGTTTCAATTTCCCATTTGGGAAAATGAAGTCAGCCTTAAATATCTGCATGCTCCTTTCATCCATGGAGAAGGGGGATGGGGACAGCACAGAGTAGCTATGACACATATGTCCTTCAGGAAATCAGATTTTGCACCAGATGGTAATTTGCACATGTAACCGAGAAAAGAAAATCACTTTACCCACTAAAGGTGGGTGAAGGCAGGCCAGTTCTCTCTGTCTCAAAATTCCAAGGAGAAGAGTTTTTTTGAGAAGCCAAACTGAAAAGAATATGAAGAAAAAAAAAAGAAGAAAGAAAGAATTAGGTAAGTACCTAGGAAATGAAAATTCTTCTTCAATCTGAAATGTTTTTGAGGAAATGAGAAATTTTATTATTTCTAAATATTTGAGATTAAGCTTGTGAAGAAGTTACCAATTCTCAAGAAAAAAGTAGTCAAATATTTATAGTAATATAGTAACAGTGATATTGCTACCACTTTCAAGAACATAAGCAGTAGGCTTTATTACATACATCATGGGTTTTATGAATTTCATTTTTATATCAATTAATTTTTTCTGTACAAGTGTGTGTCTACAACAGTTGTGGAGAGAGTTGGTTTTCTCCATAAGTTGAGGAGCTATGAACTAATTATTTAGGTTCCTGGAGGAGAAAAAAATATTTAGATTAATATTAAAACGGTGGTAGGGATTCATCTTAATTAAAAGACACACTATCTTTTGATTTTAGGCCAAGGCCAGTAAGAAAACCTGCAGATACTTAATTGTTTGTTTGAAAGTATGAGGGGTTAGAGTTTAGAGTATTCAAAAATAGGAATGTGTTTCCTCTGGAAATGGTAAAAATTTTAATCTGAAACTGAGTAGGATAGTCATGAGCATAGGGAAGATAGAAGAGAGGAAAAAATATAGGATCAGTGGTGTTAGGAATAAGGAAATGAACAGACCATAGATCAATGTCTCAAATAAGGTGGGTGTTAAAAAATTTATTTTTAGTAGCCACAATCTACTTTTCTCTCCAATGATCTTCAGCAGCTCAGGTATAGAAAGGAGCTGTTTTAATTAATCAGCAGTTGACATTTTGCAGAGAAAAGGCAATGGAAAAATACAGAGTTCTCTAATAAATGGAGATGTACTGAGGGTGGAGATTGAGAGGTTGTTATATGCAGAAATGAGAAAAAGTTATGAGCGGAATAGCCAAATGGAATGAGCACTAAAGAGAAGATTTTTTTTTTAAACTACAGCTGGACAAATAATTGTCTGAAAGCAGCAAAGGCAAGATGGGAAAATGAGGCCACGGCCATCAGAACCTAAGGCTTATGAAATAACAAACAATTGAACCAACTCCATTTGAGAAAGCTACCAGGGAAGCTGAGCCTTCGGGAGAGGGTGAGAGGGATCCCTATGTCATAGGAAAAGCAGGGGAGAGGAAGAATGTTATGAAGAGGCTGAGGGTATATGAGAGTTAACTGATGATGAAGAAGTTTTGGAAGGGACAGTAGAAAGAAAAATTCAGAAAGAAAGCACTAAACAGCATGAGAATTTGACAGGTGGTGAGTGCAGTGGTGAAGTGAATTGCACTTCAACTTTTTACAGAGACTGCCATGAGAGGTCCAGACGGTTGAGTTTTCCGAAGGTGTGGACAGGCCATTCTAAGTGAGATCCTAGGTAGAATAGATCCTAGCAGTCAATGGTCAGTGTTCAGAGGGATTACTATGAAGAGTGCTCTTCTCTCAGAGATCATGTAAAACCTTCTGCACTTTGTACCTAAAGCGTGGTGAGATAACTTGGATCATTTTCAAGCCAAGAATTATAGAAGGTGCAATAGGGCTCTTAAAATACTGACTAGAGTTACTACATGTTGAATCCTGAATAACATGTTAGCTGTGAAACAGACTGAGTTGGTAAATATTTGTTTTCTTATTCTGTGCCAACATGCAGTATAGACACT
This sequence comes from Suricata suricatta, assembly GCF_006229205.1. NCBI lineage: Eukaryota > Metazoa > Chordata > Mammalia > Carnivora > Herpestidae > Suricata > Suricata suricatta. The sequence goes on from NC_043705.1 coordinate 113,236,149, forward strand.
CCATATAAAAGATAATTGAATTTATGCTGGTGCAGATTTATAAAGAGAAACAAGAGAAACTAAAGTATCCAACCCTGTTTTGTACCCTAAGAATAAGAATATCCTTTGTCAAAAGAACCATTTCTGACCTTTCTGATTCTCTTAATGTTACTTTGATAAAAATTTTAAAGGTATATTTGATGTCTTGAATCACTATTGAGAAGATAGAAGAAATCTAGACTTTAATGATCCCTGTTCATGAAGGCAAAGACTAGGGACAGACCAATGCATACTATGAAAAGTCTTCCATTACTGTTGACAATTTGTGTGGTTAGGTAAAACGTAATACACCAAATACTTAAAGATGGTTACGGCTCACTGATCCTTATCTGACGATTGGATTGAAAACTTCTGAATCCAGTATATCAAGAAAGTTGTGGACAGGGACCTCTGAGTGGCTCAGTTAGTTAAGCATCTAACTTCAGCTCAGGTCATGATTCCAAAGTTCATGAGTTTGAGCCCTGCATTGGCCTCAGCACTGACACCTCAGAGCCTGGAGCCTGCTTCAGACTGTGTCTGGCTCTCTCTGTGCTCCTCCGCTGATCAGGCTCTGTCTGTCGGTCTGTATCTCTCTCTCTCTCACTCAAAAATAAACATTAATAAAGAAATTGAACATGTTTTGAAAGAACTCAACTAATTTATGGATATCTACCATATGTAACCTTTCAAAAAACAAGAAGGAATATACAAAACTTCATGGTAAACAATTTTGCAAATATTAGGGCATAATTGGGGATTCTGAATCAAATTATCTATTTTTATTTTTTTAATTTTTTTAACCTTTATTTATTTTTGAGAGACAGAGAGAGACAGGTCATGAGCAGGGCAGGAGCAGAGAGAGAGAGGGACATGCAGAATCAGAAGCAGGCTCCAGGCTCTGAGCTGTCAGCACAGATCCCGATGCGGGACCTGAACCCATGAACTGTGAGATCATGACCTGAGCCGAAGTCAGACGCTCAACTGAAAGAGCCACTCAGGCACCCCTGAATCAAATTATCTAACTCAGAGCATTCTTCAGTTTGGAGAGTTAATTACCTATCCTGTCTGAAGTCATTAAACTCCCAACTGGGCAAATCTAGAACTACAATATTATAAAAAGAATCCAATGAGAATTTGTGACCAGATCTTTCCTTTCCTTGAAGTCATATGAACAACACAATGTTCTGAGCTGGAAAATGCAAAGCACAGTGCCTTCTACTGATATATTTTGTACTCTAGCTTTTTTAGTGAAAATAAAATTAAAGAGGTGCTTTAGAAACTTAATTATTTGTTTTTTTAGTTGACGCTTATAAGTACCACTTAGCAGCATGTGAGCACTCAAAATCAGATTTAAGTCAAGTTAGATTACTTGGAAATTAGAAAATAATTGAGTTTTCTTTTCTTAAATTCCCTGGTTTAAAACACAAATGCAAAAGTGTTCCACTGTTAAGGTCATAAAAAGTTGTCTGTGCTGTTTTTGTTAAATTCCTGCGTCATTCTCATTCACTCATTTAATAGTTTATTGAGTGTCATATATGGTTCCATTTTTCTTTGAAGTTGGGTTTGCGTGCAATACATTTAGATAATTGATTTCGATAGGAACTTACCACTTAAGGATAGCTACCTTGTAGATGGAAAAAAAACCCTGAGAATATTAATCAATAATATCAGCTGTTTGATTAGGAATTTGGAATTTGAGTAAAGACACTCTTAAATTTATCCTAAACTGCCCTTAGATAGTAAGAAGTTGTGACTATGCATGAATTAGATTAGATTTTCCTTCTTTGGTTAATATGTCTATCTATAGATGTATATGCCCCATAAAAGAATAGTTTTCTTATTCCAAATTTCTGTGAACAACATTTTAACAGAGCCTTCAATAGTCTCAGCAACCAGTCAAGGAGATGATTATGGCTGCCAGGTGTATTAATATGAGTTCAAGAGACAATCAATCAGTTTGGGCCTAAGCACTCTACACATGCAGGGCTACATCAAAAGTAATACTACATACATTATGATGTTCTTTTGTTAGGTAGATAAATCAAGATGGAGACACATGGATTTGACTCTGAAATTAGCCTCTGGGTATTGACCAGTGTCAAGATAGGCAACTTAACTTGAATCTCCTTCAAAGTTAGATTTTGGGATAGCTCCAAAAAGTCACATTACTTTTGAACACAGAATGTTAAAGACTAAAAAGGAGGAAATTCATTTCAATGTATTGAGCATTGTCTGTACAGCAGAGCTAGTATTTAAATCTAGCACTAGCACTGCAGAGTAATACTAAGAGGTTGAAAATAGAAATGGGAGAGAGAATAGGTTTAATTCTAGGGTTTATCTTGTTACAATAGAAGTCCAATAATGTCATGGAAGCAAAACAAAACAAAACAATGTATTTCTAATATGTTATGAAAGACCTTATGTCACCATTAACTTCCTTTATGAAAATGGTAATTATATTTCTCTGGAAACATTTCAGAAATAGTAGCATTTTCTTAAAGGAATTGTTGAATTAAAGCATGTGCTATTAATTACAATAAATAATCTCATAAAATCCCACAAAAAGAATCTAATTCCTCACAAAGAAACTGGAAAAGCCAGAAAAGCCAGATATATACAGAATGGGACCTAGTTCTCTACAACATCCCAGACTTTACTCTAAGGTCTCATAATTGCATGTTTGCCCACATGCTTATAATTTATAGACTTCGGCAGAGAGTTTCAGATATTGTTTATTCAGATAATTAGGCTGAAAGGTGATAAGTACCTTGCTTGATCCAGAAGCTTGTATTCTGCAACTTTGCCCTATTTCATAGCAATGCAACACTTACCCCAAACCCATAGTGAACCATTTTGTCAGGAAATACTTAGATATATATTTATAGGGTTCTAGTACTAAATAAAAAATGTTTAAATCCATGTTGGTTTTAGTTTCCTACTTTAAAAGTAGAAAGCTTTTTTTATTATGTTTTATTGTATTACTTCTAATGAGAAATTATTCATGAAATTTTTGGTAATTTTTGTGTTTATACAAAGTTTAGTGACCAAGAAGAAATAATATCAAAAGGACTTTTTTATGTGTTTGCCAAATAGAAAACCAAATTAAAAAGTAAGGTAGAGGAAAATAAAATTCTTAAGTATTTAAAATTCAGTGTTCTGTGGATAGCTGTCTGAATATAAAAATATATGATCCATTGCCTTTAAAATCTAGGACCACAATCTTACTTTTAAAAGGAATTCAGAACAGTGTGCACATTCCCACAAAGTGAGAATTTCTCACTATAATTACTATGTCAAAAAGGAAGATTGTTTAAAGAACGAATTAATGCTAATAGAAATGTATCAAAGTGAAAAACATTTAATTAAAGATTGAATTGGTGATTTTATAAAAGCAAAATCCCAGCTGCCCTGTCATGTTACCTCCACATACATCAGTACATATCTCTTAAGAATTATAGACATTAACTTATAAAGATGTAGTTTCTAAATCAAAATACAAAGTTTATGGGATTTTTTCTGTTTCTCAGATAATTTTTCAATCCATGGTGTCCTCATTGTTTCAAAAATAGACCACTCTACTGGCAGATTATAAAGATGTGATTCTCAATACCTCAAGGTGTTGTTTCTTTGTGCTTTTATGCATATTTATTAATTTTATTAACTCAGCTTTTCAACAATTAGGAAAAACGTGTTTATTCTAGAATGAGCTGCTAAAGTAAGGATTCAGGTTCTAGTTTTATATCTTGTAATAACTGGATGGATGAAAAGTTATAGATATCAAGCTATATGTAAGTTTATAGTTCTAAAAGTCTGATAGAGATCATTGAGTTGTCATAATTTTTGTGCTTTCTGAAATAATCTCACTTGTCATAAATAAGACAGATTCACAGGAAAGGGAGGTAACAATTTTAATTTTTTAAAGAGTGAGACCCAATTGTATTTTATCCAAATTCAGACGACTTTTTGTCTCAGAGGCCGCTACTCCTGTTCAATAAAAGAAGAACCTACATTCATATTGCTATAAAGTTAACAGCAGTTCTATCTCAGTATTATTTTATATTTTGAAATTGATATATTTTTGCTACTGATTTTCAGTCATTGTGGTTTTGTTTGTTTTTCAGTCCTTCAACAAATCTTTTAATTTAACCATGGATGGGAAGCAGAGGAGAGGGTCAAATTTCTTAACTTTCTTTAAAGCACTGTTGCCAAAATGTGCAGAAGGACAGTAAATGAAAATTAGCAGCCAAACTAATGTTTTGTAAAATGTGACCCAGGCCTTAATGTGTTTATGTTATCCCTGCGCTCTGTGGGGAACCCACAGTGGGTTGTACTTCTCAGAAAGCAGAGCGCCAGGCCTCAAGGTAAAGATAGAGAAGTGTAATCTCTGTTTCTCTTTGTAAAAGTTCTCCCCATATTTTTATTAAATCAGTACTTACACTACATTATGTCAGCGTCTACCGACATCGGTGGTGCTCTTCACTTTAAAGAAAATTGATGATAAGAATTTTAAGGATTGATTTTATATTTTGGTCAACAGATTTTCCACATGACGTATGACCTTGCCAGCGCGGTGGTGAGAATTTTTAACCTCATCGGCATGATGCTGCTCCTGTGCCACTGGGATGGCTGCCTCCAGTTCTTAGTCCCGCTCCTGCAGGACTTCCCGCCGGACTGCTGGGTGTCTCTCAATGAAATGGTGGTAAGTAATTCGCATCATCTTATACTCTGCGTCTTCGGGGTTTTGCCAAAAAGTTCTAAGTATTTATGCCAGAATGGTCTAATTTCTTCCCTGTGAATTTTTTGGGGAAAACTTAATTTTGCTTTCATGGATGTAAAATCAAATGTTCTACTGCTTTTTCTACAACTACATGTCACTTACATGAAATGATTCTGGAGCTGTCTATGTTACAGGGTCTGTTGTTGGGTAACTTAGTCTGTGTATATGGAAGACATGTTTCATTTCAAAGGTACACTTACACTCTCACATGCATATAATCGTGGTACAACCTTCTTCCAAAACTGCCTACTGCTTGGAGTAACCCCTTTCTTTCAACTTGATTTTGGCATTTGCTGTTCTTAAGACATGCAGTTCTAGGTGCTGTTAAAACATACAGACACGTACATCAGTATAGGTGCAATGAGATCTATATGATGTATGTGATATTTCAAAAAGTACATTTTGCTAGGGAAGACAAGGAAAGCTTGATGGTAAATGTAAAGACTTTATTTATTTTTAAATTTTGGTTTTCTTTTTTTGAGTATAGACATGTTACATTAGTTTCAGCTGTACATGTTACCTGGAATGACATATAAATATTTAAAAATCTGGTAGAGATAAATTTGATTTATATAGTTAGGTATATTCACAGTCACATTTCATGTTAAGAACCTGTGTTTTTTTATATAAAAAAAGAAGATACATTTTGATCTATATTGAATTGATCTATATTCAATTCAAAGGAATTGAACCTGAATATTTTAAATACATATTCACAAATATATTAATGTAAGTTCTCATATTTTCTTCATATATTGCATTTTAATTACATTAATTCAATAAACTGTTGTTTAAGTTACCCATACATTAGACTAGACTTCTCTTATATGTGATGTTTTGAGGAAGATATATTTTATTTCACAAAACTTTAACTCTGGCATGAATTAAATACCCTCTTTTTTCCCCTGAAGTGTTCCATGTTAATCTCTGGGCTTATTATTGTAGAAATGACATGGACATCTTAAGAACATACATTTTTTTCTTCTAATAACTATAATTCAGAGTTCATATTTGAAGAAAAGAGGGGTCTACATTACATGTTAAAAAGTCTGGTCTTTTCTTTCTCTCCCTCCTCTTGCCTACGTATTATCCTCCCTCCTTCCTACCCTCCCTCTCCCTGCCTTCTGTATTCTTTTATCTTCTGTGTTTGAGACTTGATAATCACCTGGATCTCTCCTTTCTTTCACTAGTACCTACTTAAATGTCACTGCCTCACAGAAGCCACTGGATGACCATTCTGTCTATCACCCAACTGGTTTATATTTTATCTTTAAAAAATTTAGTAACACACACAAACACACAATTATTTGTTACTTATATTCGTCTGTGTAGAGAACACAGAATGTCAGTTTCATTAGGTCAGAGAATTTGTCTCTTTTGTTCTGTACTTATGGTCAGTGCCTAAAGCAGTGCCTGATACAGTAGTTTATTGCAATCTAGCTACTCATTATTGAAAGTTCATTGGAGAATTCTTCTATTTTTGTTTCTGCACCTAAAAATTAAAGCAAGGCATTTGATCAGGTCAATTTTCGAATCTATGAAGTCTTCTTAGTTATAGATCTGTCTCATTGCTACTTCTCACTGAAGGAAAAATTATGAAGACATTATTAAGATATGGTGGGGGGTAGAACGAAGAAACAGCTCCTGTCTTCTAGCTACTAACTGAGTGTATAGTATGAAAACACTAATGCTACTACCAAAGGATGATCCTTCACTAGCACCAACTAATATTTTAGTTAGCAAGTAATTATAGTTTAAATTTCTCTTAGGTATCTTTCAGGAAAAATAGTGATGGTCTTTATTAAAATCATAAAAGGGTTGCTTGGGGGTGTCCATAAAGTGCATATACTCATGTAATTATAACATAGAGCAATATGCTACTTAACATATCCAGTGCTAATCACAGTTAATGAAGAAAAGTTTTAGTATCGTCATTTTTTAAATGTCTCTACATGTGCTCATTTCGTGTGTTTGTGTGTTTGTATTTAACACACAAATAAAACTTTTATTATATCTTAATGTCATACAAAATACCTTTCCAGAGTTTATGGTTGTTTTCTTGCATCTTTTTTGAGGGGCAGGCTTACTTAGGAAATTGGCTCTTACTTTCTTTCACATTTATTTAACATAATTTTCATGTTTAAATTTAATGTCAAGGGTAGGAAACAGTTAAGTCTATGTTCAGTCCTAGAGACCAGATATATTTTGTAACTATTAGTGGTATGAATTTTTGTATCTATGGAGAATCTCCATGGTGTCACTTGACCTTGAAGATATCATTTTCTATCCTAAAACTATCGAATTCTGGGAAATGTTCCATCACAACAAAACAAAGTGTATTTACATAATAAGGGAGTTGTAAGAAGTAAAAATCCAATATAAGATAAAAGTGCCCTGCATGTATATATCTTGCTTACTGTGTACAAACCCCTGTGCTTTGAAATATACTCGTATTTGGTCCTTGTAGCAACAGAATGAGGTGAGTATTGTTATCCTTCACTTTACTGTCCAGAAACCTGACATTTTTTGAGGTTAAGCTAAAGGTTAATAGATCAATGGAACCAAGATTAGAATTCCTGTCTATGAGACTCCGTAATTTCTGTTCTAAAACACATTAAAATATCTTGTCATATAGATTGTAAAAAGATAGCTAAGAAGAGTAATGGCAAGAAATGAAACCTGTAGTAACACTGGTTGCAGTAGAAAGTCACTCAAAAGTCAGCATCTGAGCTCTGATGCTAAACAAGATGAATATGAGATGTAGATGTAGAAAAAGAAAATCAAATTGGGAAGGCAAAAAATGACAAGCCAGATCAGGGTAGATGCAGGCATGATTATTAGTCATTCTGGAATATTTGCTTGACAATTATACTATGATATTTGACACTGATGCTAAATAATTTATAGTAAAGATTAGAGTGTTGGGTAGATTCCTTATACCCTCCTTCTTTTTCATATTTTGCATTCCTAAATGATTTCTATCCTTAAGTATTATTTTAAATCCTCCTTAACTATATGTTCATTCATATGTATATAATTATCTCTTTATATGTATTTTAAATCATTTAAACACATTTGTATTTATATCTTTATCCTTATCTGTATATCACTAGCTCATTATCTATATGTCTTATAATAAGAAATTCAGAGTAATGCTATAACTATACTATATAAATAACTGGTAATTTGTTCTATATATTTATATTGTTATCTGAGCTCTCTCTAATCTGCAGTTCATTCTGCAGATTAGAAGTAGTTTCAGTTCCTGTCAGCTAATTCCTTTGCAGTCTTTAAAAACTCCTCATTGAAATAGTTCTTTAAAAAGCTATTTTTTAAAAGCTCAATCACCAACCACAGTGGGCTCCTTGTATTGAGGAGTAGGAGATACTGACTTGCAAAATCCAACTTAACCAGGGATTTATCTTGCTCTGCATCTATAATGTATCCTTTTGTACTGAATATTTCATTCAAGAAATATTTGAATTATAGAATTCTGCCTAATGAAAATCTTGGGTTGGTCAGATAGTGGCTTATAAAATTAGTTTTGAAAATCTTGTAATTCTCATATTTTGTGATTATGTTTTTAGGTATATCACACTAAAATTATAATAGCTCATTATTAAAGGGATTAGAGGTAATAGTTTTGGGTTTAAATTATAAAGTCATGAAATATTCATTTTAAAAATCTAAGAATATAAAAAGTATGATGCATTTGAACTTGCGTATTCATTATGACATAATTTAGGGAGTGATTTTACAAAATAAAGAAGGATTTGCGGCTAAATAATGCATTCTTGTAACAGTGTTTCTCTAACTGAAGTCTGCAGGTTTACTCTTAGGGATTTCATAGGTTTTCTCCTAGCGATCTGTAAATGTGTACCTGTATATTGGTGACTGTGTGAAAGGCTACAGGGTAAACCTTTTATGAATCTAGAATCATCTGAATGCCCTAAATATGGAATCTGATTTTGCTTTTCAAGTTGAAGTACATTGCCCCATGTGAAATAATTCTGGTTTATGGGGTTAATAATTAATGATCCATTTCTATCAAATGAAAGGTGAATGACCTCATATTAAATGCTGTACAGAATTTTCACCATAGTCAAAATGGAGATGTGGATTTGAAAACTAAGTCACTCCTTACATAGCACACAATTGTAGTGTGTGAAACTAATCTGCACAAACTTGTGCCATAATAGCACTAAATTTACATTGTATGCAACTGTTGGGTGTTAGCCAAATAATATTCATCCATCACACTAAATTTGCTTTAGTAAATTTAGATGTGTTTCTTGATTTACTATTTTGTTAATATTTGATTTGTAAATTTGCTTTTTTAATTTTATAAGAATTATAAGGATAAGAAACATATCTAGTTTTATTGTTATATTTGTTTAATAATATAAACAAAATAATTTAAGCCAACTCATTATATTGTTTATTATGTTTTATTATATATTGTATAATATTTTATTTATTATATTGCTTATTATGATGTTTCATTTTGTTGTGACTTGAAGGAACATGTGCATTCCTTATCTTGAGGGATGCTATTCTAGAAGGCAGACAGTATGTCTTCATTAGTATCTGCATGCCCCACAAATTCTATGCCAACCTTGCATGTATTGCTAAGTAAATATTAGTGGAATATACTAAAAAGGTAATTACCTAGAGTATGTGAAAATTATATATAAAGGAGTTTTCTGTTATACATTTTCATATCCTTCCATGGACAGTTCTTGCTTTAGTAATTTGTACATCAAATTATTTCTTCAAAGATAAGTAATCACTTGACAACTCATGAGCAATATAAAAATACTCAAAATTCATGAAGTTTATATAACTTATGTAACCATACTAAGCATATCAGAAAATAAGGTCTATAAAATATCTCAAAGTTCTATTTAATAATATCTATGTGGAGAAGATATTGTAAAATCTAGAATACTATAGAATTTCATTTTTATTTGAGACAGTGAATCTCAAATTATTAGTGTGTTACTAAAAACCAAATGGTCACACAGTTCACGTTCTCTAGCCCCCTTCCTCTGATGGGGTCTTCTGCTCCGTATGGCCAGTGGGCTCTGAGTGGGAGTATCATATTTCACTCATATGTCTAAGCGTTGAAAAGCTGGTTTGTAATCCTCCAGTTCTTTTTTTTTCTCTCCAGAGGCATCCTTTTAATTTATAGTCCACAACATAATATAACATAGCTTACCCTGACTCATTTACACAACAGAATAGGGAGGGAAAAATCTGGCGGAATTGAATGTAGAGACACACATTCCAGAATCTCCTCTAACATTAAAATTTCTAAGATTTAGTCAAATCACACAATCTTCCTATAGTTCACCTATGAAATGAGTATGTATTATTTATCCTTTCATTTAGGTAATTTATTGAGTACTTGCTTTGGGCCAGGCATTATCTTAGGCACTGAACATACAATAGAGAATGAAACAGTTCCTGCCCTCATTGTGCTTACATTCAAACAAACGTTCATTCACTCCACTTCATTCTAGGGGCAGAAAACCATAGAGTAGAGTTTAAACCTTTATTTTCTGATTTAAGGGAATAGAGAATTAACTCCGAAAGCCCTTAATATGAATTTGACTTGAGGCCTCCGAAGGGAGAAGTTCTAGCTAAATGCTTTCCTCTTTCTTGCCAAGATACCTACACTTGAAAGTGCAGCCATTCTTACAAACTCTTTTTTTTGTTTGTTTTGTTTTCCTAATTTAACCACCCAGAAAACACTACTTTTTTCTAACTCACGCAATGGTGTGGTGGTGGCAGCTTTGTATGAATTTAGATAAAATCTATGAGAAGTATTAAAAAAAAAAGATGGGGAAAGACAAAATAGAGAGACATTTATTTCAAACACTATTTGGATTTGGATTTGGATCTGGAACCTTCAAATGAAACAGATCAGTCACTTCTATCTCAAAAACTGTAATGATCGAAATAAATGTGTGCTGGGGGGCCTTGGGTACAAAGAACTGTTTATTGATATTTCCTATTTCAAGCAAATGATTTGGGAAAAGAACGGGATTACATTGTTTGTATGCAAACCCCCATATACAAGTAGAACATTGAAATGTGGGATGATGTTATCTATTGATAGTCTAGCAAATGTATAAAGACAAAATTAAAGTAGGTTCACTTTTTGTTTTATAAAGACCAATTAACTATTAAATAATGATTTAAACAGTATAACCAAGATAATATAACAAAGAATTAAAAATATATTTCTCCTCTCTTGAAGTCTAGCAATGTATTTTAGATTTTAAATTCTATAAATTAGAAATTGTATTATTATATTATTGACTTTTTAAAAATAGAATGTATTGCCTTAACAAAAATTTTTAAAAGTCCTAATGAAGGTAACTAATTTGCTGACAAGTCTCTATGTGGCTTTACTGGGGGAAAATGCATTCATAGCTCTTATGAGTTATAATAATAAAGTAGGTCAGCAGCCTGCTGAGTGTTGTGATTCTCCTTTGCATCCTGTTTCTGCGTAATAGGAAAGCCAGCCTGGTGACTGTTCTCTATTGGATAGACACACAACCTAATCGCAAAAAAGAAACAGTTCACATACTGTGCTCTTCCTTCTCAGACATGTATTCTTTTATGGGAATGAACATATGGAAATATTCTAATCTGGTATTTTGTTTTCAAATGTTATGTACATTTCAGGAAAACTTTAAAATGAATTATAGTTCCATAATAGATAAAGATAAAGCATATTACTTAAATTATATATTTTCTCTACATTGTTTCTCTAGCAATAATAAGTTCAATCCATAACATCAAAACATGGTTTTTCTTTCTTCTATAGTCTGTCTCTTAAATTTTAAGCAATAAATGGTTAGAAGAAACACCATTCACTAAATTACCTCATCTATCAAGAGACACCTATTAACATTGGGAAAAGAAACAAAATATCATACAATCTAATATTTTCTCTAAATATGAATATTAGGAAAACTTATATGAAGGTAGTACAAAATATATATATCATATTATCTTATCTATTCTGAATGACATGAAAATATATCCGTTCCCATTTTACAGATGAAAACTCTAACTCAGAGAATTCTTACCTAGTTTAAATAAAGTCAGAGGCAGCAACATGAAATCTCTGTTTCCCTTTGAATTGATGCCAACCCTAACATAGCATTCTGCTTCATTGATCCCAAAGAGTTTCAGCCATTATCAACTTTCAATTAATGTTTACAGAGAACAACTATAAATTAGTGGTACCACTAGAAGAACTTCGAATATATATGAAAATTTTGAAAAACTCATAATATTTTTATGTGTATGTTTGTTAAGATTTCTCCTTTTACTACTGCCATAAACCAAAAGAACCTGGTAAAGAATCCCACTTATTCTGAATTTATCACTTAGATTTCACATGAGAAATATTGTTTTAAATTGATGGAGATTGGAATAAAATGATAACATTGTTCCCAACTGGGGAGTCGAGAGAATAGCAGATGAATTATTTCTGTCGTATTAGTTCATGTACAGATACATGCACATCGGCTAGTTCATATGAATGTCCCCTCTTTCTAAAGAGACCAAAAGAGAGACTCGCAGGACCTGAATTACATACCTTAAATCACCTATATTCAGATAATTTTCAGAAGACGATATATAGTTACTTCCCAGATTGGAGGGTTTTCTACAATTTTCTTTCTTTTCTTTTTTTTTTTTTTGCCTCCCATTTCATCTTTTTTTTTCCCTTCTCCCATTATCACTGATCTAAATATGCTACCCCAGAATGTGTTACAGAAACAGAGGTGACATGAAGAAAGCCATGTGATAAGTGAGGGATGTAAGAAAAGAATAGCAAGAACATTTTCTAAATCTTAGTGTGAACATTTTCACAGTCCCATTATATGCCTCATAATTTTTGAGAAGTATTGTGTTGTTTTTAAAGATGTAATATATTCTGGGAATGAGTAATTCTATGAAAAAAATTGAATTTGGCTCATGAATCTTAAGTTTATTTCAGTTATTTTACGTACATCCTTACAACATTCCAATGAGTGTAGGCAATTTATCAGATACAATCTTTAAAATATGTACTAGAATTATTGGTTGGACTTCTCTATATTTTGAGGATATAGCAGTGGGTCCAATGTGACCAACATTTAAATACGCTTCTCGTATTACCAGCCAGGTGCCTCAGAAACAGGGCTCCATTTAAGCAAGGGTTAGTTAACACCTGGCTCTGTTGTACAATCTGCTATCTCATTCATAGAGTTATGAGTGAATCGGTCTGCAGACTGTAAACATTTCTTCTAATTGTATAAACATTTCTTCTAAGCTTGATAATGTTATAAGCTTGATGATGATGAAAAATTAGGAAATTTGATAATTTGGCATCATACTTTTATAATTCATAAAATGATATATAACAATGAACCATAATATATTTTCTATATTCCATTAGCATTTTCTAGAGCATATCAACTTCAGCAAAAATTTTCTCTAAAGATAGGAATAAATATTAATTAAAATGTCTACTTATAATGTATACCAAAGTAATTGTTGTATATATACAGAGCATCTGTTAGCCTTTGCTATTGTGATCAATGTAATAATCTAAGATCCTGCAAGTTAGGAAAGGACTTTCAGTAGAAAAATCTTTAATTTCAATTGTATTAGAATGAAGACATATTTCAATTAGGCCATCTCAATTTGCCACAAACATGTGTTAGTCCTTTAGATAATTTTTAAAAAATTATTGCATTTGTTTTAATGTCAGCTTTTGATTCATATTTCTTAAAAATGTACTTCGTTAAATAAAATTATAAGATGATTGGGAAAAATACTATTTTAGGTGGCACCCATACTAGTTCCCAATTGTTCCCAAACTAAAATTATAGCATTAATCCTTCACTAAATGATGGTTACATTCTTCTTTTTTAATGTTTATTATTGAGTGAGATAGAGTGCAAGTGGAGGAGGGGCAGAGAGAGAGGGAGACACAGAATCCAAAGCAATCTCCAAGCTCTGAGCTGTCAGCACAGAGCCCGACATGGGGCTTGAACTCACGAACTGTGAGATCATAACTTGAGCTGATGCCCAACTGACTGAGCCACTCAGGCACCCATCTTCTTTTTCATTAGTTTGAGAGAAAAGAGAGAGACTGAGAGACAGAGAGAGAGAGAGAAGGAGAGAGAGAGAGAGAGAGAGAGACAGAGAGAGAGTATGTGTGGATGTGAGTAGTAGATGAGCAGAGAAAGAGGGACAGAGAATCTTAAACAGGGTCCAAGCTCAGTGTGGAGCCTGATTCAGGGCTATCTTCCACAACCCTGAAATCATGATCAGAGGAGAAATCCACAGTTGGACACTTAACCAACTGAGCCACCCAGGCATCTCAAATGACGGTTACATTCTATCTAGCAATTTTATAATTCTGCTCCCAACTCAGTCATCAATTCTTAAGGACAAAGAAAAAAAAAGAAATTTGACATACTAAATATTAGGCAAATCAATTTAAGTTTGTATCAATAACATTTATGGAAATATAAAGAATGAAAACATTCTTCTGAGCATAATTTTCCATTTCAATCATCAATGTTATTATTTATCTATAATTTGTTATCATTTTATCAGAAGATTAGAAAGTTAAAAAAACTCTATAGAAAAGTATGAAAAAGAGATTCAAACACATATATATTTCTATACAAAGAAACATACAAACATGGAAACAATATACAGTATAGACCTGAATGCTGTTTACATATGAAAATTCATTAGAGTAACATGTTCTAATGTGTTCTAATGTATTTCTCTATAGTTTATATCCTAATGCATTGTGTGAAAAGACTAATTGTCACAGTGGTTTAATATTCTATGGGAATTAAATGACCACAAAAGTTGAGAGAAAAGCACGAAGGAGCATACAATATTATTTTACAGAAGAATGAAAAAAAATGGAATTAGGAGACAGGAGCCAAATACCTAATGCAATAAAGGTAGATTGCCTTTTCTTCTTCCAGCTGTGTTTCAACCATTCAGGCCATTTGGCATTGTCAATAGGTATCTTTGAAACTGCTCTTCCATCCAAATGGAAAAACAATACAAAACAAAAAGTGTATACCCTTTATCATAGCCAGATATTGTTTCATATCTTAATTCTAGGTTTCTTTTTGCTGAGCTATATTCTTTTTCTTTCTTCTTTCTTTTTTTTTTTTTGAGAGACAGAGAGAGAGATAGCATACCCAAGAGAGGAAGGGGCAGAGAGAGAGAGAGAGAGAGAGAGAGAGAGACAGAGAGAGAGAGAGAGAGAGAGAGAGAGAGAGAGACAAAGAGAGAGAGAGAGAGAGAGAGAGAGAGAGAGAGAGAGAGAGAGAGAATCTTAAGCAGGCTCCATTCATAGCATAGAACCCAATGCAGGGCTAGGTCTCACAATCCTGGGGTCATGACCTGAGTCCAAATTAAGACTCAGACACTCAACCAACTGAGGCACCCAGACTCCCTACTGAGATATATTCTTAGTAAGATCTTTTATTTATGATCTAGTAAGTAAACAATATGTTTATGAGTATATTTCTGCCAACTTTTTTCATAATGACCTATTATAATTTCTGTAATAGTTATAACTTCTAACACACATCCTAATATTTAGTGTATTTAAATCAGGCATTATTATTATTTGGTTCTTTATGCATTTTTGTGACAGCCATTCACAACCGTGTTCAGCAACTTGTCTTTATTCAGTCATGAGTTAAGATAGGATTATTTACAGTGTCATAATTTACAAAGCTTCTTTGCCTTTTTAAGATATTTTTACATACAACAACCAATGTTATGAATATATTATGAGTAAAGAAGGAGACGTTAAAAATATCTGCTCAAGGTCAAATAGAATGTTAATGACAGAAGTGGATCTAGGACAGCAGTCTTCTTACTTGCACTGTCCCTTATTTCCACATTAATGCAAGAATGAAGACTTGTGGAAACCTTGAATTAAGAAATCATATGTCCAGGTGATTAATAAAATAGAAATCCCCTTCTCCTTTATTGTTTTCATAATATAGAGCTTACCAAAGCCTTTCTTGAGGAAATAATTTGAAGGATAACCACAATAAAACCTTGGATTTTCAATATTCTACACAGAATGACATACATTCTAAAGCAAATCATATTTGATGGGCTAAAAATTTATGGTTGAAGTATGACTTTTTGAAAGACATTGACCTAATTGAAGTATACTGATGTCAAATAGGTGTACATCTACTAGAAATCTAGCATGCTGGAGAAGATTGAAATAAATAGTATAAAGAAAACATTAATGGGGTGCCTGCATGGCTTAGTCGGTCAAGCGTCTTACTCTTGATTTCAGGGCAGGTCATGATTTCATGGTTCCTGAGTTCAAGCCCCACGTTGGGCTCCACACTGACAGTGTGGTGCCTGTTTGAAGTTCTCTGTTTCTCTGCCCCTCCCCCACCTCTCTCTCCTTTCTCTCAAAATACATGAATAAACTTCAAGAAAATAATAGTAAAGAAATATTATAAAAGGGCATACCAGAAGATGTTAAACTAATTAAATGTGAGACGATTCTTGGCACACCATAGCACTGGGAAAGCATATCAGTGATGGAGATTGAATACTTACTCTCCCTAAAGCCCAATAATAATGAAGTCTTGACTTGCCTAATTCACAAAATTTAATTTCCCAAAGTATAGCAAAAGTGATGTGAGTCCACTTCAACCAAAATTGAAGAATTTATTAGGATTAAGTGTTAAGAATCTGAAAAGAGGGATGCTCAGTCGGTAAAGCATCTGACTCTTGATTTTGGCTTAGGTCATGATTTCATGGTTCATGGGTTCCAGCCCCATATTGGGCTCTGTGGTGACAGCATGGAGCCTGTGGGATTTTCTCTCTCCCTCTCTTTCTGTCCCTCTGCTCATGCTCTCTCTCAGTCTCTCAAAAATAAATAAACTTAAAAATTTTTTTCTAATGTCTTTATTTATTTTTGAGAGAGAGAGAGAGAGAGAGAGAGAGAGAGAGCATGAGCAGGGGAGGGTCAGAGAAAGAGGGAGACACAGAATCCGAAGCAGGCTCCAGGCTCTGAGCTAGCTGTCAGCATAGAGCCTGATGCAGGGCTTGAACCCATGAACCACAAGCTCATGACCTGAGCTGAAGCCAGACACTCAACCAACTAAGACACCCAGGTTCCCCTTAAAAATAAATAAACTTAAGAAATTATTTAAGAAAAAGAATCTGAAAGAAAGCATGCAAGTAATCTTAAACTAAATAGGAGACATGGTATTTTTTTCCATAATATTTTATTGTCAAATTGTTTTCCATACAACACCCAGTGCTCTTCCCCTTAAGTGCCCTCCACCATCACCACCACCTCTTTTCCCCCCCTC
>NC_043705.1:113253435-113332050 GCF_006229205.1 Suricata suricatta
TCTCTCTCCCCAACTCTCTCTCCCTCCTCCGTTCCCCCTGGTTCTCCGTTAGGTCTCTTTTGTTTTCCTGCTAGACCTATGACATATGGCCCTTTGTAGGAAAGTGGATGGACCTTGAGGGTGTCATGCTGAGTGAAGTAAGCCAGGCAGAGAAGGACAGAAACCATATGTTTGCACTCATAGGTCTAGCAGGAGACATGGTATTTTAAAGGATTAAACATGGTCAAGCTTGGGAACCAGATTGCTTAGATTCATGCATTTCTCTCACACTCACTAGCTGTGTGACCTTGGATAAATAACTTAAACTATTTGTGTCTTAGTTGCTTCATTTGTAATGTAGGGATGATAATTATCTTTACTTCCTAAAGTTTTGGAGTAAATGGAGGAGCTTATACATGCCAAATATATAGAAGAGTTCTTATGACATTTCATGTGATAGTTCATATGCTCAACACACATAAACCATTATTAATAGTTGCAGTTATATATAAGCTAATATTTAGTTTTCTTGTCTATAAATCTGTGCATAATTCTCCCATTTGAAAATGATTTGATGTAGCTTGAAATAGAAGCAGATATATGATACACCTAGTAATAATAAAAGTCATTGAAAAAGTTTATAATGCATAAGCCTCAATAAAGAAATCAATAAAATTTGAATGTAACTTTGCTTTTCTTTTTCTGCCTCCTACAGAATAGTGGAGAAAATGGTTTCAACCCATTAGAGTAGCTTTGTATAACATTCAGAATGAAAGAAGCATTAATGGCATTTAGTAATAGTTGGAACAAAGACCAGGAAATGGATAGATTGTTCACTTGGGATCCATTGCATAATAATAAGTGACAGAATGTAAGTAGAGTATTTTTGGTCCTTGTTTAATAGCATCTTTTGTGAAGGCAGAATATTTTAAACTGAATAGACCATAATAAACTCTAGGCAAATTGAACTCAGCATCATACTTTGGTACTTTAAATGAGCTCAATTTCCTGACCCATGACAATTGCACCTTAAAATAGTGATATCTTGGAGAAGATATGGTGGACTGATTCATAGGGTCTTTGATAAACCACAAAAATGGGGAAAGAACTGGTTGTCCACACTGTATATAAATAATGTTTTGATTTACAATGAGAAAATGAAGTTAGGTGGTGCAAATTGATATGTCTGATATTGTTTTTCTAATTTTTTAATGTTTATTTATTTTTGAGAAAGAGAGAGGAGAGAGAGAGAGAGAGAGAGAGCGTGAGAGAGAGCGCATGAGTGGAGGAGCAACAGAGAGAGAGGGAGATACAGAACCCAAAGCAGGCTCCAGGCTCTGAGCTGTCAGCACCAGCACAGAGCCTGACGTGGGGCTTGAATCCAGGAACCATGAGATCATGACCTGAGCCAAAGTTAGATGCTTAACCAACTGAGCCACCCAGGCTCCCCTGTTTGATATTAATTCCAAAACAAGACTCTGCACCAAGTTATAAAAGAAATTATTTGTGAGCATCAAGCAAAGACAGTGTTTGGTCAGAGCAAGCACTAGTTTAATGAAAGCAAGTCATACCAGATCAGTCTTTTATCTTTTTTCTTCTTTCATATACAAGATATCATAGGGAAAGGGGGCAGTGCAAAAAGACTTGTTGAAAATTTGTTGAAAACCATATGAAGTACATATACCAGTCCACTATGTCCTTTTTGAGATGAACGTTACATTGGTACATGCACTTCATACCAGGCTTTCTGCAAAGTTCTTTATAATATTTTATAATTAAATATTTGGACTAACGGAAAGTAGAATTGAGTGGGTTAATAACTTCTTGTTTTCTCCTCCCACACTGCCAAATTCAGATTGATTGATATCAACATAGAGGATGTTCAGTGGATGTCTGTAGGACATGATTTTTTTTAACATATTAGTATGACCTGAGATCTTTTCAACATACTGATAATAACCTAGTTGAAGCCATCAAAGATGCAGCCAACACAAAGCCAAAACAAAATGGCTAATATGCTATTACAGATTCATATTCAATAAGATCTTACTATGTGAGAGAATGAAGAATGAGTCTAATAGAATGAATATTTCAAAACACAAGGTCTTATATTAGTATGAGAAGACAGGTACACAACTTAAACATAGCTCAGGTATGTGAAAAATACATAGGGTTCTGGTGACTGTGATTTCAATATGTCAGTAATTGAGATTCTGCCCATGTTAATGAAATAAAAAATTCTAACCAACAATACTTTATAAGAAAAAAATTTAGTTTAATTGTGGGCATCAGATTCTAAGGTCTTTTAGTTCTATAGGCAATTTTCTTTCTGGCTAGAAGATATCTAATTATCTCTTTGAAATGTAAGTGCTCACTGGTTATGTACTTTTATTCTTGAAATGGTGCTTTTAAAACTAATTAAGATCCATTTATAAATTCATTTGTATGTGAGATAAATTAAGGACATTGTGACACATCAATAATTAACTTTGTTTTTCAATAACCACCTTTATCAAATAACTCACTTGATTATTTAATAGAGCATTTAGGTATTAAGAAAGCTTTAAGCACACCTATGTATTGTAAAACCTACAAGAGTAACAGAGAGAAAGGAATTATGCCAAAATGTGTAACAGATTTTATTATTTTTACAGTTAATCTTTTCAATTAAGTATTGCAAAGGCTATTTGCTTTTCAAAGTGTTTTTTCTTGTAGTACATCTCTTATTGTATAGCTGAATTTAGTTCATAAATTTATACCACTCATTATGACAGGTCACTAATGCACACACCTTGATTGAGAATCTTAGAAGTATGTGGCTCTCATTTCACAGACTATTAACATCTTGTCATATAAATATTTATTCTATTTTTCTTATTAGTAGTAATAAGAAAATATTTAAAATCATAACAAAAATATCCTTCTAGATTAGTCATTTGCCAGTTTCCATTTGGAGCACAGGGAAAAAGACCGATTTATTGTTTAACTTCCAGAAAGAAAGTCAGAAGTTGCATGTTTCTCAACTGACTTCAAAAAAATAATGGCATCTCTAGTATAACTGTAACGCATCTGCTTGATTGTTTCATTGCAGCCAAATTATGCAGTCTTGAACTGTAGCTTCCAAAAAATATGTATCTTTTTATTTAAACAAGAGACAACAGATCATAAGTTAACTCATTCTCTCTATGAAACTTTCGTTTGTGAAATTACATTTTATTAGAGGATTTAGAGCAAACCTTGGAGGTGTTAAATCTATATGAAGTAAACAACCAATTAACTAACCACCTGTAATGCCTCTCATTAATATTAATAAAACATGACTATACAAAGCCTTTAAATTGCTCATTTTCTTCACTCATTTCCCAATAATTTGATGAAGAATTCAGTGGCAAGAGAAATGGGAAAAATGTCTGAAATTTATTCTAAAAAATAATTATTGACTATGGACTAATGCTGGGTCAGCCCAATCCAGTGCCTTATTCTATGCCTCTTTGTAACTTACTGTAGTTGAATATACAATGGTGGTTTCTAAAATCTCAACTACCAAATAGTAACTGAATATAGTTTATCATATTTCATTTAACTGACAGGAAAGAAAAATATTTCACCAACTTTTGAAACCCATAATTCCCAACTACAATCAGGGCCAAGTGAAAAGAGGAAATTTTATTCTCTAAAATTTTTATTTAATGTACAAATTTTACAGTACATAAAAAATTCCTTAATAAACATGGGGCAACTTGAGGCTATCAAATCAAATATCTTTTGAAAAGGGGCACCTGGGTGGCTCATTCATTTAATTGTCCAACTTTAGCTCAGGTCATTATCTCACAGTTTGTGGGTTCAAGCCCAGCGTCAGGCTCTGTGCTGTCAGCTGGGATCCTGGAGCCTGCTTCAGATTCTGTGTTTCTCTCTCTATCCCCATTTCCTCCTCATTCTCTCTCTCTCCCTCTCTCTCTCTTAAAAATAAATAAACATTAAAAAATTTAAAAATACCTTTTGAGGGGCACCTGGGTGGCTCAGTTGGTTAAGCCTCCGACTTGGGCTCAGGTCCAATCTCACGTTCGTGGGTTCAAGCCCCACGTCAGGCTCTGTGCTGACAGCTAGCTCAGAGCCTGGAGCCTGCTTCTGATGCTGTGTCTCCTTCTCTCTCTGCCCCTCCCCTGATCATGCTCTGTCTCTCTCTGTACCAAAAATAAATAAAACATTAAAAAATTTAAAAAATAAAAATACCTTTTGAAAAATAAATAAATAAGAAAATGCAGTCAATTCCATTAGAGGGCTAACCTGACTAACTGGACTTTAAGATGGAAAGAACACTTAAAAGCCTACAGGAGGCGTTATGTGAGTTCAACTATGTATAAGACAAAAAACAGCCTCCTACTTCTGATGAATTAGATAAGACTTATTCTAAGGGACACAGCTACTTCTCAATTTCAGCTAGTAATTGCCATGTGGAGATTTATGCCCAGTGATGCCCAGAGTTATCAAGGAAAGCTAGATACTCAGATTTTTATGGGAAATGTCGTAGTTTTATAGACAGGGAAACTTTATAACATTTAATTATATATACTTATACATTATTTTACATAATTATTATTTTAAAAAATAGTGTGTGTTACAAAGAGAAAACACCAGCAAGCCTGATTTCGAGCCAGCAAGCTGTCAGTTTCCAACTTCTCAAATTAATCAAACAGTTAGTAGGGTGGCACCCTACTGCTTGCCACTATATGCATCAGTTCCCTCAGACTCAGACCCTAACAGAATTCTTCCTTTCTCTTCCATTTACAAGGAGGGAAAAATCAATTAATGTTAAAGCCACATGAGAAAGATGGGAGAGAAGAACTTTGTCCATATTACCGGCTCATCCTGGACTTACCAGACTGGTTCCATTAATTTGGCTTTCTTTTTACATGAATCTAACTGGTCTGCGAATTTGTTTCAATAATATGACAAATTATCAGATGCTGTAAATGAAAGAAATGACCTAGATAAAATTCATAAATCAAATAAAAAAGACAAGACAGACAAGTTAATTTAATATTATCCAGGAGAATTTTTGTCATTACAAGACAATAAAATAATGCACTTGCAGTTATGATGTTACTGAAAAACAACAAAAATTCACCAAGCAGAATCTGTTGAGAAGGGTTTTCTTAAAACTAATATCCCCTGTCTTCACTTCTTATGTTGCCGCCTGCTGAGGAGTATCTGATGAGAAATCCATTAATTAATAAATCAAGAACTAGAGCTTTAGTAAACAGTTACATGACTCAGGGGACCTGGAATTCAAACTTTTGATTCTAAGTATCCCAGATAAAGGAGTATATGACATCTCTCTTATGTCAGTGATAAAGTAAAAACATATATCCATCACCCTAAATTTATCATAAGAAACATAGTCTTAGTTTTAAGTAGGTAATGGCTGTTTTAAGGCAGTTTTGAGCAATGTAAAAGTCTTTTAAGCTGGACTGACAAAAGATTTGGGAAAATATCCTATATGCAATTAGGTTTAACACTCCCTCCTCCATACCACAGGATTAATTTGCATCCATTTATTCAAATGAGATTACAAAGCTTTAGTAGCATTAATCTATCACTTATTTTTTTACCTATTATCTATCTACCTATCTATCTATCTCTTTATTTTTATATCCAATGATTTAGTGGGAAAATATTAATAATAAAACAAAGCATTGCCCTTAGAGTTGTCTATTTTTCCCAGGAAAGTAGAAAATAAACAAAATAAAGAGCTTTAAAGGATAATGCCAAGTAGCACAAATCCTATTAAAAAATCAAAAGCAAGAGAACAGAATGCAGTGCCCTATGTCAAGCAGATCTATTTAGGATGGAACAGTTCTTAGGTGCATCTCTGAAAAGATGACATTCAAGCAGAAAACTCAAGAAATTGAAGGGATGAGTTGCACAAATATCTGGAGGGCGAGTATTCTAAGAGGAAGGGACAATGGGTACAAAGCTGACTTGTGGCTGGAGTAGAGTGAGAGAGGAGTTAAAAATGATGTTGGAAGCATTCTTGGGGCCAGTCAAATCGCAAAGATCTTGTCAACAATGGGGAGATTTGGGGAGTTATTCTTTCTAAAATAGAGAGCTAAATGAGACCCAGCTGCCTGTGCAGTGCGAACCCCACAAGCACAAAGCACAGAGAAGAGAATTCTATATTCCTATTTCACAGAAAAAGCTGTAGCACCAGGCACTGAGGGGCAGTGATGTGAGCACACATCTAACTAAGTAAGTTGACAAGCAAGTGGTTTGGGACAAGCGTGGGCATCCAGAGCAGCACAGAGGTCGACTCTGCATCAAGGCAGCCAGGCAGAGCAATGCACAACAGCAAGTAAGTTTGACCTGAACTCACACAGCTAGCGAGTTTGGTCCAGCAATAGGGCAGTGGCCACCTGCCACCTGGGAGAGCAAGGACTCACAGCGGCCTACGTAAGTAGGCCAGACTGATTTGCAAACACATGTGACATATTCCCTAGCATGGTGGCTAGAAAAGGGGCCCCTACTGTTTGGTCTTAAAGTTAGGAATGGCTAATTAGATAAAAATATTAAGCAGAGTTCAGAGTACTCTGAAGGGAGATGATTTAGTTAGATTCATTCTTCTGTTATGTCAGTCAGTCAGCAAGCACTTATTGATTGTCTTCTCTGTGGCGAGCACTGTTGTAGGTACGATTATCCTGTCCTGGGAGTTCTACATTTTAATTGAATTTGTGACATAAAAGAAATAATCGAGGGGAAGCTTGATTTTCTGAAATATCATGTTCAGTGAAGAGAAACCAAAACAAATGTTTGATTTCTGGCAGTCTCGGACATTTAGTGATGCTTGAGCTCTGTGATTTATGTTTCTGTCTTAATTATTTGAAGGATTTTCAACATCTTTTCCAAGTTGAAGCTGATTCCTTG
Organism: Suricata suricatta; assembly: GCF_006229205.1. Lineage (NCBI taxonomy): Eukaryota > Metazoa > Chordata > Mammalia > Carnivora > Herpestidae > Suricata > Suricata suricatta. Next base: position 113,260,336 of record NC_043705.1, read on the forward strand.
TCAATATATATAACGATGTTAAATATTAATGCTTGATTTTTCTTTTTACCTTTCCTTTAATCTCTTTTAATATTACTAGTTCCAGGAAGTCTTCGTTAAAAGTACTCTGTGTACTTTCCTTTATACCAAATGAAATCATAAGGAATCCATTTAAAATGTGGATACAATTATAAAAATAATGTCTTGTTGGTTAACTGGCAATATTTTTTAACCCTGGAGAGAATCTTCCATGTCTCTGTGAGCCATTTGCTTTACTTCTCTCTACTTATATAGTGAACTAGGGGACCTAAAATAATTTCATGGACACAAAACAGAACTCCATTCAAATTCAAGGGGAGATTTGAATTAGACTCACTTCCCTCTGAAAAAGCAAAAGGTAACATGTTTACAATATGTCCTATTTTAATTTAGTATCATTTCTTTTCTTTTGCCAGAAGAAAACCTTTATTAGAAAATATTAAATCACTCTATGAATTTAATTAGATGACTGAGGTATCATTTGGTTTGTGATATTTCCCTGCTGATATATTTTTTTATCTAAAATTTGATTTTATCAGTGTGCTTGATAGCCACTTTGATATGCTTATGGGATTGTATTAAAAAGGGACTTATTTGAATTATCTATATAATTCAGTTTAAAAAAATACATTCAGGCTTCCTTTTGGTTTTTCTCTCTTAATTCTATCACCTGAAAGCACATTTAAGATTGTAAGGAAAATATTTCTAAGTGATCTTCCAGTCAGATTTTGATGAGGATTGAAAATATAAAATAATTTATTAAATGGAGATAGTGTATTGTTAAAATATAATTATGAAATTAGAATGCACACAGATTATCTATTTAAATGTATCTTTTGTTCATGGAACCTGAAGAGTATTTAGAACATTAAAGAATTCTTTCCTGTGATTGCTGTCATATTAGACATTTGTGTATAATTATTTTCACAGTGGTTGTTATGAAGACAGACATAATTTAAATGCATATTCTTTCTGTTGGTAGGACTAGAAGAAACATATTAGCCACTATTAAATGCCAAATTAAAGGGAGTATGCCTCTTTCTACTTGGTCCTTTACTTTAGAGAGTAATTATGCTCTCTATATGTTAGGAACCCTCATGTGCACATCACCTTATTTACTCTTTGCCAACTCTTAAGTGCACATTGCTAATCTCAGTGAGGGAAGTGAGGAAACCAGAGTTCTGAGTAGTTAATATTGCCACTACACTTGGCCGAGCTGAGATTTAACTCAGGTATTCTAAATCCAAGCCTCAAAAGCTCTTTAATGACTTGGCCATTCTGTCTCAGTACCTGGGACTTTATTAATCTACTTTCTTAGCTCAGGCTACCGTAAAAAAATACCACAGACTGGGTGGTTGATTTCTCACAGTTCTTAAGGCTAGAAGTCCTAGATCAAGGTGTCAGCCAATTTGGTTGCTGGTGAGCGCCCTCTCCCAGGCTTGCAGAAGGTTATTTTCTTATTGTATCCTTTTCTTACCTCACACTCTCTGGTCTCTTCTTATAAGGTCTCAGGACTAATCCCCTCCTGAGGATCCCACCCTCCTAACCTCATCTAAACGTAATATCCTCCCAAAGCCCCTATCTCCAAATCTGATCACACTGGGAATTGGAGCTTCACATATGAATTTGGGTAGGAGGAGGGGAGAACACAGTTTGGCCCATGCATCTCACTTGTTTTAACTCTTCTTTCCAGTTTAACCCCAGCACATCTTTTAGGTAATCAAAATTGGATGTTAGCACATTATTTTTTCATCTGGCTGGTAGCCAGCCAGCTGCTGATGATCTTGCCGTCTGGTATTCTCACCCTATGTAATCTCATTCCACATGTACCAGGATTGCCCTATGTTACCAACAAAATATGGCAGCAGTGCACCTTCTATCTTGGGTTCTCCTCCTCTTCATCTTTCTGGGAACACTTGGCACAGGTGGGGAGCCAGCTGTCATGTGTCAGCTGCCCAGTGGAAAGGCACTGAGGTCTCCTGTCAAAAGACATTGGAGGAGCTGAGAATGACCCTCCATCCTTAGCTGATGCATCCCTGGCTTACTTCTGGACTGACCTTCTCATGAGAGATTCTGACCAGAGGCACTCAACTCAATTACTCCCTGATTCTCAGAGATTGTTTGAGATAATAAATATGTGTTGCTTTAAGCCGCTAAATTTTAGTGTAAATTGTTACACATCAATAGATAATGAATGCACTTGGCATTCTCTCTTTTTTTTAATCTACCTAGCCAGAGAAGATTCTAAGCCATTTTCTTCTCTACAGAGAGCATACCTCAATTGGAAATTATTATTCACTTTGATATACTCAAGTTTCAAAGTTGTTTGCTGGATTAAAAGCATAACGTGACATATTTGTCATGTACATACCATAAATATGAATGGAGGACATTAGGAAAACACATTCTTTGAAATAATAAAATATCTTTATTCAAACAATAGAAGTTTAGAATTTTGGTTATTTTGTGGGAACCAGCATAGAATTTTTCTTTTATCTTTGAAGAAAGTATTTTCAAGCAAATTATTTGTTTGTAAAGAAGAAATTTAAATATATTAAGTAAAAACATTTCAGAACTTCTGTTTTATAATCACATTGGTAGGAAATTTACATTTATTCATGTTGATGAAGACACAATGGAATTGGCTCTCCTATGTGGCTTGAGTATATCTCATTAGTTTCTAAAATTTTCATATGCATTAAATTATTACCCCAATGCATATACTCAAAAATAATTCTGCTGGTGTAATTACCAATTGGTAGTTAAACTGGCAAAAAAAGTACATTTCTTTTTAAAGTACTCTGATTCTGACTTGTCATCAGTTTGGACTGGCAACACTCACATGCATCTAACTGCAGGGAGATTTGATGTGTTAACGTTAGGGAGACAACATTATGCAGAGCAAATAGTATTAGGGAGAGAATTAGAGGCTGTGGGTTCTAGTTTAAGTTTTCCCTTCCTGCACTATTTAATCTTGTAAATAAGAATTAGATTCTGTGGCCTCTCCTTACATGCCTGTAATATGAGGAAGTTGGAATATTAGTAGCTAGCCTTAAAATTCTTTATTCAAAGAAAGACTGGAGACCATTATGTAAAATAAATAAACACGTGAATAAAAGCCTAGTTAGTGGTCTGTCTGAAGTAGTGGTGGGGCCCTGAAGCCCAGACTTCCTTCCCACCACATTCTTCAAAGGCTTTATCAATACTGCTGAGAGCATAGTGTGACAACCCAATGAATTAGATGCTCTCTACAACTATTATGTGTGTAATATTCCAAAATTATTCAGTATAAGCCAGTTAATAAAACGTATTCTGTTACTTGCCATGGCAAATGGAATTTTAATGAAGTGCTTTTCTTTTGGAGCTCTTGTTAATTCATAATCACTTCTTTTTTTACTACTTTATGAATAAATGATTGCTGTTTCATTATTATTATATTGTAATTCATGACCCCTGCACATAGGCCTATATCAAAATTCAGTGGGTTATTTCAGCCTCCCGTATGAAGTAAATAAATGTAGCAAGTAAGACAGGTGTGGTAAAATGTAGAACTTTATGTCTTGAGCAACAGATGTTTGAGCTAAGAAGAACATCTGTAGCATCTTAGATAGTCTGTTGTGTTTAGGTAATGAATTCTTCATTGGCTGTGTGTGCTGGACTTAGTTAAAGCTGATTGGACAAACTCTGAGACTCTGAGTAATCTACTGCCAACATGAAGTAAAACTGTGGGAATAAGCAGATCTGTGCCATAAGGAGCCTTCTCCACTGACATTCACAGAAGCCATACAGCATATTGCACACAAGTGCTATCTATACATTCTTATAGTCATGTATTTATATATGTATGTTAAATATTTGTAAATATAGAGAAAACTGAAGCTCAAATTCTTTTTTCCTAGCACTCACGGAATAATTCAGGAAATCCAGATAAAATGTACAAATGATGAGATCTTCAGTATAATTGAATTTCCAAGTGAGCAATAACTATATTTTGGTTTCTGGGGGTGTCTGTGAGCAGACCCCAAATCTGAAATACACACTATCTTGTTAACATGTCAATATTTCATTTGTTGCAGTCTGGTTTTATTATTTTTTTTAAACATGCTATAGGAGAAAAAATATCCCTGTTAAAATTATTAATTTTATATTTGGGTGCGTTTATTTCTAACATCTTTTTTTAGGCATGTTTATTTGAATTGACTCTTCTTAAAGAATGGTACCAGGAAGTGTCATTGAGAATTTTAATTATAGATTCCAAGTTACCAAAGTCTCATGTAATACCTTTTATTATTTTCATGGATTTTAAACACATAACCTCTCACCAAGAGTCACTATGAATGACTACTTATTCTTTTATGTCTACCAGATTTTATGATTTTAAAAAATTTAGTCCTTGTCATTAATAAGCACAGCTTTCTAGAATACAAATATGATATTATCTTATTGATACATATTTCTAGTTGCTTTTATTGGAACCTATTTAACAAAAAAATCTATCTTATCTTTTTTAAAATATATTTTTGCTATAAAACATTACTATATATTTGGATGATTGATTTTTCAGAGGGAATTAGAAAAAGAAAAAAGAGAAACCTCAAAAAATTTTTAAAGTAAAAAATATATTTTATTGACAAATTCTGTTCTGTAAGAGATAGATCAGAAGAGTGAAAATGTCTTGATAATATTGAAGCTTTACTTTTTGACTTCATGTCTCTTGATTTTTCCAAACTAATAAATTTTCCTTTTTAATACATAAATTACATACTTTACATAATTACATACTTTATAAATTTCTAGTGTTAATTATATCTCAAATTAGCTAGATGTTTTCTTACTTTTTACCAAAAATAGAATTAATGTTATTCTTACTTTAATATATTGGATTTTTTAATTAGCTTTGACTTTGGGCCTTCTTGCATTAGTTTTAACTTAAAGATAATATACCCCGTACCATTTTAAAGGAAATAATATAACCAATGGTTACAATATTCTTTAATAATCTGTTGCTTTTTCTGAAAACCATTTTTTTTAGAAAACAGATGTGATATATTATGAAAAAAGAACTTCATCTTGATTATTTTGAATTTTCCTTTGCAAAGTTTCAAAACATCCTATGATGCCCACTCCATTGGGCTGTTATAAGATTTATAAACACTGTCTATAAAATGCTTAGCCCATCTGCTGTAGAGTCAGCACTCAAAAATATTAGCCATTAGCAATGGAATCCTCTAGTGCCAAAATCTGGCAAAACTAGTTCTTTTAAATTAATCCATACTCTTTGTTATTGTTCAGGCATTGGCCAAATGCCTCATCAGCCTAAAACTGAGGATACTGATGATACTAAGGCCATTTAATTTATCCTTTCCCTCATGCTGTATCAACTTTAATTTTAATTTTCTATTTTTTGAAAATCTTTATTTCTATCTTCTCTCTGGATTCCTACTGACTGAGCTTTGTTCATTGTGCAAATAATAATAGTCTTTGTTTCATCAAAAGCCTGCCCAGGAATATTCATTCCAGTACTGTGCAAGCCTTTTAGACTGAAATAATGCTAGGACAGATGTCTTAAGGGACAGACACAAAATATCTCTCCAGGGATGTTACCAACAGTTAGGAACCTACAATCTCATTATACCTATATAAAGATGAAAATTTTATCACTTTCTCCATAAGTCATTACCTTGTGTCACAAGGCTCAAATATTGTCTATAAATCCCTCATAAGCAACTTAAAATTCATTTATTTTTATTTTCTCCAGAGAAATGGAAAGCACTCTCTGAGCTATAACTTGATGCCTGCTATTAAATCAACTCTACTGGAAGTACCTTAGAGGAAGTGAGGGATTTATCTTCATGTTTCCCTAGCACTGAGACACCACTACAGTTTGATTAACCAAAGCATCATTCCTGAATTAATTCTTCCCCTCAGATCACATGGTTAGGTTTGAGGTAAATCAAGAGATTTTGCAGTTTTCCCCTGTATAATATTTTAGCAATTTCAATTCAATCATCCAACAAAACTTAACTGAGCACCTACTATACATCAGACATAGACTTGCAGACATAATGAAGACTTGCAGACAAAATGAAGAAAGGAAAAACATGATTTCCATTTTAGCTTCGCTCAAGAAAGGAAACCAAATAGTTTGAAAAATGTGTGTTTCCTGAGCATTTTAACCTTCAGCAAAGCACATAAAAATTGTACATTTTATCAGGCTAGCCACAGAAGAGGAGAAAGGAAGAAAAGAAGCACAAGCCGCTATGTCTTGCTGCCTGGAAACACAGCACTGACTGAAGCAATCTCACGACTGGAGAACAGATCAGCAAGTTATTAAGGATAAGTGGTATCATTGGGGATGTCATTGTTGTCTATGCTTTTTGTAATTAAAACTTCCTGAACTATAAAACAGAGAAGTTGATAAATACTGACGTTCTGCTCTATGCTCATTTAATTATACAGGATTGTAAAAGAATCAAATATACTGGGAGATTTGTGTGTACATATACAAGTGTACATGTATACATATATGCATACATATGTTTTAACAAAGTATAATTTTGGAGTTACAACTAGTTTGCTTCTTTTTTATGTTCTTACTTAACGTCTCTTCCCCTCTTCTTCCTAAAATGTCCAGCTTTGATGGCATAACTATGTCGTCGTTAACTACGACTTCTTCTCTCAGTTGACCTCACGACCTCTCCTACCCATGTAAATTGGTTCTTTGTTCTGTGAAGGTCTCAGCTGCATGCTCACTGCCACGGTGTCCACAACTTCCCTTATTATTTTTGTTGTGGATTTCAGTATCCAAATAGATGATTCTTCTAGCACCTCCAACCCATCACCTCCAGTGATCTCCACTCTATCACAACCACTCACTGGTCTTCAACATTTTCATCACTAATTCTATGTCTCCTCCAGAGTCTCAACCCCAAGCATCCTGCTGTCAACCACTATCTCCTAGCTTTCCAGATCACTCCATTTCCTCAATTCTAAGTTTTCACAGTCCACTGGGATCAGTTAATTGATTGTACCTTCTTTGCTTTATCTTTCATGCAGTTCATGTCCTACACTCCCGGTAGAAAAAAATTTAAGAGCTCTCCCCCACCGTCAGCATCAGCTGAAGTTTAAATAAATAACCAGCACCAACTTGTAAGCTGTATGAGTAAGACATTTTAGAAGGGGATTATCTACTCCAGTTGAAAAACCCCATGGGAAGCTGCAGACTTCAGAGATTCACTATTCTTGCTTATCCCCACCCAAATTTCAGATTCCTGAGAAAAGCAAATGACTGTTGTATTTTAAGCCACAAGTTTTAGGATAGCTTATTATGTAATAAGACATAACTATGGCATGTGACTGTAGGGACAAAATCTTGATGATGTAATTGCTATACTTTCTTATAAACTCTGCAATCCTTTGGGAACCAATTAATTGCTTCAAGCATTACTTTTGCTATCTGTTAAAAAATAAGATAATTATAATCCCTACCTCTTAATGTTATTTGATAGTTAAAATAGATAACTCATTTAAAGCTCTTAGAATAGTTACTTAGCTCAATAATTTCTCATTAATTTCTGGTCATTATTAATATTTTGTATAATAATTTCCCCTGGTATAGTATCTTCTGTTTCCATATTTTTTCTTCTGAAACCTATATTCCTTTATCTCTGCTCTTTTCAGATTATATTATATTTTGTTATATTGTATTATATTACATATTATGTCCATATATTTTAAGGCATTTGTGGAGTCTCTTATTCTTTTGTTTCTTTTTTTTATTATTTATTTTTGAGAGAGAGAGAGACAGCACGTGCAGGAGAGGGAGAAGAGAAGAGAGGGAGACACAGAATCCGAAGCAGGCTCCAGGCTCTGACCTATCAGCACAGAGCCTGAAGTGGGGCTTGAACACACGAACCATGAGATAATGATCTGAATCGAAGTCAGACGCTTAATCGTCTGATCCACCCAGGCACCCCTAAATTTTTGTTTCTAATTCAGCTTTTTCTCTCCCCTTGCAGTGGACTAGTTTATTCATTTCTGCCTTTCTATCTTTCTCCTATATTGTCCATAGGCCAAATATGTTTTCCAAAGCTGCAGAGTGGTAATAATGCATAAATTTAATAATACATGAAAATAGTAAATTGTTACAAATCATATAAAATGTTCAACAGAGAAATGTGTAATTGTCTTCATTGCTAGTAACATAAAATTAATAATTAAATGTGTATATAAATTAGCTGTTAGCTGCCTAATTACACAAAATTAACTAATAGCATTCATTTTCACATTCATAAGGAATACAGTGATAAATAAAGTGATCCGAATATTCTGTATTGCTTCAAGTTCGCACTGAAATAATTGAAAAGCAGACAGCCTGAGAAAGGCCTAAATGACCCTTGACATGGATAATCAAAATGTTGAATAAGAGAAAGTCCAAAACTCATTAGCACTAGCGGCTGAAATGAATCCATAACAAAAATTTGAAACTGAGTAAAATCACATCTAAAATGAAATTGTATGATATTGTTTAATTTTTCCATAGCAATAATATGTAGAATAGCTTTTTTGTTTTTGTGTTTAAGTATCTACCAGTTATGCTTCTCCCAGAAGCCAGGGGCTCTGCATTCATCATCTCACTTACTCCTTGTAGTGATTCTGCAGGCTTTATCCACGTTTTTTAGAAAGGACAGTACAGACTTAGATTAAGTGGGCTCCCCAGTGTAAAACACCTAGTGAGAAGCCAAGCAAGAATTTTACTTAAGAATTAGAACTGTCTCACTCCAAAGGGTGCCTTCTTTTCACCATAGTACAGATTTTACAAGCCAGAGGCATAATGTTCTCCTTCAGATAATACCCTGAAATTTTGAAAATGGAAAGTAATCAAGAGCTACCTCAATAACATCTTAGCAAAGTAGGCTTTTTCCTCAGAACCAAAGATTAGTTTAATAAAGACGTGAAATACTTCCCTGTACTTTAAATGAATTGGAAAAAATGTAATTACATATTGTACCATAATTACAATCAGGTAGTTTCATCAGCATGAAATAATCAAAACTTTTATGGATGAATACTTAAATTCAAAGTATTTTCCTGGTTTATCTAACAAACTTCAAGATGACGTATTCTTTATGAGCATTTTATATTTTGCTTTAATTGGGAAGTTTTGAAAACAACTTGTCAATAAGCATATGTAAAAATAAGAACAATTTTGTTGAACCATTCTTTTGATATACTGATCAATATCTTAGAAATATCACATTTTCCCCACACAAAACAATGCAATAAGATAATACATTATTCTTTACAAATTATGTCATCAAAATCCAAAACTTGGTCAAATCTCATAAAACACTTGGATGTTTGCACGTTAATTTGAAAGAGAAACTCAGTCTATGTAAATGGAAAGACTGAATAGATTTTGGAGAACATATAAATATTCAGATCTTTTAGAAAGAGGCAAAAGGATTTTTCTCTGCAGAGCATCTATAAGGCTTAAAAATTAACCCTAATCATAGAAAATTGTGCAATTTTTAAAGTGTTTTTAAGAAACTGACACCTGGGTTTTACACCACGGGTCACACCCACAAGATTTACATACAGGCCAGTGACAGCCACCAGGTGTTTTGTTTGTTTGTTTGTTTGTTTGTTTCCACAGTTAAGGTTGGAAAACTGCAATGTATTCAGCTCTTGGTACCATGGAAACAAGCAGCAGTAAAAACCACCTTAGGAAGAAAACATTTTCAGAAATACAGAGCTGTCTAGATCAGCTGGCTGCATAGGAGTCGACTCACAGAATATGCTGGTATGCCAAAGCAATTGATCCCTCTCATTGCACAGTAGGGCCCTGTGAGGAGGCCTTCCACCATATAGGCTTATACGCAACTAAGATTTTTTGTTGTTTACTGAATTCAGGTTAGACTCTCCTCTTCTCTGCACTGAAGTTAACATTTTTCTGTTCCTTTAGTTCACCAGGTGATTGGAGAAGAAGTATGTTTCTCTCCCTATGGTTCAATAGGTAATGAAACTTTGTCAGTGTTATTAGGGGAGTAGATATTAAGCATTTCTGAACTATCCTCAGGAGCAGACCTTGTTAAAATTCTTGTTTCTCAGGGTGACTTCGTGGCTCAGGTCGTTGAGCATCCGACTCTTGATTTTAGCTCAGGCCATGATCTCATGGTTTGTGGATTTGAGCCCCACCTCAGGCTCTGCACTGACAGTGTGGAGCCCCGCTTGGGAATCTCTGTCTCCCTCTCTCTCTGCCCCTTCCCTGTGTGCTCACTCTTGCTGTCTCTTTTTCTCTCTCAAAATAAATAAACTTAAAACTATTCTTCATCCTCCATGAAGAGAACTGGGAGCTTTCTATGAGTGATCATCATACTTTATCTAAACAAGTTTGCCTATTCAAAATTGAATAGAATTAACAGCAGGGACAGATGCAGCCGTTCTTCAGGAAGGAATGGAAGAATCTTGCTTGTCTAGGTTCAGGAAAGTAAATACCTGGTATCTGTTTTCTAATTTCCACAGAATTATAACAATACGGTTCACTCTTTTTCGTTTCCACATCCTCAAGTTCTAAATTTTGGTTTGCCATATGCCTCGTGTATGTTCCTTCTTCTGCCATTCCCAAACATCTGTCTGTTTCAAGTCATCATTTTTTCGTATTTAAATTATAAAGTCTCCTAGTTGATCTGCTAGCTTTCTTCCTCTCTGACATGATTCCATGTGATAGCTTCCTGTCATTAGAATCTCCTAATAGATCCATGGATGAAACAATAAAAATTATGACATTACTTTGCTAGTCCAGAACCACAGTGATTGCAATTCATTTTATTTATTTAGTTTTGCAATTCATTTGCACTGTACAGCATGGAATAATTCTAATAGCTCAAACATGTAGGCTCTCACTGCTGCACTACTTACTATTTGGTTATGTGTTTTGTTGCTTTCACTTACATGGAATTGGATTATTCTCTCCTCTATATATCCCTTCTCCTTGCTCTTTCTTTCCATCCCTACCATCTTTATATGAAATAACCTCTACCATCTTCTCAGTTAATGTTACTAAATCACTCTGTAATAGTAAAAGGATTATTTGACATCTTGATATGATTACGAATATGTTGCCAGAAATTAACCTATAGTTACCGCATGCACTCACACCAATTATCTCCAAGGATTTAGTGCCTGATTTTTTAATTTACCAGATGATCCCTTAATTAGATTTCTTAGTATTAAGTGAAATGCCACACAGATGGAGTTAGTTATGTGAATATAGATTCTATAAGTAAGTACTTTATTGTGTAAGAATAAGGTAAGAAGATACAAGCTGTTAATTGTGAACAGACACCACTGCAATTTATGATAATGACTTCATACTACTCCCTGCAACAAGGGACAAGTTTAAAGGTTTGGCAAGAAAATCACAGCCCACCACTCATCTGTTGGTAATGACTCACTGTGTGATAGGCATTATAAGCTAGGCAGTTGTAATAAAACATCAATGCTATCTTCCCTGATTTCATTGACTTCACATACTATATACTCAGACTATCCACTGCTAATGAAAATTATAATAACACCTTGATTTAAAATATATATTTATCATTAGTGATGTTGCAGATAATTTCTTGTAAGTGACATATAAGCCACATATGTGTGTGATTCTGTATGTGTATACATTATATACGGTATGAAGACACTAAAAATGTTTTTCAGGATAGACAGTGGTAGTAGAAATTCCCCTTCTGTTGAATTATTGGTTTAATCTAAATAAGTGTGTTGATTAATACTACTGAGAGATACTTCAGCATTTTAGATAAATTTTCAACATTGTCAGCAATAAACAAAGTGAAAATATATATACTGGAAATATGTTAAGGTTTATTAAAGAGGGGTGCCAGGGTGGCTCAGTCAGTTGAGCGTCTGGCTTTGGCTCAGGTCATGATCTTGCAGTTCATGGGCTCGAGCCCCATATCAGGTTCTGTGCTGACAGCTCAGAGTCTGGAGCCTATCTTCAGTTTCTGTGTCTCCCTCTCTCCCTGACCTTCCCCTGCTCAAGCTGTCTCTCTCTCTCACACAAAAAAATTTTAAAAAAGGTTTATTAAAGAAAACAAATCCTCAAATGCAGTATGGAAAATAAATCAATAGCAGCATTACATGCCATCTTACTATTGGAAGTAACATGTTTCCCAAAAATTTTGGAATGTTTTGGCAAATTTGTTTATGAAGAGTATAGAGCTTTTGTTGTTTTTAGTTATTGTTTGTCTGCTTGTTTTCCCCCCTAACTTTTGATTTTGAACCTTAAGTGACATTACCCAAAAGATAAATGTCAACTTCCTAATTTCTATAGAAATCAGTAGCATTTGGTTTCTTGGTGAATTTTTTAAAGAGAAGCAGTTAACATGTTGAGTTCATTCTTAATCACATATTTAATGTTCTTATTCTTTTAAAGTAAATCAGCAATTTTTATGGAGTACTTTTGATAAGCATTGAACTTGGCAAGATCAGAGAACTAAGTATGTGATAGGCAGGGCTCTTTCCATCAAAAAAAGTTTACTGAGGAAACAAGAGAAAAACAAAATTATACAATTTTTTAAAAATTCCAACACAGTAGTTGAAGAGAGCAGTTGAAGATATTTTAGAGTCCAGGCAATCAGAACCTCTTCACTGAACCTCTCTCATGTACCAGACCCTGGGATAAGCCCTGGCATAGGATGGTGAGCAAGTGAGATGAGAGCGGAAGATATGGGAGAAGTGTGTTACCAAGTGATTTATTTACTAATGGAGATTGTTACAGCAGTTCTAAGGAAACATTGCCAAGGAAGTGGTAAAAATTGAGTTGAATTTTGAAAAATGGGTAGAATATAAATCTGTAGATAGGAGAAGAGCCTCTCATGCATATAGAATATAGTGAACAAAGATGTGCCTTGAGAGGAATTCTGATTCGGGAAAGTTCATGGGTTGCTTTTTTCTTGGTGGGGCGGAGTAGGAGTTTGGTGGTGGTAGAGTTTCTAGAGAAGGACTAAGACAAAATTAGAAAGAGAAGTTGACTGATTGTGAGGAACTTTGAATGCTGGGCTGAAAGAAGTAGGATTTAGATGATGGCCACTGAAGGATTTTGTGCTGTTACTGTTCAAGTTCATGCAATAATCAGTGCCCAGTCCCCTCTTTGAGCTTGATGTTTCACCCAGCAATGCAAAAGAGGTTGGAAGGCAATGAAAGAGTTTGAATGGCAGGCTCTTAAAAGGGCTGGTATGCTTGATTCATACATATTTTTTCTAAGCAGATAAATTATGGAGAATGAGAAGAAAATCTGCTGCATTGAGGTTTTTCTGGAGAGGTTTGAGGCTAAAAAATATTTATGAGATAGCCATTGGACTTTTAGCATGTTTAACTTATGTTGCATACACAGGTGTGTCAAACTGCAAATGGAAAGTATCTCTCTGTCTACACATACATATATATGGCCATATTTATTTAATAACTGCAAATTAGAAAATTGATATTCAAGCTTATTTATTTATTTATTTATATTTGAGAGAGAGAGAGACAGATAGAAGGAAGAGGAGAGACCATGTGTGGGGGAGGACAGAGAGAGAAAGGGAAAGATCAAATCACAAGCAGGCTCTGCACTGTCAGAACCATGAGATCATTACCGCATGTGAAATCAAGTCAGATGCTTAACCTACTGAGCCTCCCAGATACCACTAGAAAATTAATATTCAATAGTAAATTCTACATTCTTTAGTTCCTTGCCTTTAAAATCCAGTTGTAAAACATACGTATCTCAATAGTACACTTTCAGTAGGTACTATTGCACGTTCATTTTTTAAACTTTTTTTTAATTTTTAAATTTTATTTAAATTCAACTTAGTTATCATATAGTGTGATGATGGTTTTAGGAGTAAAATTTAGTGATTCATCACTTACATATAACACCCAGTGCTCATCCCAACAAGTACCCTCCTCCCTGCCCATCATCCACTTTTCCCTTTCTCCCATCCCCCATCAACCTTCAGTTTGTTCTCTGGGTTTAAGAGTCTCCTATGGTTTGCCTCCCTCCATCTCCATTTGTAACTTTTTCCCTTCCCCTCCCCTGAGGTCTTCTGTTAAGTTTCTCAAGATCCACTTATGAGTGAAAACATATGGTACCTGTCTTTCTCTGACAAACACTCATCTCCAATGCAGTATAATATTTCATAATGTATGCATACTGTTTCCAGTTTTTTTGCTCTTGAAAGTCATGCTGCTGTGAACATGCTTCTTCACACACATACCTGTGCAAGAGTTTCACTTGGGTATTTAATTATAAATGGATATGTTGTAGGTTAAGTAAATCTTATAAATTAAACAAGTTACCTATGACTTTCAGAATTAGAAATGAAAACCCTGTATGGTTTAGCACAGTCCTGGTAAATTCTGAGGAGTGAGTTGAATACAAAATAAGGAAAGGGAAAAGAGGACTTCAGAGTAGATTTCTGGCTTTAGTGTTTTAAGAAATGTGTAGTGTGTATGTGTGTGTGTGTGTATATGTGTGTGTGTGTGTGTGTGTGTAACTTAATTCTGTTTTGCTATAGTTAAAGAAACATAGACAACTTTCTGTTATAGAAACTCAAAAAAGTGCATTGAATAGGGTCTACCAGGTAATAAATTGAAAGGCTGTCCAGGTCTGCCACACCACTTCCATGATGTCATCAGTACCCAGCCCCCACTTGCTATAGAATACAACATCTCCTATTGCTATTGGGAAGGCTTCCCTACCCTAGTCATCAAGTCCAAGAGGAGAAAGGCTAAATGGCAATAAAGGGCAACTCCAATTGGGACATTCTTTTGTTTCCAAAAACCCCATCCAATAACTTTGGCTTTTATTTCATTGATCAGTAATGAATCACCTGGCTGCTCCATTCTTCCAACAAATATAGGAACGCCTTGGTGGCTCAGTTGGTTAAGTGGCTGACTTCAGCTCAGGTTACGATCTCCTGGTTTGGGAGTTGGAGACTCACGTCAGGCTCTGTGCTTATGGTTCAGAGCCTGGAGCCTGCTTCAGATTCTGTGTCTCCTTCTCTCTCTTCCCCACCCCCATTTGCAGTCTGTCTTTCTGTTTCTCAAAAGTAAACATTAACAAAAAATTTTTTAAAGTGTAAATAACCTATTTTGTTTTGCTTAGCATTTGCCAACCCAAATATTTTGGGATTTTGAAAGGAAAAGGAAATGGATATTGATAAAGCAATTAGCAGTATGCCCTAATATACAAGAGCACTATATCTCAATATGTGATATAACAGGCACAAATTCTCTAAAAATCAGATTATTTCTGGTCTAGAATTATAGCACCATAAAATTTCACATGCAAAAATAAGCCTTAGATTCCAGAAGTCCAAATTTTTTTTAAATGAAAAGATATTAACAGAGGTGGCTGGGTGGCTGGGTCAGTTAAGCAGCCAACTTCAGCTCAGGTCATGATCTCACAACTCGTGGGTTCAAGGCCTGCATTGGGCTCTGTGCTGACAGCTCAGAGCCTGGAACCTGCTTTGGATTCTGTGTCTCCCTCTTTCTATGCCCCTCCCCTTCTCTCTCTCTCTCTCTCTCTCTCAAAAATAAACATTAAAAAATAATAAAAAATGAAAAATCAATAAAAATAAAAAGATACCTAGAAAAGGTAAATGACTTCCTTAAGTTCATAGAGTTATTAGTGACTGATCTTTTGAGCTGACATTTCTTAACTGTCAAGAAAATTTATTTGTTTCTCCTGTACCTAAACAGCCCACAGAAACAGATGGCATTCTAGAGTTATAGAGTAAGGGGAAGGTTTTAAAAAAGGGACTACTTCTAGATCTGTAAAAAATGCTGTTGGCATTTTGACAGGGATTGCATTAAATCTGTAGATTGCTTTGGGTAATATGGACATTTTAACAATATTCATTCTCGCAATCCATGAGCATGGAATATCATTCTATTTGTATCATATTCAGTTTCTTTCATCAATGTTTTATAGTTTTCAGAGTACAGGTTCTTTACCTCTTTCATTAGGTTTATTCCTACATATTATATCTTTCTTCATATAATTATGAGTGGGATTATTTTCTTCCTTTCTCTTTCTGCTACTTCATTATTAGTGTATAAAAAACCAACAGATTTCTATATACTAATTTTGTATTCTGTGACTTTACTGAATGAGTTTATCAATTCTAGTAATTTTTGGTGGAGTCCTTAGGGTTTTCTATATATAGTATCATGTCATCTGCAAATAGTGAAAATTTTACTTCTTCCTTACCAATATGGATGCCTTTTATTTCTTTTTCTTGTCTTAGGACTTCCAGTATTATTTTGAAAAATAGTGGTGTGAGTGTCTTTTTCCAGATCTTAAAGGGAAAGCTTTCAGTTTTTCTTCACCATGAAGTATGTTCACGGGAAGTGTTTCATATATAGCCCTTATTATGTTAAGATATGTTCCCAATAAACCTACTTTGTTGAGAGTTATTTTTTAAATCTTTTAATGTTTTAGTTTTGAGAGAGAGAGAAAGAGAAAGAGAAAGAGGAAAAGAACGAGAAAGAGAAAGAGAAAGCAGGGAAGGGGTAGAGAGAGAGAGGAAGACACAAAATCTGAAGCAGGCTCCAGGCTCCACCCAGGCTCCAGGTTGTCAGCAAAGAGCCTGATGCAGGGCTTAAACCCATAAGCTGCAAGATCATGACCTGTGCCACCGACTGAGCCACCCAGGTGCCTCTGTTGAGAGTTTTTGTCACAAATGGATGTGATACTTTGTCAGATGCTTTTTCTACATCTCTTGCAATGATTGGGGGTTTTTTAAAATCCTTTTTCTTGTTAATGTGTTGTATGGCATCAATTGATTTGCAAATACTGAATCACCTTTGTATCCCTGGAATGAATCCCCCTCCACCATGCTTAATTATTTTTTAAGGTATTATTGATTCAGTTTGCTAATATTTTGTCAAAGATCTTGGAATCTATGTTCATCAGAGATATTGGCCTGTAGATTTCTTTTTTTTGTAATGTCTTTATCTGCTTTTGGTATCAGGGTAATACTGGCCTTGTAATCTTTCCTTCCTCTTCTATTTTTTGGAATAGTTTGAGAAGAATAGGTATTTACTCTTCTTTAAATGTTTGGTAGAATCTAAGGTGGCAGAGCCACTGTGGCTTAACAGCATGGAGGTTCCTCAAAAAATTGAAAATAGAGCTACATATGATCCAATAATTCCACTTCTGGCTAATTACCCTAAGAAAATGAAAACAGTAAATCAAAATGATATATGCACACCTGTATTTATTGAAGCACAATTTACAATAGCCAAGTTATATGGAAGCCACCCAAATATTCATCCTTGGATGAGTGGGTAAAAAGATATATAATGAAATATTCCTCAGTCACAAAAATAGAATGAAATTCAGCCATTTGCAGCCACATGGATGGATCTAGAGGCTATAATGCTAAATGAAGTTAAGTCAGTCAAAGAAAGACAAATACCATATGACTTCACTCATGCAGAATTTAAAAAACAAAACAAAGGAAAAAAGAGGCCAGAAGCCAGACTCTTAAATATAGAGAAAAAATTGATTGTTGCAAGAGGAGAGGTAAATTGGAGATGGGTGAAATAGGTGAAAGGAATTAAGAGTACACTGAGGGGGGCACCCAGTTGGCTCAGTCAGTTAAGCATCCAACTTTGGCTCAGGTCTTATGGTCCATGGGTTTGAGCACCACGTCAGGCTCTGTGCTGACAGCTCAGAACCTGGAGCCTGCTTTGGATTCTGTGTCTCATTCTTTTTCTGCCCCTTCCTCACTTGTGCTCTGCCTCTCTCAGTCTCTCAAAAATAAATAAATGTAAAAAAAAAGAGTACACTTATGATGAGCACTGAGTAATGTATAGAATTGTTGAAGCATTATATTATACACTTGAAACTAATATAATGCTGTATGTTAATCATATTTGGATAAAAAATGTTTAACAAAAAAAAAATCAAAAGAGGATTATTTACCTCTTTTGTGAGTGGGATGTTGCTGACCACAAGGGATGGCAGGGTGCACAGGGATATTTATCATAGAACCGTTACCTGTAATGAAAGTCAGAAAAAGGAGTCTTGTAGATGGGGCTGCACTGATAGGAATAATTATGTTTAAAAGAAAGCAGAGCCAACTCTATGTCTTCAAAGTGGGAGCTCAAAATACTAACAACATTCTCCTTCTTCCCTTGGATTTTATGTCACATGATTGAATCCAACTGGGGGTCAGAGCAAGGGATACTGTTAATTGTAATCTACAGGCGTCAGTTTCCTGAGTAAAGAACAGGGTAGAGAAGGGTGAAGGATGAACATGGAAGGGGAGATGTCCAGTATGATAGCTTATTCCAAAGTGTCAGTAGAAACACTTGCTCACTTACTCAAGTATCTTAGGGGACTTCTGACTCTTGATTGCTCAAGCGTCCTAGCGTCGGCACTCTTTTGGACTCCTGGTTAGTATGCTGATGTTCGCTTCTTCCCCTTTACTCCCCATCATTTGAAGGTATCAGCCTCTCACATCAGAGACTGATTTCTTGCATCCAAAGTACCTCTCAGTAACTGCTTGCAAGTAGTGTATAAACATCCACTTGGTAAACTGTTCCAGTGCTTCCATAGATTCTCCCATCTTAGTACCTATGCCTTCATTCTTTCAGGATATGAAAGAATAGTTTATAGTCCTTTAAGTTTGTTCAACGAAGGAAACTTGTATGGTGTTATGGTGTGCCAAGCCAAATAATAGTCAATATATTAAGCGAGCTCAGACTGACACAATATGATGTTCATCCTAAATTCTTTCAAGTGTCCAAGAGAATAACTGACAGAAACATAAATTCTTCATCATCAGTGATTCCTGATTGAAAAGGACATAGCAAAAGAAGCACAAGGACACCACTATTTACCTCCTAGTGTTCTGTGATGAAGATAAGTGGTGCCAATACAAATGTGCAATTTCTGCTTTGGTGATACTCCTGGGTTGGGGTGGGATATAGAACGTAGCACACAGAGTTAGATATAAATCGCCAAATTATAATAAAGTACTTTTACAGAAAGGTATTAGAAATTTCTACAGGCAAACTGCCTTGATTTATAACTCCAGCTCCAAGAAGCAATTCCCAAATAGTCATTTTCTGTAAGCACAGTATGTGCTTCCATTTTCTACGATTGCGTTTGCTTTCTGTTCCCACATCTGTGTTAATCTTAGGACCCAGCTGTTGACAGTTAAACGGATTTATCAGCATCCGTCTAACTGGGAATTTACTATTATTTCCCTCATGGGCTTACCAGCATACACACACGACCTTTTTCCTACTACAATGCCATTTAGAAAAGATCAGATTGCTTGGTTTTAAAAGCTGGTTGCAAAACAATATTAAATAGATTAGAAGTCCATTAATGGTATCAGCATTATGTTTTAGCTCAGACAAACCGAGTGACAGGTGATTGCCCTCATTTTATATAGGCACGTACATTATGTAATGTAAATTTCATGATGTATTAAAATAAATGGAAACGTATAATGGGACAAACATGATTAATCTTTCTATTTGCATATATTGTTGAATAACTATCATTTAATGAATGTGTTTTAGCAGAGTATATTAATCACTTTTTCTTTGAAAATTCTAAACATGGCAAGTCAGGACTGAAAGATAAATAGAAAAATGCAGTTTTATTTTTTCATAAAATTACAGACCTTCTTTTTCTAAGATAAAATTCATATGAAACTGCCTCCTTAAAATTTTCAGATACCCACTTTTCCATATGTAAACTTGTGTGTTGATAATTCTATAAGCCATTTAATAAGAGACATTCCATGCCTGTCTCCAACCTTGTCAACGTTACTTTGTAAAAATATACCTTAGTATATTTAGAATTTCTACTTTTTTCCTGAGTATTTGTCCAGTGGTCCAAATGAGTTTTTGAAATCTGTCTGACAGTTGTTTTTTCTCTTGCTTTTGGT
Source organism: Suricata suricatta (assembly GCF_006229205.1). Taxonomy (NCBI): domain Eukaryota; kingdom Metazoa; phylum Chordata; class Mammalia; order Carnivora; family Herpestidae; genus Suricata; species Suricata suricatta. The sequence goes on from NC_043705.1 coordinate 113,280,327, forward strand.
TTCTTTTCTGGGAGGTGTTTGGAGGATTAAAATTTTCCACCCTGAAGTCATACACCTTTAGAATGACCTTGATTTTTTTTCCTCTGCACTAATGAGACCCTGGGTAGGTCTTATTTAAGGAAACTGCTTTTGTCTGCTTGGCCAAATTAAATTGATCACAGCTGACTATGGATAACCTATTGTTTCATTTATTTACATTTTGAGTACATTCAAAAGGCCTTGAGAAAAATTCTTAGTTTTGTTTTGGGCATCACGATTAAGAAGATTACACTGTATTCTTTCCAGTCACCTGCTGGAGGCAATGACCTTGTATTTATTTTAGCAATGAAATTGGATATAACGTGATTACTTTCTCTGCAATAGCTGTGGCATGACCAAACAGCAGCAAAAAGGTCAAATACTTCAGGACCTAGTAAAGACAAACTAGAGATTCGGCCCTTAACTCTGACCTTGACCTAACTTGGACCAAATACTGATAAAAAAGAAATGGCTTCTCTGGTAATTGCGGTGTGATTTTTCCAGATAATAATATATTGCAGAAATGTTACATTAAGAGCACAGACAGAAAAGTTAATTAGTACGGGCAATTTGCTTAATACTAAATTATGAGTAGCCACTTAATACCTGAGGCCATCCATCAAAAATAGTCAGCTTACTAATATTTAATGGCTACTATGTGCCCGACACTAAGAGGAAACCACATGTGGATAGTCTCATTACCTACTGAGTTTTGAGTCCTGTGCAGTATAAACTAGTTCAGGGTTGTGAGCAAAGCACATTCAAACTTTATTACACTTAAATGTGTTCTCTGTTATTTGGTCCATATGTGGTAATGACTCTAGAAAGCCCAGGAAATTCTGAAATTAAGCAATGAAGGGTTTTGCATGGCCATCATCCTTTTTAATGTATTGAGGAATAGTAAGAAAAAGGAGAACTCAGTGTCCCCAATTTCCCAAGGATCCATGATGTGTTCTTATATGGAGAAAACTCTAACACTTTTATTCTCTATCCTAAAAAGAAAATTGGAGCATATTGAGAATAATCTTATTGGATTAATTATGCTTAGGAAAGCAAAAATACCGTGGTTTTTTTGTTGTTTTCATATGCACAAGAATCATTGGAAGCGAAATAACACCACCATATAAATAATACTGCACATTTATACATGCACCACGCAGGCTCACCTCACAAGACCTCTAAGAACTATTTTCACTAGGCTAGTCACATTTTCCCATGTGACCAACAGACCATATTGGTTACCTCCAATGTCTGTGTTAGATTTGTCATCCTCATCTAAGGGAACCAAAGTGACTTCTGTTAGGTTGTCAGTTGATGTCTTATCTTTGGTTCCTAAAGAAAATATATAATGGTGTTATATATACAAATACATATATTTGTGTTATTAGAGTGGTGTTTCAAATTTAATGCCCAGTGCTCTAAGTTCAGAAAAGCATAAATATATCATTATGGAAGGATATTTGCCTTCCTCCTGGGAGAAAAAAAAGGGAGGGAGAAGTACATGAAAGTGTGGCTAACAATTAGCCAGGGATGCTAATCCCCTGATAAGGTACTCATTATGAAGGAAAGAATACCTAATAAATTTGAAATATTTTATACTATTTCAATTTTAATATCAGTATTTAAATACACAGTGCATTACTTATGCCATCTGCTATACAGACATCAATGAGAGAATAGTTGATCAAACTGCCGAGAAAATCTGTTGGATTAAAATGAAAGCTCATGTTTCACAGAGGAAATACCCTGAACCTTAATGAGAGACCTGGTTTTCTTTGTGGTTCAGGTGAAGGCACTGGCTTTTCAACTTCTAACACAATTTCAAGGTAGCTATGGTAACATTGTAGAACAGACTAATACTCAGATATTGTTATTCTCAGTTAAATATTTTTCCTAGATTCCATTAATAACAATCACTACTGGATGTTTGTAATACAAAGATGGTTAGGACACGGTCCCTGCTTTTAGGGAGCTTTGGTTATACTATTGGAGGCACACAAATAAACAGATGGTACAATGCAATCACATGGTAAATAGAAGCATACTTAAATACTGCAGCTGCATAGATAAGACATTGGATCCACTTGGGAAGGCTGACTTGGATGGATGAAGGTAGATATTTGAAAATGTTACAAAATTATCTACATCTTGAAAGACTAGCAGAAGTGGCCAGAGAGGAAGGTCAGAATGCATACTGAATAAGAAAAAACTACCTATATAAATAGATGTGGAGGAGAGTGAATTATTTTGTTTAAGGATCGGCAAATAGTTCAAGGTGTCCAGAGCAGTCTGTGTTTTGTTTGCTTGTTTGTTTGTTATGGGTTGTTTTGTTTTGTTTTTTTGTTTTGTTTTGTTTTGTTTTATAGGATTTAGGAAAGTTTAGGAGTATAGCAGAAGGGACAGGAAAAGGCTACATCATGACCATCTTGAGAATCCCCTTGGTAGGTCTGAAATAGTCTTGAGACTATGAAGAAACTAAGCATGAAGCTAGATTAGACTTGTTGCTGGCTACACCAAAGAAAAGACTGGAAAGTAAATTTGGGGGGCGGGGGTAGGGGTTGTTAGCTTGTGTTTTGCCCTCAGCTTCCCTTGGGCTCCCTCATCACCAGGATGGTGATGAACAGAAGGGTCAGTTTAATATTAAACATTGCTTATAAGATGATACCATCTTATAGGGTATTATTAAGTTATAACATAGTTTTGATCACAGAAGTATAATTTGGTTTTAGAAAAGCCTGGAAAGGAAACAACTGGCCTCAGAGTTATTAAAGGTCACAATCAAGGAATAGGTGCACTGAAGACAGGCATGGTTATAATAGTTGCCAAATAATTTTCCATATTATAAATATGTGATAATAGAAGTAACCAGAGCAGGGCCTCAAGCCAAGTGACACTTGTTTAAAAACAAAAAATTCAAATGAGTGAATTCAAGTATCTAACTGGCTTTATTAAATAATTATGAATCCACAGCATCCCATCTAGCAAGTCGAGGGGAGCTCTGAGTAGTTGTACAAAATGGAAGATTTTACAGGAAGGAAGATGGGACAGAAAGTTATTAGCAAAAGAAAAGAATTGTTCCAGAAAAGATTGCTTTTCCTGAGGGGAAGTTGAGGGGCTCTTCATGCAGATTACTTCATATTCCTTTGTGGAATAGAGAGCCCTTGTGTCAGACTTTTGAAACCTATCAGAAAATTCCTAACTGATTAACTCTACATTCCTGGGGGTGGTTGAAACCGCAATTAAACTAGACAATGAACCCAGACTTGAGATTTTGGCCTAAGTGACACCATTTGGAGTCTTTGGTTTTCTTTTTAACACACTGTAAAATGTCCTGGAGGGAAGTATTGGTCAGGGGATGAGAGGCTGGATGTAATGAAGTGAGAGTAAATAGAAGGATTCTTTGTAATGGTTGTTCTTTGTGTGTATTTAGTTGGTTATTTTATGGTATACAGGTACTTTCAAGACTGCTAGCCTGTGAGCTACATAGGTAGTAAAGTGGAAGTAGATACTGCTTAGATGCTTTCCTGCCTGGGTGCGTTGGCTTCGCCCAGTGGAGGGAAGAGAAATACAACATGGAGTCAAATAAGTGATACTGACATGGGAAGTCCTGGGACAATAGGGTTTATTGGTGGTAAATTCAGGTTAGATGAGTTTCGTTTGGATGCATAGAATTTGGCACATCTGTTTAAACCCAAGTAGGGAACATCCAGCTAGATAGTTCTCGGATTAGAGGTCGTGAGAGTGGTCTGTTTTATTTATTTTTTATTTTTCAAATGTTTACTTATTTATTTCGAGAGAGAGAAGGTGAGTGAGCAAGGGAAATGCAGAGAGAGGGAGAGAGAATCCCAAGCAGGCTCCATGCTGTCAGCACAGAGCCCAATATGAGGCTTGAACCCAGGAATTGTGAGATCATGATCTGAGCAGAAACATGTACCCCTAAGTAATTGAGAGTAACTAGATTTGTTTGGAGTTTGTTGCTTGTTTTACATGAAGGAGCAGCATGGAAGAGGGAGATGAGACTAATAAATAAATTCCTGACACAGTCCACTCAGTCATGGGTAAGAATATATAAAGAACATGTCAGTCTGGTGAGTGGCAAAATCCTGTGTGATGCCTTCAGATTTGTATTTTGATGAGATAGCAATGGTCAGTGGGTTATGAAGTTTTGTTTTCTGGAACTTGTTAACTTTCCAAATGGTCCATTTTATTAAAATCCAGAGTATACTGCAAGGCTCAATTGTTTCTCTTAAATTTTAAAGACAATGTGTTGGGATCTGAGATACTTTTATCCTTTTCTGTTTAGCTTTAACCCCTTGTAATCTATGTTGATAGGGATATTTTTGATCATTGAGTTTCCTGAAAGAGTGCATTTTCCGTGAATCCATTTTATTAAGATTTGTTCCAAGAGATAGATTATTGGCTTTGAAAATGCCTTACTCAGTTCCAACCGACGGAATGGGAAAAGATAGTTTGCAAATGACATATTGGATGAAGGGCTAATATCCAAAATCTATAAGGAACTCAATAAGCTCCACACCTAAAAAACAAATAATTTAGTGTAGAAATGGGCAGAAGACATGAATAGACACTTCTCCAAAGAGGACATCCAGATGGCCAACAGACACATGAAATGATGCTCAGTGTCACTCATCATTAGGGAAATACAAATCAAAACCACACTGAGATACCACCTCATGCCGGTCAGAGTGGCTAAAATGAACAAATCAGAAGACTACAAATGCTGGCCAGGATGTGGAGAAACAGGCACCCTCCTCACTGTTAGTGGGAATGTAAACTGGTGCAGCTGCTCTGGAAAACAGTGCAGAGATTCCTCAAAAAATTAACAATAGAACTCCCCTATGACCCAGCAATTGCACTGCTAGGGATTTACCCAAGGGATACAGAAGTGCTGATGCATAGGAGCACATGTACCCCAATGTTCATAGCAGCACTTTCAACAATAGCCAAATCATGGAAAGAGCCTAAATGTCCATCACCTGATGAATGGATCAAGAAGATGTGGTTTGTATATATAATAGAATACTACATGGCAATGAGAAAGAATGGAATCTGGCCATCTGTAGCAACGTGGATGGAACTCAAGGGTGTCATGCTAAGTGAAATAAGTCAGGCAGAAAAAGACAGATACCATATGTTTTCACTCATAAGTGTAACAGAAGAAACATAATAGAGGACCAAGTGGGAGGGGAAAGGGGAAAAATAATTGGGGAGAGGGAGACTCTTGAATACTGAGAACAAACTGAGGGCTGATGGAGGTGGGTGAAAGGGGGAGAGAGGTGATGGGCATGGAGGAAGGCACTTGTGGGGATGAGCACTGGGTGTTATATGAAACCAACTTAAAAATAAACTATAAAAGAAAATGAAAAAGAAAATATTTGAAAAAATTTGTAATATTTGAAAAAATAAAAATGAAAATGGCTTACTTCACAATCGAATTGATCTTTAAAAAAATTTTAATGTTTATTTATTTTGAGAGAGAAAGAGAGAGCACATGTGCGTGCATAACCAGGAGGGGGAGAGAGAGAGAGAATCCCACTCAGGCTCTCTGCTATTAGGGAAGAGCCTGAAGCAGGGCCCAGTCTCACAAAATCTGAGATCAGATCTGAGCCAAAATCAAAAGTGAGGTGCTTAACCACTGTGCCACCCAAGCACCCCTCAAATTTGTCTTCTAAGGTGTCTTAATGTATTCTAAAGGAATTCTTTATTTCTAAATGGGTAATACTATCAATATCACTATTTTAACCCAGTTTTCCTGCCCCTTCTTAATCCTGTGATTATAATACTATTTTAAATACTAAACATTCTTCTATTTTTCTACCTCTGAAATTCTCTATCTAAACTTTGTTGAAATAACCACACATTTTTCTTATGAAAGTTGCTCCTGCACAGCATAGCTTACAAACCATGGAGAAAATACGTAACAATAATCAAATATGAATGTCTTCAAATTGTCATTGTGATTAGGGTCCACATCCAACCATGCCATGATCAATGTGTAGTATTAGTAATAACAGTAATACTATCATTTGTACTTTAATGCCACCTATTGGCTTACAGAGAATGCCAATACATTTTACCTTTTCTGGGAAAGCTGCCCTATATTTCAATAGTGTTGATGTTGGGTAAATTTGTAGAAATACCTAAAATTTAAACTACGCTAATTTTTCCTTCCTTCTTTTTTTCTTCCTGACTTATTTTAATACTAGCCCTACTCCTTTGCCCAGATTCCATTTTCATCATAAATGATCAGTGCTCTAGGATTTACTCTCTTCTGTGTTATTCATTTTCTGTTCCACATTTCTGTAGTCCTTGCTGTTCCTCATATGGAAACATATATATCAGATTTTTCATTCTTTGCCAACCTTCTAGGGTGACTCCCCACTAACCAAGCATGCCACCTCACTATAACAGAACAGAGGACAAAAAGAATCTTTGAAAGATTCCATTTTTAACCCCCTAATAGACTTACAGTGATAGTCAAAGGTAAGCCATGGGCATACCAAAGCAGCAACAACCTGCCTGTACACCATCTTACGTGTACCTGATACCCATGTCCTCCCATCCTGTCTCTCTTCACTTGGGAAATCCTACCTCTGATATTTGGCATTTGAGCCGTGTCCTCCCCTAATGAATTTTCCCTGGGATGCCCCTGGAACTCTGTTCACCCCGTGCTGACCTATGCTCTTCTAGTTCTCCTGTTTTGGGAGTCACTCCTGAAGCCTGTGGGGACCAGCCAGGGAACCCAGACGCCATGCAAGAGGATATTTGAATAATGACTTAGAAGTAATTTAACAGACTTTTACATCATAACCTTCCAGAAATTCTGACATTTTCTTCCTTACCTAAAACAGAAAGACTCGAGGTCATTTCTAGCCTCTTAGAAGAAGATATGGGAGAGATTTTTGATTAGGCCTTTTTTTGTCTTGATTCTGACTGGAAAATTGGGGACTCTTCTCCCAAACCTCATTTGCAGTGTGATCGGAGTCATGTCCCTGAGGCGTACCGCTGCTTGGCTCTCCACTGTCCGGAGGACGTGGCATCCAGCACTATCCGGGAAGCACGCAGGTTACACGCAAGGGAGGCCACAATGCTACACCTTTTCTAGGTAAACCTGTGAGAGAAATACACGCATACCCACATTGGAATACAACAGATGATTTTCTTAACCTTTGTCACTAATGCTTAAGGAAACATGAAATGAAAAGGCTACTGATTCACTGGAGCAGATTAATCATTTTAGAGCTAGCTGGGGAGAATCTGCCATGAGTCATGGAAACGATGCACAAGAGAAATAATTAAGCTTTGAATGTTTGCCTCTTCTTTTTGAGCAGCTCCTGACTGAGGAATGCATGCTGTTAATTGGTAAGACACTCCCTTGCTTTGACAGGAAGCCACAGTGTTGTTTCCTTCCACATTAGAAGAAGGAAGACATGAATATAATATGACTGGATATGTTGTTTATAGTCAGTCAGTTTGTGGAAAATTTGGCATTTTACCTGATTGAGATATTATACTTCAGTCTTCTACAGGAATTGCACTAAGCAGTATGTTATCTGAAGAAACACCAATTATTATGCCTCACAACCGAAGTGGTCAGAACTATAGGAGGTGTTGGCATTAGGTAATATTATAACTAGAAATAAAAATTCTACCAAAGCGTTTAGGGTCACTCCACTTCTGGGTACATCAGCCTTTTATTATCATTTATCATTTATCATATCAAAACTGCTTTCCTAAAAGTAAGCTAACCTTCATTTTCCTCTAGAAAGTAGCTAGAATATTCTCATTAGTATGATTTCAAATGGAATCTACTAAAGTTCAAAGGGAATCTGCTTCACATTAATATCTTATTTGGATAGTAATGTCATGGTCAGGTATGGGACAGTTGTCCATATATTTTTATTCTGATTTTAAAGAATCAAAACAAGCTCCTCAGAAATGGGAATTATGCCTAAATCACCATTTTTCTAGTCTTCTTGTAAGCTGGTAAAATCAAAAGCTGGAAGAAAAGAAAAAGAGAGAAAATAAGATAGATTGCTTCAAATTTTTTCTTTGTTTTATAGTTTGCTTATAGATTTGTAAGTCAGTTTATATCTGAATTCAGAGATAATGACTGAAACAAGATACTCTAAGACTTGAAAATCAACCAATTTCTCTTCTTTCTCTCTCTCGTTTTACTTCCACACACACACACACACACACACACACACACACACACACACACACACTCACTCTCACACTCTAATGAGAATGGAGAATTGATTTATCAGAGACAACTGAGACTTTTGGGATTTGCCCTTTCTAAATACTATTAAAAAGCATATTTGGTTTGATTCTATTGATCAAGAAGTTGCCTTTTGCTTCTCTTAAGTACTATTTAGTATTTGAATTTTCTGTGAAGTTGTACATAAGATCACGGAGTCCACACATTATAAAACCTACATTTGTAGAAGACTTAAATGGACTTAAGAAGTCAAAGCAGAACATTCTCTCAGAGCAATAACCCTGACAAAGAAGCCTTACATACTAAGAATACATGAAGCACACATCATAGAATAAGAGCTTTAAGTTGGAGTTAGGCTTCTAAAAATAACTGTAAGTGCTCAGTCTTTCGGCTTTTTACACAGCCTTACACAGCAAAGGATTTCCTAGGCTTATCCTGTTAGATTGCATAATCAATACACCAGCTTCTAGCATTACTTATCCTTTAGGGCTTTATTTGTTTGCCTGTAATTTAAGGTCATGCCTTTAGAATTAAGTAACATGTACTGTTGCTGATTTGTGCAGTTACTACCTCACTGTAAAGAGGATAAATTTTAAAAGCATTGGGAAATACAAGCCACATCTACTGCAAACACACACAAGTGAGACTATGGTTGAGGCAGAAGCTTCTGTGTTTTGCAACACAAATTTACACTTGGCACATGCAAACTCACGTCTTCTTATTTGAAGCAAAGCTATTTTTATGGGTTGCATTGTGCCCCCCAAAAAAGATATGTTGAAGTTACAATGCCCAAGTATCTGCCAGCATGACCTTATTTGTAAATAGGATCTTTGCAGATGTAATCAAGTTCAGATGAGATCATTGGAGTGGGCCTTAATCCAACATGACTGTTATCCTCATAAGAAGAGGAAAACATTGTGTGACCAGAGGCAGAGATTAGCGTGATGTAGCTGCAAGCCCAGGAGTGCCAATAATTACAGCTTCCACCACAAGTCGGAAGAACCAGAGAAGGTCCTGCTGACTTTGATATCAAAAGTCTAGGCTGCAGAACAAGGAAAGAAAGAATCTGTTTGGCTTTAAAAAAAAGAAAGTATTGGGGCACCTGGGTGGCTCAGTTGGTTAAGTGCCTACCTTCGGGTTGGGTCATGGTCGCACCATTCATGAATTCTAGCCCAGCATTAGGCTTTCTGCTGTCAATGTGGAGTCTGCTTCAGATCCTCTGCCCCCCTCTCTCTCTGCACCACACCGTCTCAAAAAGAAACTTTAAAAAAAAGAAGAAGAAAGAAAAGAGAAAAAAAGAGAAAAGAATAGAAAAGAAAGTAGTTTTCTAAAGTAACACAATAATTTTAACCGGTGTCATGTATCTTGTGATTGGGATACTCTTTGCCTAGGGAAATAGTTTTCTATATAATTTAATTAGCCACTGACCTAGTAAGCACATATTTGCCTGAAATAGCTAAGTCTTTGGCAATGTTGGGCAATACAGATCTTAACGGATGTCCTCATCATTTTACCTAGACAGATTGTAGTAATATTTTGACTTGTACTGTCATTTTCAGAATGGAGATGGTTTAACCCAAAGCATGGCTGATGTTTTTCCTCTTAAAAACCCATATGTGAGCAGAGTACAGGATAACTATAGCTTCAAATGTACAGTATCTGCACTCAGCAGGTCAGAGACCCAAAGGAGAGCTACTCCTTCTTATCATGAGGCCACAAGCGAGTTAAGGAAACTCTGTCCTTCATCCTCCTCAGTAAAATGAAGGCAGTAAAGGCTCTTGCAGCTGCAACAACGTTGCTGTGATAACCACCAGGTCAAATTAGATTCTTATCGTAAGAGATCTCTGTTAACCATATTCAGTGTTTTTGGTGGTGATGATGTTAATGATGATTATTGCGACTATGCCAAGATAATGGAAGTAATGCTTGCAAGCATGGAGGGACAAGGACATTTTTTGTTTTTTAATCCTTAGGCAAACCAGATGAGACCAAGGGCAAGTACCAGTAGCAAATCCAGATAGTAAAAGAAAACACAGAGAAATTTATTTAGCATACCATCATGCCATTACTTGGATATGTTAAACGTTAAAGGCAAATTCCACCACTGCTGAGGAGCGATTTCAGAATGAAGTGAGAACCTGACTTTTGGAATAATGGAAAGACTCTTTTTAACTCAACATCAGTAACCAGTTGCTAAGTTTCTTGTCAGTTTGCACATTTGTTTCCTTTATAGTTTAGATATGCTTATATTAAACATCAGATTTTAATAAAATCCCGCATGATGTATATGTCTGTAAAGAGATTAGAATAGTACCTGGCAGTAGAAAGTACTATAAATACGTTGTTAATGAAAACACACACACATACACACTGTTAATAAATGTAGACCTTCATATAGAGAAATGTAGATGCAAAGCACCTAAACACTACATTAGGTATCAGCTCTTTCATATAGAGCCATTTCATGTCAGCCTTTTATATAATGTTTCTCATTTAATCTTCCAGAAAAGTATAAATTCTAAGTTACACCATCTGCCATACAAATTGACATATATGTAAATTAACTATGAAGAATAATATAATGCCTTATTTTTCCTGTAATAACAAACATTTATATAAACCAAAAATTGCATATGCATTAAATTTTAGCATCTAATAATGAACAATAATCACTCTAGGACGACACTCAAGCTGAAAAACTGTTCTTAACTCCTGCTTCTTTTATGTCCCAGGTGGCCACTTTCCTTATTAAAGGCAGAAGTTTGAGCCTACCAAAAAAGGATTATAGTTCTTTGTTTCACTTCAATGTCATTTTAATTTTAGCAGTTTTTAAAACTACCAATATGCTAAAAACCTCTAATTAGTGGAGTTAAACAACTCAGAAAAGTGCCATCAAAGAGATGATCTACTAATTTGAAAATCATCAGTGCAGAGTTGCTTTACTAAAACCCATACTATTAATTTAAAATCGCACATTAAATAATAGCATTTAGAGATATGATTGGAGATATGCCACCTTTATTTATTTTACTTTGGCCAGGGATTGGCAGAAGCACACAGCATTGATGAGTGGTTCAGACTGACTCTGTCTTCCTATGTGGCATGCACCTTCTATACTCAGGAGGATTAAGCCTCAGGCACGGACCCCCTTCCAAAAGACTCTTCCTAGTAGTCATTAGGAGAATTTCCTCCATCCCAGGCTTTGGGGATAGGAGGAAAAGAAGAGATCCCTTTGAGCATTCTTGGCCAATGGGAAAAAGTGAAGTATGACTGTATGACCCAACCATCTTCATTGACCTCAAATTCTCCAGGGAATTTTCCTTTAGAGATTTTCTCTGATGAAAATCTGAGATCATTTTTCCTCTAAATTCCCTTAAGGTGTAGTAGAGGTTCCCTTTTGCTAGTTGAGATGAGAACATATTTTAAAGAATTTCTGTGCTACAGTTAACTCCTTAAAATGCTTTAAAAGTCTGCATTAGACTTAGGTATTTTACTTATTCACATGGTTATGAAATACGTGGCTATGGTCTTCAGAATGGAGACAGTTTATACTGTGGTTCAAACAGACCAGTGATTCATTTCCGGCTTTGGCACTGACAAGTGTGTGTACCTTTGAGCAAGTTTCTTAATTTTTCTAACTTTTGCACCTCTTACCTGTAAGAACGATATCAGGTTTCAAGAATGCTATGAGGAGCCAATGAGTTTGTAGAATAGTACTTTGTAAGGAAATAAGTACTCAGTGTATGCTAATCTCTTCCAGTGTTCCTTTATATTTAAGCATATATATATATATATATATATATGCTTAATATATATGTGTGTGTGTAAAATATATTTATGGATATAAATATATATATGTGTATATATATATTTGTGTGTGTGTAAAATATATTTATGGATATAAATATATGTGTGTGTGTGTGTGTGTGTAAAATATATTTATGGGTAGATATATGTGAAAAAATATTTAAAATGTATTTGCTGGGGCACCTGGGTGGTTCAGTCAGTTAACCATCTGACTTCAGCACAGGTCATGATCTCATGGTTTGTAAATGTGTGCCCCCTATTGAACTATGTACTAATGGCTCAGTGTCTAGAGCCTGCTTCAGATTCTGTGTCTCCCTCTCTTTCTGCCCCTCCCCTATTTGTTCTCTCTCTCTTTCTCTCCCTTTCTCACCCTCTCTTTCTCTCTCTCTCTCTCTCTCAAATAATAAAATATAAAAAATTGAAATAAAATATAAATATATGCTTATATTTACTTGTACAAAGAAGCAATGAAAACATTTTACTCAAAGTACTGATTATAGAAAAATCACACTTAAGATCTTGAAATAATATCTGATTTGGAGCCTTTCTATAAGAAGTATTAATTAACTCTTAGTATAAAAAATTAGGCTAATAGACCATGAAATTAAAAAATAATTGATTGAAATCTTTAATTTTTATTTTAAAATAATGTACCAGTGCTAAAGAAATACAAGAAAACATATCCATAATCTCAACCATCATTAAATTTTAATTTATAAATCTATGTTATGCAGATTTTGTATTTTATCATGCTATTGAAGCAGGAAAACATATATTTAGAATTTGAGGGATTAATTATCCAGAGAACAAGTCTAGAACTTAAAATGATCAAACATCATTCTTTTTATGGCAACAGTAATCTAGCTATGCAGTAACTTTATATTTTATTGCTAAAACTATTGGAATCCTTCTATAATGCAGAAGGATTGATGTCAAAGGTACAAATGTTTGGAAGCATACCATAACAGTTACAAATAAGAAAAATAAATACATTTTTTTCAACTGAAAAATATATGTAATTGTATATTATTCTTTAAAGTGTCATTTCTAGAAATCATGGCATTTAAATTATTTGGAGCTAATGCTGTCAAGAATACAAATATGGAGGCACTTGGGGGGTTCAGTTAGTGGAGGATCCAACTCTTGATTTCAGTTCAGGTCATGATTCCCGGGTCATGGGAGTGGACCCTAGATTGGGCTCCACGCTCAGCATGGAGCCTGCTGGGGATTCTTTCTCTCATTCCGTCTGCTCATCTTCCATGTGCTCACTCTCTTTCCCTGAGATAAAAAGAAAAAATTCAGAAAATACAAATATGTATTTCAAGGTTTCAAGAGTTTGTATCATGTGATTTGAATGGAAATAATTCATTACTTCCTAATAAATTTTAAAACATAATACTAATGTTATGGAACAAGGTTGACAAGTTATGAAATCAAAGCACACTGTTGACAGTCTCTTTCTTCTTGCCTACATTGGAGTTAATATTCACTTTCAAAGCACTGTACTGGGGGGAAATGCCACATCACATATTTTTTTAAGAAATATTCTTTCTCATTATCTACATTTTGACCTTACACATGACATAGCTGTCAGCCCTTTCCCCGAGGATTGCATGTAGAGTGTTTATACTGAATAATTCAATTTAGGACGGCCTCATTGAGTTGATCTCCACTTGTCTTCCTACTGACATTATCACTTACTATGATCTATAACAAAAAGTCACGAATAATGTTTAATTCAGCAAAGAGACCTCCTCAAAGATGTTTCTTAAATGTTTCTCTTTGTAACATACAAATCCAGTGATTCTAGGGGACATACTTCCAAAAACAAAAATACTCAAATGAATACTTAAAAACAAGCATAATTCTATTTCAATCACTAATCAATATAAATCTTGCTCCTGATGTCTATCCATTGTTACCATACTTCAGCACTGTAAAATTGATGGAGAATAACAGTTTATTACCCTGACTCTGTTATCTTATGTACAGATAAAGTAAACTCATGTTCAAGTGAAGGTACACTTTGAAACTGGTGACCTGTTACACTACACTTCTTGTGACTTCAGGCAGACTATACTCATCTGTATCCCTTGTCCTTCTTAATGTATCTTTCTGTCTGATTGGCATTGCTGTAATTGATGTAAATGATAAGTTTATTTAGTGGTTGAAGAAGTAAATTTCAACTCATCAAAATTTGATATTTTAGATGTTGATGTACCTATTTCTGAGTCAAGTTCCATATTTCCAATTTTGCTAAGATTTTGCTTACTTAGATTCATGCTTGTATTTGTTTTCAAATGATGAAGAATTCATTCAAGTGTTCAATAATGGAATATTTTTACCTTGTAAATTAATAAAATTTTGATTCACATGAAAGATGATAGGCCAGAGAACTTTTATTCCTCTGGCAAATAGTAAATGACTTAGTTTGAGTTTGAATATTCTAAGTCAGAAGGTCTAGGAGACTCTAGAATAAACATTTTTTTCCTCTCTTTTCATAGTCCTGATCCAAATTAAGTAACAGTATAAGCAGTGTATCAAACAAATGCTTAGAAGGGCTCCTGGGTGACTTAGTCAGTTAAGCATCTTGCTTTGGGTCAGGTCATGATCTCGTGGTTTGTGGGTTCAAGCCCCGCATTGGGCTCTGTGCTGACAGCTCAGAACCTGGAGCCTGCTTCAGATTCTGTGTCTCCCTCTCTCTCTCTGACCCTCTCCTGCTCACACTGTCTTCTCTGTCTCTCAAAAATAAATTAAAAAGCATTAAAAAAACCCAAATGCTTAGAAAATAAATTAAGTTAAACATAGAACATAAACCTAAAATATATATTTTTCTGTATGAAAGTTTCCAGATGGATAATCAAATTTACTTATATATATTCTTGTTAATTGGATTCAATATGTTTTCCTCAAAAAATAATTACATTCAGTGATACCTCAGTGAAATGATGACTTAAATGAGCAAACTCTTTGAATAATAGAAAATCTATAAGGAAAAATTTGTTAGTAAATCATTGCCTAAAAGGAAAACAAGAGATTCCCTGATTAAATCAGAGTTAACAGGTAATTTATTTGCTTTCTTTCAATAGGATTTAAGTCATATGTTGGTAATATTTTTATCTTATGATAAAGCACTTGGAGCATATATTCTTCTTATTCATGTTATTATTATTGACATAGACACATAAAATAAGGTTATTTTCCTAAGATATGAGAGGAGAAGAGCCACATTTTTAAAAAATGAAATTTTTGGACCTTCACCAAGCCCAATCAGATCTAGTTTTTCCTTCTTATTTTTGTAATGTTTATTTTTGAGAGAGAGAGAGAGAGAGAGAGAGAGAGAGAGAGAGACAGAGAGAGCACAAGTAGGGTAGGGGCAGATAAAGAGGGAGACACAGAATCCGAAACAGTTTCAGGCTCTGAGCTGTCAGCACAGAGTCCAACACAAGGCTTGAACTCATGAACCACGAGATGATGCCCTGAGCTGAAGTCAGCCGCATAACCGACTAAGCCACCCAGGCACCCCTATTTGTTGCTTCTTTAGGTCTCTTCTTTGACTGGTGTTGATTTGCTACATGAAATAAGGGTTTTTATGTGAGTTGTGAACTGATCAGTTAGTCCTTCTGCCTTAATATTTTGCCTGAAGTTATGAATATAGTAGGTTTATTAAATAAAAAGCAGTGTCATGTAATAGCTAATAGTAAAGTCACTAAAGTCAGATGGGGTTCAAAACAATGAATCTTCCACTTATAAACTTAGAATCGTGGACAAGTCACTATGCACTCTGCCTCAATATAATCATTTGTCAAGTGGCAATAAAAACAATAGGATGACAAGATTGATTAGATCAGTATAATAATTGGTGCTTCAAGCAGTTTAGAACCACGCTGTTACCATTACACTGTTTTTCAAGGATAACCCCATGTGTATGTTTTATTGCTGCAGTCAATCTACCTTTCTGTCTTGAGCTTTTGGTAGCTGGGGTTGTAATGGTGGATGGTGCTGGTGGGGAGGGTAGGGCAGATAACGAGGATGGAGGTAATGGTATAAAATATCATTTTTCCCCTTAGGATTCTCTCTGCAGCAGCCTCTGAATCACATGTCCGCTGCATTAATGCTGACATTACACTGTGAGGGCTGTGTTGGCCCTTGATGGGCACAATGCCCACAGACAAAATTCAGTGTCTAAAGAGAATGATTCTGGTCTTGTCGAGTAACAGAAAAGATCCTGATGCCTAATCAGGCTAATCTGTAAAGAAAAGCCCAAATTGCTTGAATCTTTCTAAATTTTCCACCATTTCCTGAATTACTCCACTGTCCTTTTTCTTTTACCATCTCATAAAAATCTTATATGCTAAATTCTATAGACCCTATCTCCTCAAAATTATTTATGGTTGTTCTTGGTTTATACTTTATGCTTTGATGCTATTTCAGTTTTCATTTCACCTCACTTAAGCTTACAATTGCAAATGGACTTTCTTTATCTAGTCATTCATTGTTAAATCCATCTATTACATCACCATGGCTGGTAGTTTGGGCCAGATAATTCCTTTTTGTAAATGTTTATTTATTTTTGAGAGTGAGAGTGGGGGAGCGTAGAGAGAAATAGAAAATCTCGGGCAATATCTGCACTGTCAGCATAAAGCCCGACTTGGGGCTTGAACCTCATGAACTGTGAGATTATAGCCTCAGCCTAAATCAAGAGTCAGTCACTTAATGGACTGAGCCAACCAGGCACCCCTGAGCCATGTAACTCTGCTGTGGGAGAGCTTCTCTGTGAATTGGGGGGCACTTAGCAGCTTCAGTAGCCTCTACCCATTTGATGTTAACAACATTTCCTCCAATTTTAAAAGACAAAAACTCAGCCATATTCCCTGGATGACACAATCAGCCTCAGTTGAGAACCACACTCAACAACTTTTCCTGATCAGTCTTCTTAAAGTACAGATCAGATTTTATTATTTCCTGCTGAAAACTTTTCCATGGCTTCTCACATTATACTGAAAAATGTTCTGACCCCTCCGTGCTGGCCATCACTGTGTTTCGCACAGTGTTATCCTTTATTCTGTTTCCTTGCTAGAAAAGGTGATGAAGTATAATCTTACTTATTTTTGGAAAAGTTACAGCCTTTTGAAACATTCTGGCAATATATTTAAAAATCAATTGAAAACTTTACTCTTTGACCCAACCAACACACTCCTGAGAATCTATTTGATAGAGATAAAGGTTACATGTATAAAGTTCTTTATTACAGAATAGTTTGTAGTGACAAAAACTAGAAAACAATAGAAAAGTAGGAGAATTAACCTGACAAAATCAACAATGAGTTATGACATAGTTATATGAACACTAGAGGAGGAATGAATTTTGGAGGAATTTTTCTGTAATAAAAGCTAAATGCAGAGAAGTATATATGATATGATCCATTTTTCTAGGGGGAAAAAGCCAAAATCTGTGTGTGTGTGTGTGTGTGCGCACCTGTGCAGTGCGTACGTGTGTGTGTGTGTGTATGTGTGTGTGTGTTTGGTGTGTATCTAAGGAGATAAATGAAAATGAACCTAAACACACATTCTTACTTTGGCTATTATCTAACTGCATTCCTGTGGGAAATTGAAACTCTTCTGCAGCTTCACATACTGATTCCCCTCAACAACACAGAAATAAACAATACAAACTGAATTAAAATTCAGTCTCCACTGGACACCCCATGGGACTTTTGAATTATTCCCATTATATCTAAGCCCATCAAGATGCCTTAGCAGCATGACTATGTCCCTGTGTAAGGAAGGGAATCTTGCATTAGACTTAACAGCACAGTCAAAATTTATTTATTCATGTTTTTTTCAACAACAGTGTTTTCAACCAAAAATATTTAGTGTCTCCACCAAATCCTGCAATTTAGAGTTTAACATGATCAATGAAAGATGACCCCAGTCCTAATGTAAGAGTAGATGCCAGGCACAAGAAAAGATCATCATACACCGGATGGAAGTCACCACAACAGGGGAATTGGAGTCCTGAGGGATCCGAGAAGAGATTTAAAGCCAGTCAGAAACAAATCAAGCTTTTTTTTCCTGTTCATTTTTTGAATAGATCTTGGGAATTAAAGCCTTTGTTTATTTGGCAATGTAGTTTGCAATACTCATTTTTAGTGTATCAGTATATTACTGAGTTGAATTTCAGGAAATTTAATATGTCATTTTAAATAACATGTATATTCAAGATTTTTATAGAACACATTGCTTTGTTCATTGAATACTCTGTTTCTTGTTCCTGGGACATCTAGAATTTGGGCAACCTTAGGTTTATTCATGAGTATAGCTATGTATTTTCATGTGTGAAAAAAAGTGTAAAGAATGAATTTTGTTTATTCCTCAAAATGAAAACTTACACATGGGTCCATTATACTGTGTGCATAATATAATATGCAAATAATTTTCATTTCTTAAAATTGTATCTCATTTTTACGTGTGTGTGTGTGTGTGTGTGTGTGTGTGTGTGTACACATGGATGGATGGATGGATGGATGGATGGATGGATGCATGGATGGATGGATAGGGCAACAAGACCTTATTTTATAAGTAACAATGAACTTCACTTAAGAAACTTAACTGTTTCGGAATGCCTGGGTGGCTCAGTTGGTTCATCCACCTTCAGCTCAGGTCATGATCTTGTAGTCCGTGGGTTTGAACCACACATCAGGCTCTATGCTAACAGCACAGAACCTGGAGCTTCCTTCAGATTCTGTGTTTCCCTCTCTCTCTCTCTGTCCCTCTTCTGCTTATACTCTGTTCTCTCAAAAATAAATGAACATTAAAAACATTTTTTTAAAAAACTTAACTCTTTCAACCAAATGGGGCTGGTTACTTTTGTCAGTAGCCACGTGCAGTTCCAAAGTTTATGACGCTGGGTGTTTAAGCTTTATCACGCCCTATTTTTCCACGTTTGATTTTGGAAAACCCCATGAAAACATGAACAAAATGTATCTATGTATATTCAATATATCTTTAAATAACTTAAATTTTTCTGATAATTTAAAAGTTGATGTGACGAAGGCAGGAATGGCTTTGTGTGGATGTGGACATGACCTTGTAGTTGCACAGAGACCCACTTCCAGAAAGACCCTGCTCTTGTTATAAAGCTCCGCTGCTGCTGTCTTGATATCCTTGCAGAATTTATGTTCTGCAAACGAAGCTCACTGAGACAGTGGAGCATGACCATGACTGTGAGCACCGGAGCTGCAAGGGGCCACTCTGCATACACAGGTTCAGACCGGTAGGCACCGCGGGCAACACAGGAGCCAAGAAGTTGGCCTGACGGCAAGGTGCACATCTGCCGGCCTCCGCAGTCAGAGATGCTGTGTCCCCAGGTGGTCAAGCCTGACCTGAGCCAGCTTACCAGTGGTGGCAGCAGCCCCCAGAGCAACAGCAGTAAAAGCAGCTAAAGAGAAGGTAGGAGGAGTTCCCCCACTGCGGCGGGGACAGGAATCTTGGTGAGAGGACAGCTGCCCATCAGTCCCAGGATCCCATCCCTGCAGTCTCTACAGGCACATTAAATCTGTCTGAATCCCAAGACCATGCTTGTGGAACTCAGATGGCAAACTTTGTCAATAAATTATTACAAGGTTTAAGAGTACACATGGATGTTGCAAAAAAAACCACATCAGGGAGTTACTAGGATTCTTCACAGTTCACAATGTCCAGTTTTGAAAACTCCTGCAACATTGCAAAGCAAATACTCACTAGCCTAGAAATACAGATTAAATTTAAAGATCACCACATTTGATGGAAAATAACACTATTTTCATATGAAACTTTAAAAGAACTGATGATTAGCAAAGAAAGGAATTTTTGGTATAATTTTGTTTTATAATTGAAAATGAAGGAATAAGATACATAAACAGGCATTCTGGATTATATACGAATTATAAAACTTTTGGGTTCTTGCACAACCTCAGCGAGTTATAGGAAATGTCGGAGGTAATATTAAAATGCCAGTGCATACATTTACATTAAATTCAATACAAAGACAGTGTAGAGGATCTTTGTTGTGATGGAACTGAGATGTATCTTGACTGTGGTGAGGAATACACAAATTTATACATGCAATAAAATTGTATTAAACTAAGTACACACACAAACTGACACCTTAAATCAGTGAAATATGAATGAGATCAGTAGATTGTACCTATGTCGATTTCCTGGCTGTAACATTGTACATACTCTTCAGGATGTTACTATTTGGGATCAAAGATGAATGGGTTCTCTATTATTTCTTGAAATTTTCATGTTAATCTATAGTTATCTTAAAATAGAAAGTTTAATTAAAAATCACATTCATACATGAAACAAATTTGTATGGAGTTAAATCTTCATTGAAAAATTATTCTGTTAGAATCATCAGCTCCAGATGTACTAAAATATACGTTAAATCAGAAATTTATGCCAATGTTCTCACAATCTATAGAATATTCTAAATAACTCGAGTAATAGGTGCATCAAGAGAAAGATGTTTCTTAAAATTTCTCAGAAACTATCAGAAATTCTTTGTGATCTTGTTTTAGCCAAAACAAATGATGTCACTTACAATTTTATAATTGAAAATGAAATCGTAAATTGTATAAATTTTGATGATCTAAGAAATGGATTTGTAGAAAATTAAGCCAGAAAAATTATATGATCAATACATCACTATAATACAGTATTTCTCTTTATTTTATTTTATATAATTATGACACAAAAATACTATTTTTTGAAATTTATAAATTTATGTTGTTAATCATCTATCACTGTTACCATCATAGGTAATTAAATATTTTAAAAGAAATTTTATTATATATTATTATTTTTAACAACACTTTTTTTCATACATTTTGAACTAACGTACCCCAAATTTTCATTTTGCACTGGACCTCATAAATTATATAAGTCTGGCCAGGGACGTGATATGTATTGATCCAAATAGTCCTTTAAATTTTACCAAAGGGTAGATAAGATATATGGAATATCTTATTTTTGTAGAATAGAGTTTGGAATAAATTTTTGAAAGGATTCAGAAATTGCATTCAGTAACTGATCTCAGAAGTCAGTTTTTTTTTCCAGAGGGTTTGCCACGATATTATTTTGCTTATTTTATTTTATAAAAAGCCAACAAGAGTCATCCATCATCAATCCTGACATTAGAATTCCAATCTACATTACCCTGAAAGAGGACTTCAAGGAAGTCTTTCCATTTATCAGACCTGCAGTGCCAAATTATATTTGTTTATTTTTTCATTTAAGAAGTATAGAATTAAAGACTATGCAAATATATCCATTTGGATTTTAAATCTAAATATCATAGTTTTGATAAAAAATCTTATAGATAGGCCATCAACTTCATACTTACCTGCAGCATTTCTCAACTTGCAAATATGTTGCAAGAAAATGACCAGATTTCCCTGAAAGTTTGGAATGAGCCCTTCAGCATTCATTCTCAACATTTTTATATGGCAGTCACACTATTGTCCCCAAAGGAATTTTAACTTTAAAGACAAAAAAAAACTAAAATTGACTGGGGATGCATTTTTTAACAGTAGATTATTTGTTTCCTATTGGTAAGTAAGCTTTGGAAACATCCAGTCATTTGAGTAGTGATTATTAAAGAGAAGTGTCTGTGTAAATGTTCCATTACATGGATGTTTCTCTCCTGGGAAATAGGAGAGGCATTTCTCCAGACTCATTATTTGATGATGTTTTTGTGTACAGGTCATACTCACTTTTTATTCTGCTATCCTGATGACTCAGTCTGTTTTCTTTTTTCTCTTCTGTCCCAGAATGATTCGTGGGGAAAGCAGTATTCATATGCCCTCTTCAAAGCTATGAGTCACATGCTGTGTATCGGGTATGGAGCTCAGGCCCCAGTCAGCATGTCTGACCTCTGGATTACCATGCTAAGCATGATCGTTGGGGCCACCTGCTATGCCATGTTTGTCGGCCATGCCACAGCTTTAATCCAGTCTTTGGATTCCTCAAGGCGGCAATACCAAGAGAAGGTAATTTGCTTTATCACTACCATCTTCAGCCAGCTAGCTTGTAAATTGAATGAATAGTGTTCACAGTAACTAAACTATTACTCTATCACAAACATAATGAAATGAAATGTATAAAGCTGGAAAACACAGTCTGTTTTGATATTTTAAGCTTTCTTTAAGATGCTTGCTATAGTTTTTATTTGTTTCCAGTTTCTTTCTTGAATACTTTTTTATTCTGAATTTAAATTCATAGAAACAACAGTTTTATGTTTCAGAATGCACGAAGCTGATTTAAAGTATTATCATTGATCATGTTCTATCCTATTTCCATAGTTCAAATAATATAACGCCTTCTCTAGTGTATGTTAGAAAAGTATGTTAGCGGTTAAATGAACAGACAGCCATTGCACATGTGCCTCTGTGTTTCTCTGCATTATAATCATAATTTAGATTATAATCCATATGTTTAGCTAAACATATGTTGCTCTTATATCTAGATAAGTTACCATACCCTCTATTCTTAAAAATGCATATTAACAGCTGCTGTCGTGCATTCTTCTACACAATGTGTTAATTAAAATGATTGCAGCTCTAAACTTTTCCTAAGAGAGAGCAAAGTAAATATATGCAATGTTACATTCATTGAATTTTTTTTTAAATGCTGAATTAATTTGGCTGGGGCTAAACGTTGGATAATCTGAACAGTACTTATATATTTGACCAAATATCCTTAACTTTTTGACAGAGAAAGAAGAGTATTTCCTAACTGAAGGAAGATTTTATAATGTAGAAGTTTAGTTAAACATGACAGAGTACATAGTATATACACCTTGCCAAAGACCATTTTTGGAAGCAATGGTTAAAGTAGTTCTAGAAGACTTCTAGTGATTGATAACCAGGTTAGAGTTATAATTACTTACAAAATAGCCAAAGATTATTTCAGTTGTTGTTTTATTTACAGACATCTTCAGCACTATAATCACACGATAGGAGAAAAGGAACACAGATACTTTATTTCCCTTGAATGTAATTACACTGCCACCAACTATTGCAATGAGCAAGTTGGTATTTTGTTACTAAAGTAATGAAGAGATGAACCACCAAAACTGCTTCGAGGTTCATTTTAAAATAAAGCCTCCAATTAAATCAGAACAAAACAAAGCACATAGTAAGGGAGAGGAGACTTCATATGATAGTGACTTTGAAAATTGCATATTCAAAGGAATGTGGGCCAACTTTGTGGGGATTTAAGATAAGATTGCAACAAGGTATATGTTTTTATTATACTGTTTTTTTTCTCTTTCAGTTGATATTATTTTTTTAAAAAATGCTCTTTTCCCATCTCCTTTCTGTCTGCATCATTGGTACCTATTTTTCTTAAAAACAAATCTTCAGTTTCTGGTATTGCATCTGTTACCATTGTACTGCATATTAGGTGAATTCACTATTTTTATGTTTTTAGACCTGCTTTAAAGCTAGGAAACCCAATTTATTCAACTATGCAATCATACACATTTATAAGCAAAGATATTATGGTGCCTGCAATAATTCAAGTCATCAAGTTCTTGAAATTACAAGAGCTTAATAGAGGTCAAGAATACTGAGTAATCCTTTGTACTTTTCCGACATATGGAACAATCTAATCTGAAAGAGCTAATTACAAATATATTTGTGTGTGTGTGTGTGTGTGTATTTCCTTATTCTGAATGTTTCTAAAGTAGAGGTATATAATACCCTTTAAAAGTTTTCAAGGTTCACCAAAATTGTATCATATATTAAGGTTTAGTTACCTTTTTTTTGGCTCATTTGTATCCTATTGTATGGACATAATACATTTGTTTACCATTCATCACTTGATGAACATTTAAGTTGTTTCCCCTCTGGCTGTTTTGAGTAGAGCTGTGTTAAAATTTGATTACAAGTGTAATATGAGTCTTTGTTTTCGTTGCTTTTAGGCATGTACTTAGGAGTGGAATTGCTAGGTCAAATAATAATTCTATGTTTATCTTTTTTGAGAAACTGCTTTTTTTGTAGTTAATATTTGTCTTTCTGTGTACAAGAACCATCTGCCATGGATGACTGTAAAATTAATATTATTTTCACTGATGTTATTTTTCATCAAACATAATTTTATATTTTTGAGGTAAAAAAAGTGAGCTCCAATACACTCTATAGTAGTCATTGGTTCAACCCAACCAATCTGGCCCCAGAACTCATCCCTTGCCATTGTGTGTCGTGCCTCCATCACTCGCCATACAGTTTGGCTGCAGTGAAAGTACTGATCAAATCTAGTCTAGTGTACTACTGTGTGTCCTAGTCTACCGCAGGCTCTCCAACCCACTCTGTATGTTTGCAATCTCGGGGGCATTTAATTCTGCCTTCCTATGGAATATTTGTTCACGCTGGCTTTCCCAACCTGAAGCTGTTCTATCATCCTAAGCAGTAACATTGCATCCTCTGATTATGAGATCCTTATCTACATAATTTCCCAATGATAATAATCTGAATGGGCTGGAGTGTCATCATCATCATCACCATCGTCATCATCATCCTCATTATTTTCAGTCTTGACCAAGAAAATGTGGTGTAGCATTGCAGATTAATCTCGGACTTGAGTCACAATGTATGCTGCTGATTTCATGGGTCATCGTGTTTTGCATTCTGACATTTCACACAACTACATTTTCTTTTTCTGTCAGATATGGAGACTTTATAGCATGAGACAGGTGGCATTTGAAATGTGCCTCTCCTGATGCTCTGCTCTGGATTACTAGCAAGCTTCATTGTTTCTGTAACTGGGATATTGAGCAAGTTCAATTTCAGAAATAACCAAAAGCAATCATATTTTTTTGTCTCCAACTGTTTATTTCACAAGGGTCATTTTTTCTGAACAAATAAAATCCCTCCAACATCTTTTTGGGGCTAGAATCCAGGAATGAGAAAGGTAGACATACTTCCTAGGCTCTCTTCTGTCTACTGTCATAAGCCTATTAGGACCTACTATTTGTCATTAGGGAAAAGACACAAGGAGGGGGTAAAGGGAAGGGAAGAGGCAGTTTTTGTTGTTGTCATTGTTTTTAGTTTATTTATTTATTTTGAGAGAGAGAGAGAGAGAAAGAGAGAGAGAGAGAGAGAGCATGCAAGCAGGGGAGGGACAGAGGACACTGTGGAGCCCAATGCAGGGCTTGAACTCACCAACTGTGAGATCATGACCTGCGCCAAAACCAAGAGTTGGACGCTTAACCAAATAAGCCACACAGGCAACTTAAGAAGAGGCAGTTTTAACTCCTTGCTAGATGTGTTATACTAGTGTTTTTTGATGGGTATGGGAGTTGATTAAAGCTGACACGTTTTTATGAGATCCTTTGGGCTCTTCAAGTAACACCCACTAATCTCCCTCCTGCATTTTCTTAGTCCTGTGAAAGCTGATAGTTATCTCCAACCTCTTTCTGCTCTGGGCTCCTTGCTTTGCCAGGTGGTACTCCTGGACAGGACCCAAGATGTAAATCTGGCCCCCAGTATGGCTTACATCTGGTCCACAGAGAAGCACTCCAGCATCCCTCTCTTCCCCATCCCTCAGTGCTCTGCTGCCTCTACCACCAAAGCAATGAGGAGCCTGTGTCTAGCCTTCACCAATTCTTTGGCAGACCCTGTCCACAAGCTAATTCTGTGTTCTCATATGTGATTCAAATCCAAAGCCTAGGACTCCCAACTTTGTGATCTTATTTCAGAGATTCTTAAGTGGTTTTCTTGAAGTTGTCCCCCCCGCCCAGGTCAAGTGTTAGGAGGTAACCCTCCCTCCCCCCATCCCAAAGGGGGCTGAGAAAGGGACTCAGCAGAACAATCACTTTCTCTGAAGAAACCTTCTCACTAATCCCATCAGGAAATTCTCACTCTACCCTCTTGACATCTGGGGAGCTCTGATGGAATTGAGACCTCTTGCATTACCATTTACTTCTGTGAACCAGGATATGAGAAACTATTTTATACAGGCTGTTCGTAGTTAAGTTCTTGGGGGAGTCAAAAGATAGGTGCCGATTTTCAACTGTGCTGTGGAGTCACCACCCTCCCCGACAGTATTTCAAGGGTCAAGTGTGTATATAATTATTCCCTAGTCAACTAAGTTTGGAAATGTTGACTGAAAATGTATAATTTCTTTGGATAAATGTGTGTATGCCTTGAACACTTAATTTGTTATCACTACCCTTGGTGCCTCAGTTAAGCATCTAGCTCTTGATTTCACCTCAGGTCATGATCTCATGGATACATGAGTCCAAGACCCAATCTGGCTCCATGATGACAATCCTACTCGAACTGTGCTCTCACTCCCTCTCTCTCTCTCTC
This sequence comes from Suricata suricatta, assembly GCF_006229205.1. Classification (NCBI taxonomy): domain Eukaryota; kingdom Metazoa; phylum Chordata; class Mammalia; order Carnivora; family Herpestidae; genus Suricata; species Suricata suricatta. The sequence continues at coordinate 113,306,753 of NC_043705.1, forward strand.
TCTCTCTCTCTCTCTCTCTCTTTCTCTTTCAGAATAAATAAACTAAACTACACTAAAATAATCGTATAATAAAATAAAATTAAAAATTAGATATTTGGAAAATATCTATATAGAAAAATTCCCTGAAGTATGCCTGGGTGGCTAAGTCAGTTAAGCATCTGACTTTGGCTCATGTCATGATCTCATGGTTCATGAGTTCAAGCCCTGTGTCAGGCTTGTGCTGACAACTCAGAGCCTGGAGCCTACTTAGAATTCTGTGTCTTCATCTCTCCCCTCCCCTCTCCCAACTTGTTCTCTCTCTCCCCGCCAAAATAAATAAACATTATATAAATAAATGAAAAAAACATTTAAAAATTAGAAAAACTCTCCGAAGTGATGAGTATTCATTTTTTTAAAACGAGCTTGGTAGTTACCCTGTTTTCTAGATAAGTCTGCAGCTCAGCTAGTCTTCAGGAGATGAAACTGCTTTTGATCATCCTGTGTCTTTATACTACTGCAACTTAGTTCTTAAACTTGGGCACCCCTGGGAAGCTCACTACTATTTTTAGACTTGTCACTTGCTTTCCTGTCACATAATTATAGTAATAGCATCTTTTAGGTGAACGGTTTTCCCTCTGTAATAAGCAAGAATTATAACATAATACACATCATGAATTTAGAATAAGAAAAACTTTCAACTACCTTGGTAGGCTTAATGTACATGAAAGATTTTTAATATAAAATTTTAATATAACCAGAGAATCATTTTAATTATAGGAGAAAATTATCACATTGAAATACCTTTATACACTGAATGGCTTCCTGAATCCAGGAAGCACAGTGTATAAATCCAAGACAGGTGCAGGAATGATTTGTTTACACAGACCATGCTTTCTAATGGTAGAGTCCAGACAGTGAGCCCAAGCTACTCCAAGCTTCAAATATTGATTATGTTATATAAATTTTTAAAAATTACATATTCTCAATTTAATAATGATAAGAAATTTAGAAGCTAAATTTATACCAAAGAACAATGATACAATTTTCTTTATCTCTGCATGTTATAGAGGCCTCATTAAAGGCCTTTTGGTCTAAGAAGGTATAGTTTAAAATAAGTAGTCTCTCACTCATAGAAGTGAGTTGTATGTAATTCTATATGCAACCATATTGAATTATACAATTTTATGTAGTCATACCAAAAACATAATATCCTAAATCTAGTCAGTCCAGGCAAATGTGTTTTTTTCTTGATTTTAATTCATAATCCATAAATTCCTATTTTTTTCTTCTAAATGGAAAACTATTATCAAGACAATCACATACATTTCTTAATCCATAGAAATCTTTTTCTTTTTTAGTCAATGTCATCTCCCAAATTTGTGTAAGCTAATGGTATGACCAAAGACAAAGTGCTAAGCACCAAGACCTGCTCTCATTCTCAATCCGCTCAAATTCCATTTGCAATAAAACAGATTTCATATCAGTTAAAGTTATTATGGTTAATATAGATATTTTCTTGGTAATATGCCTTTCAAAAAGAGTTTGAGTTAAAGGACAAATGATACCAAATCAACTTTTAAATTCTTACAGATCTCTCCATCACGACTTCATTTCTAGGCAACTAAATTTTTCTCAACAAGCTAAATGAGTCTGACCTGTTACATCCTTCACCCTACCCCTTTATGTATTTTTACCCCTTTCCCTATTTACGTGGGTTCTGCCCTTTTCTTGGGAGGGCTGTGACATCTTCTTTGATCATCTCAACCTATAGTAATTTGTTTATTGTATCTATTTTATCTGTCCAGGGGAGTATAAGCACCATGATGAGAACACTTATGTCTCAGCTTTTGTGTAGCTAGCCCTATACACAGAAACCTTGGTATTCTGATGCTGAGGTTACAACAGTACTCAGGAGGGACAGTGAGGATTTAGAATGTTTACTGGTCTGGCCTTTATTCTAACATAAATAGGAATAAGAGTTCACAATTTGAACTTTTCTGAACACTGTCACTTGAGTGTACATGAACACATCTTTTAAAATTTAATTGTGTTGTTTATTTACTTGTATATAAGTGTATTATAAAGATATTGCCTCCTGTTACAACACTTACTTGTTATGTAGTGTATGTATGTATTTAGCTTAAACACCAATGAAAACTTAATTTTCAATATACTTTCTCCTTTGGAATTCTGAGATTGATTTCTCTGTGAATAAAAGGTACATTATCAAAGTGTCTTTCATCAGGGTTGAAGCAATTTCTTTGTTTCTGGGTTTATCAGGAGTGTGTTCTCCTTTAGGACATGATGGAACCCATTGTCTCGAAAAGATGGATGGGTGAGTGTATCACTCCTGTCATACAATTCTGAGTCTTCCAAAAAAATAAAAGACTCTATAACCAGAGCAAAGAGGAAAATATTGGAGTAGCAACTATGATAATTTGTAGGTAATGCTGTTATTCAGTTAAAAAGAAAGGAAAAAGAGTTATATCCTGTTTTTCAACCTAGCTTCATTATTAAGAAATTTAGTCAGTTGAGCTGCTAATTTGGTTTACTGGTCTTGTGATCTATGATCGTATTTGTCTTCAGATAAGTGAAGAGAGTTTGAAGTTGTTATGTTTTTGACCTTGGAAAATCAAATTGACCCAATGCTTAAATATAAATAGCTGGATGGCTTCATTGGGAACATTCTTAGGGGGAAGATGTAGCTCTAAAATCCATGTGCCTTTAGCAAAATGTTTCACTTGCTTTTCTTCCTTCTTCATAGTCTTCCTTCCTTTACAAATGAGAATGCCATGAGCACAACTCCCACATGGTTCCTTAATTAGTCAGAAAGATTTCCGATGCTGCTATGCCATATACTTTTTGCTTCCCAGGAGCTGAATTTAATGTACTCTGGTATGTTAAAGTGAGAGTATTGCCAAATGTTCTCAGGCCAAGGAGCTCTTAAGACTGGGGAGATCTTCAAGATTTTCTCCCAGGAACACAGCAGCGAAGTCCCCTTGGGTTAGCTTCATGTGACCACTCGTGCTGCTAACAAATCAGGCTCCTGGCAGAATGATGATACTTTGTTTTCAGCAGAGAAAAATGTTTCACATTAACTAAGTACTATCATACAGATGGGAGCAAGTAAAGGGAGAAAGAGTTTGAAGCTGTTAATTCAACTAAGGTGGAAAATAGAAATTTGCCAATTGTAAATCTCTTATACCATTGATTTTCAACCAACCTTTATATTTTAATATATTCTACCAGGAGATATAGTATTTCTTTTCATTCAATGATACTTTCTATACCAATATTCTAGTTTTAGACTGAAATCTCCCTTACTTTACTGTAGGTATTCATGGTTCTACGACTGTACGAAGTGGCAAAAATAGGTCCTTAGCAATCCTTCATTTAATTCTTTGCAGTTTACATTTATCACATGTAGCTCATCTAACAGCTTGTAATGGCTCTAAAGTAGAGTTGCATTTTTCTTTTTTGATTGACCTACTGACTTAATTTTTCAGAAATGTTTGAATTTTCATTTGGATGTACTCCCCAAAGTTCTCTTTCAAGCATTTTGCAGTACTGTGTTTCTGTCCCTTATATATCATAAGACATAAGTACAGTATTAAGCATTTTCACAAGGCAGAAGCTTGGTTGCCAGGAATCCATTAATCTGACAAGAACCCACAATGGATAATAATTACTGATATGTAACTTGTATTTGCTTAGTCAGATCATGGGGATGCATTTAAAATAGACCTTAAGGAATGCAGGATCTCCTTGGCCTGAGGACATCTGACAACACTACCTTAGCATGTACGTTAAACTCAGCTCCTGGGAATCGACAGGCAGAGACGGGCACTTTGAGAGAAGCGCCCCAGTAAAAAGCCCTAATTTTGTGAAGATTTCTGGCAGACAGGGATAAAATCTAAAAAGGCCCAGAGGTGGGTATGTGTGGGAATATTGAATTGTCTAATTTGAATGAAGCAAAAACTACCTTGCTGGGGAAACTGTGAAGTAATATTGGGTTATAGTCCACAGTAATTTTGAATGCAGAAATGATGAAATCGTCCATTGGGAAAAGGATACCCACTGCAAAATTTTAGCAATGGTATGTAGTCACCTAAGCTGTCTTTTAGGAATGTAAATCAGCTGTGCGTGAGATGTCATGAACTCTTAATCTAGACTGTAAGGTTCCAAGATCAAGTAGATCATTACATAAATGCTTACCGGTAGATTAACACAGCATATTAAACAGAAACAGGAATTCCAGCCTTATAAGTAAATAGGAACACTCTAGTTAATAAAAGCATTGTAAATGACATTCTTTGTATAAGGAATTATAATACAAATAGTCTCTAGTGATAAGATGTTATATGAGTCAGGCCCCAAATAATCTATTCTTTTTAATCTGTTCAGTGCATATTTATGAAATGGTGACTATGTGTCAGGTCTGGTAATAGAGGCTAGACATACAATGTGAGCAAATTAATATGGTACTTTCCCTCATCGAGCTTCTTCTAGTACAGTCAGTGGGAGAGGGAGGGGCATGACACCCAACAAGATTCGAAGAAAGCAGTGAACTCTTATAAAAATTTTAAAGTACTATGAAGGGAGATGTAAAGACACAATAAGGGATTTTAAGAATTTGACATGATTCATATGGTATGTAGTGGGGGTGGGGAGAAGTAAAAAGGATTTACAAAGAAACCTGAAAAATGAGTAGAAGGGAGATAGTGAAGTGAATGGCATGGGAGAAAGCACAGAGGTGCAGACAAGTTTGCCATGATTCAAGAGCACACAGGAAAGTGTGATTAGAGCAGAGAAAAGTGAAATGGCTCTAGATGAGACTGAAGAGATTAACATGTGTCAGGTTGGGAGGACCACACTGGCCTACTTACCATGTTGTACTGTGGCCAAACCGCTGAGTCTAGTAAGAATTTGAAGCAGAGGAGTAGTGTGATTAGATTTGAAATTTTTAAGAGTCTCTTGAGGCAGCATATAGATGGGTCTTGGTTTTTTTTATCCATTCTGTCAATGCTATGCCTTTTGATTGGAGCGTTTAGTCCATTTACATTCAAAGTAATCATTAATAGGTATTTATTATCATTTTATTACTTGTTTTGTGGTTGTTTCTGAAGATTTTCTCTGATCCTTCTTTGTCTTTCTCTTTTTTATGGTTTTCTGGTTTTCTTTTGAATGCCACATCTTCTTCATTCTCTATCATTGAACACTTGGGCTGCTTCCATAATTTGGCTATCGAAAATAATGCTGCCGTATACATCAGAGTGCATATATCCACTTGAATTAGTGTTTTCATATTTTTGGGTAATACCTAGTAGTGAAATTACTGGACCATAGAGTAATTCTATTTTTAATTATTTGAGGAACCTCCATTTTATTTTCCAAAGTTATTGCACCGGTTGCGTTCCCACCAACAGTGCATAAGAACTCATGAATTTTGAACTTAGTGTATTGTGTGAATTTCAAATACAATTTAAATACTTCCACTGTACAAAGGAATCAAGTCTAAATCACTGTGATGCAAAATATTTTCAACTTTTTCTACCTATCCCAATATTTTACATAAAGGGCACAAACATATATTCAGATGATAATATAAGAGAGATTATTATACTTCACATTTACTGCTTCAGCTTTGCCAAATAAACTTATCTTAGAATAGTATATTCAATTTAAAAGATTTCTGGCTGTCCTCCTACTTCACCAAGTTATTATTTAAACTAATGAGCTAAAATTTTGGAAGTTATTTAAGCAATTGGGGAAAGGCCACTGTTAAAATACTTAGCATTAGCATATTTAATGAAAAATAATCTTCAGCTTCAGTATTGCAGTTTTATTAAGCAGTGTGCAGACAAGATTCAAGATGTCTACTAACTGACACAAATAGATTATTTCCACTTTTTCCTCAGTGAGAACAGATTGCTAGTAATCATGACTCTCTGAATTAAGTTCCACCCTTGAATTTAGTGGAATAGCAATACATTAGAAACAGATGCAGAGCTGCTAAAGGTAGGTGCATGGAGGGGAAAGAGAGAAATGAATTTACAGCAGAGCAAGAACAGGAAAATGATTGAAAACCACATTTCACAGCTAAAAAGCCTGTCCGATGGCACAGTGTAGCATAGGACCATGCTTTGCCTGCACTGGTAGCTTTCAACCAACTGGTTTAGGCCAGGCTCTGGTACTCCCATCCTGCATCTGGGCCCCAACAAATTTGATCAGTTTATAAAATGTATTTTTACTATGCTGTTTGTTCCCTCTGTTTTGGTGGCACATGGCAGGAAGATTATAAATCTGAGCTGGTCCTACAGACATGAGAACTTTGGCTTACACATACTTTAAAAGATGAGGAGGCTCTGACTCATATCATGGTAATGGCCAGAAAATAATGAACTGCTCATACTTCCTACAAGACCAGTGAACATTCTCAAACAGCTACATGGGGATCAAGTAGATGATAATTGTGGAGTTTGCTTTCCCAGTTTACCCAAACTTACTGTTTTTTAAATTGCATTCACCATTTAATTTCTCCAGATTTTTTATCCAAAATTTTTACTAGTTAAAAACAAACACAAAAATTCTAAAACAACAACAACAAAAACAACAACACAAATTTATCTTTAAAAAGGTGGTAAACATTACTCAAAATATCAGGAATTTTTACAACTGATTTGAGGAATGTTTCTTCTGAAATACGTTGAAATGCTTTTAAAGGGTAAAGGGATAAAAGTCTTAATTGTCTGGAAGTTTTCTTTATTGGAACACTGTTCCCTGATTGGATGACTCATTCTTCCTGGCTTCTTGGCAATGGTATAGGCTCCTAGTCATGCAAGCTACAGGAAGTTGTGCGTTGGAGAAATCATACAATTTTAAAAATTACATTTACAGATCAATTCTTTTTTTTAAAAAATGATTCAAACGATAGATTCTAACTTCAATAAATTAACAAGGTCTTTTTTATGGAATCACAGTAATAATACCTTTAATTGCAATCTGAAACATCTAGTTTTATAGAGAATGCAATATCACCACATTTTATAGAAATATCATAAAATATCCCATTTTCCGTCTCAGTTTTAGATCTTAATAACTGGAGAGCACTTAAGGGGAAGAGCACTGGGTGTTGTATGGAAAACAATTTGACAATAAAATATTATGGAAAAAAAATAACTGGAGCCTAAATCTATGCAATTTTAAAGAATCATAACAAAGAAAATAATCAGTATTCTGAGAATAAGTGTGCATAGGGGCTCATGTATATTAGAATATATCTCTAGGAACATATCTGTGGTTTTTAAATGACTCGATTATCATCCAGATAGCTAATGCTATATAGACAACATTAGCATAAATATTTCCTTTGCTCAAAAGATATTAGGTTACAATTTGTGATGTTATTGGTACTGGAAAGAAGGAAGATTTTTTTGTTTAGGTATCCTTATTATGATTTCATTCTCAATTAATTCACATGGTAGAGATAAGAAACCTGTAATCCAGAGAGATCAATATATTCTATATTCCCACATCTAGCTAGCAAACTGGCAATAATACAAGGCAGCATTCTTATTTTCTAACCCAGTGTGCTTTAGAGAGATGCATGAGGAGTTAAAGAGGATAAAATTATCAGAAGTATTTTACAGGACAGCCTTTGCGTTTTTCTTCCAACCTCCAAACACAGACTATAGCATCCAAAGACCCTGTTCTCTGCTAAAATTGTTATGAAGATTGTTGCATGTGTATAAACAATATTTTTGAAAAGAAAAAGCAATGATGTTCAAGTCAAAGCAGATTAATTGCATTTTTCCTTGGTTGAGCCTGTGTGTATTTGGTAAGCGAGAGTATTAGTGGGCATTGTATCCAGATATAAATACATTTTCACTAAAAAATGATTTTGCCAGTGCTGTTTATATGCTTTCAGCTTTATAAACAGTGCATTTACACTTTAGAAAATCAATTTCCATGATTTTTATTGACAATGAAATAGTATCCCACGGATTTCTTATTGTTGTACAGTTTTTCTTTGACTATATTGAATATAACATACACACCATTCAGATGCCTGAGGGTTGTTAATATCCCATTACATTCATCAATCAGGTTTGTACACGAACCTTTTCATTTATCTGAAAGGAAATGTGCTGGCACAGCAAGCAAGTTTATAGAACCCCTAGTAGGGCAAAGAGATCTGAAGGGAAACAAGAGGGCAGAATGTATAAAGCATTCATCATTAGCATCTGCTAACAAACTTGTAGAGCATTCCTTTTTTAAATATAGTTGTTGGAGAAGCTGTAGCATAGATGCCTTATAAACTCTATCTCACAAGCAAGACACAGGACATTTAACTTTTTCAGAATGTAGATAAGTCTGTTAGTGCCAGGCATTTTTTAAATGTTTTTTATTCATTTTTAAGACACAGAGAGACAGTGTGAGCAGTGGAGGGTCTGAGAGAGAGGGAGACACAGAATCTGAAGCACGCTCCAGGCTCTGAGCTAGCTGTCAGCACAGAGCCTGACGTGGGGCTCGAATCCATGACCTGAGCTGAAGCCAGACACTCAACTGACTGAGCCACCCAGGCGCCCCTCCATGGGTTTTGCTAACCCCTTTGTACATGTTTCTCAGATGTCATATAAGTTCAGTTATTTTCGGAAGTAGATACTTCTTTAGTTAGCATTTTATTCCTTTGCATTTTAATATTAAAATGTTGCTGGAAAATATTAAATATTTTTGGCATTAGCCTTAAATAACCCAGTATTTTAAATGAGTGAAAGTTAACTTATTTTTTAAAAAGTTAACTTATTAAAAAAGTTTTCTGATTTTCTCGTGTAATTTGAAAACGAGTTATAGATATTGAAATTATGTACTCATATTTTAAAGCATTATTTTTTAAGAAAATTAGTACAAAATGTTGCAATAATTTACAAGAAGAGGTGGTGGCATTAAACATACAAAAGGTAGGGGTGCCTGGGTGGCTCCGTCTGTCAAGCATCTGACCCCAGTTCAGGTCATAATCTCATGGTTTGGGAGTCCTACCCCCGCATAGAGCTCTGTGCTGACAACTCAGAGCCTGGAGTCTGTTTCGGATTCTCTCTCTCTCTCTCTCTCTCTCTCTCTCTCTCTCTTTCAAAAATAAACATTAAAAAAATTTTTTAAACATACAAAATGTATAATAGCACAGTAGTCTGTAACAAGCATAGTATTTGAGTGATAATGTTTGTTCTGATATTTGCATAATGATAGGAAGAGCTCTATAGGATCTACTCTTTTCTGTAGAAACTTACCTGACATTCTCATATCAATGCGAGTTAGGAACATTCCTCTGAGATTTTCAGGAAAATATTAAATTATCAAAACCACCAGGTTTCATGTAGAATATACCTTATTAATAGGCTTACGTTCTTCATTTCTGCACCTGCTAACCTTATACTTAATATTAATATTCTTATATAAGTTACTGTTAAGGAATCATGTAAGGAACCTAGCTTTGTTCCCTTGAAAAGAGCTTTGCAATATTATAACAAGTCTCCTCTAATGGAAAACACGGTATGATTCAGAGTAGCTGAAGATAGCTGCTAATAATTACTATGCTCACAGCACACTTATCTTGACTGTGCCATTTTCTCTAGAAAAGGAAATAACATTTAATATTTTCTAGTTTTACAAAGAGTAAGGGAATTAACTTCACTTTGAACAAGCAACAGAATGTCTTAATTGCTTATTCCTAAGAGGTTTCCTGTGTTATTTAAGTAACAAAAAGATTTTCTTAAGATCCTCTGACACTAAAATATAATACTACTGTATCTGTGGTACATAAAGGAGCTTCAGGTTTAGCAAGGGCACACAACGTACAAGAAATTCGTAGGCGTCTTATCAGTCATCAGGGTCATGACATCTTAGGCTCTTCATTTCTCTTACTGCTGTGGTAAAATATATTAACACCAAACTTATAACTTTAACCATATTTTTCTGCACTCATGTTATAAACGTGTTTAGTAACCCAGAACTCAGCAATTTAGAACATTACTGTCCCCACAGGGTCATCCCCGATATTACTTCAGTTCTTCCAGAGTCTTCATAGTATGTGCTAGATATCCATTAACATATATAGAAAACAACGAATTGGCACATTTTAACTTACTCTTTTGAGCTCTTGCTTTTTCTCTAAATAATATATCTTAAATACATTTTTATGTTTGTCATTGTTTAAAATATGATTTTAGGGGTGCCTGGATGGCTCAGCAGATTAAGTGTCCAAATCTGGATTTCGGGCTAGGTCATGATTTCGTGGTTCATGAGATTGAGCCCCACATCGGGCTCTGTGCTGACAGTATGGAGTTTGCTTAGGATTCTCTTTTTCCCTCTCTCTCTCTGCCCTTCCCCTGCTCACATGCTCGCTCGCTCTCTCTCTCTCTCTCTCTCTCTCTCTAAATAAACTTAAAAGTTAAAAAATTTGATTTTACTGTCCTGAGAACACTCAATATGAGATCTACCCTCAACGAATTTTTAAGTATAACAAAATATTATTCATGACTATGGGGACAATGCTGTGCAGCAGACCTCCAGAGCTTATTCATCTTGCTTAACTGAAACTTTTGCCTGTTGATGAGTAACTCCCCTTTTCCTCCTCCCTCCAGCCCCTGCAACCACCATTCTCTTCTTTGGTCCTAAGAATTTGACTATTTTAGAGATCCCAAACAGTATCTGTCACTCTGTGACTGGTTATTTAACTTAGTGTAGTGTCCTACAGGTTCATCCATGTCCTTGCATATTACGGAATTACCTTCTTTTTAAAAACTGAATAGTATTTCATTGTACGTGTATTCCACATTATTTTGTAATCCTGTTGATGGGCATATATACTGTTTTCACATCTTGGCTACTGTGAAGAGTGCTGCATTAACATGGAGGTCCTAAAATTTCATTGAGATCTTGATTTTAATTCTTTTGGCTAAGTACCAGAAGTGGAATTGCTGGGTCATATGGTATTTATGTTTTTAATTTTTTGACAAACGTCCCTAATGTTTATCATACTGGTTGCACCATATTGCATGTCCACTAACAAGGTGCAAGTGTTCTTGTCTATCCACCTCTTCACCTGTCTTTTGTTTTGGTTTTTGGGTTTTAAGACTAGTAATACTGACAGATGTGAGGTGCTATCTCTTTGCTGTTTTGATTTGCATTTCCCTGGTGATTAACGACATTGAACATTTTCTCTTTTACCTATAAGCCTTTGTATTTCTTCTTTGGAGAGATGCCTATTCAAGTCCTCAGCCTTTTTGAAAAATATATTAGTTTTTGCATGTATGTGGTTTTGGTTTTTAGTTTTTGCTGATGAATTTCCGGAGTTCCTTGTGAGCCTATCTCACTGTTTTTATTTATTATTATTGTAGTATGCAACTATTACCACTATCCATTTCCAGAACTTTCCATCATCACAAACAGAATCTCAGTACTGATTAAAAACTAACTTCCAGTCTTTCTATTTGTTTTTAGTATTAAATTTGAGATGCAGTTATAAGTGCCATCAAGTGGTGGTTGAAAAACATTAACAGATATTTTAATAAGGAAATAAAGGCTAAGGTTGTGTTCTGTAGTGCCTCAAGTCCCCTTCCGTCATCCCTAAGCCCTTGTTTATGCTCTCCATGGGAATATTTGTTAGTCTAAGCCTTCCTCATAGATACATATAAATTGATAATAATCATGATTTTTTACTTATACCTTTTCTTTAACAAGGCAAAGAAAAATATAGGAACTTTTGTAAGACATCCATGGCAATCAAGATATACCTTATTCCAGGGCGCCTGGGTGACTCAATCAGTTAAGTGTCCAACTTTGGCTCAGGTCATGACCTTACGGTTCATGGGTTCGAGCCCTGCATCAGGTTCTGTGCTGACAGTTCAGAGCCTGGAGCCTGTTTCGGATTCTATGTCTCTCTCTTTCTCTCTGCCCCTCCCTTGTTTGGACTCTCCCTCTCTCTCTCAAAAATAAATAAACATTTAAAATTTAAAAAAAAAGGTAAACCCTACTGCTTTTGATTAATTATAAAGATAAAAGTTTATTTTTGTTATGGTATCATTTCAGATTTTACACAAATTATTCCCTTTTATTTCCAAACCAAAAGGTGGGACTATTTTGATTAATTCATCACTGACTGTTTTCTCATAGGTTGTTTGAAATTAATTGTAAGCATGAAACAAAAATCTTACTTTTATCTGTTTTGAACAGTTGTTTGTCATCACTTATGGTAAAGAGTGAGTCCACTTGAGGTACAGGGGCTATAGTTAAGTTTAACTTCATTTCAGATGATCAACATCATACATAAAATACTACTGTTTCAAACTTAAACTTCTTTTTCTCAGCCATTTTCATGCTCTCACAATATGTTTGACTACATTGAACGTTTCTTTAAGGCCAGAAAGGGTGATTTTATATTCTTTTAAATTCATAGATCACCAAATAAATATGACTTTTGGTACATAATTATCACTTAGCATATTTCTTAAGTGAAGTGAATAAAAATTAAATGATATCTACATAATTTGTCTTTGGCCATCAAGATTATGAATTTGGTATCCCTTTTCTCTCTTAACCTTATTCAAAATTCATTTATCCCTTTTCAAGCAAGACTCTTAAAAGCTGAAACCAATTATTGCCTATTATTATCCCTGTTGTATTATATTTTTCTTATTTTATATGTGTAATAATTTTTTACTTACATTTTAATAAAAATTACATGAAGGAAAGAGATAGACATTTTACTATTCAAATGAAGAGTTTATTCTTGAAAAATTAACTTCAAAGCATTGACCTAGAATATTTAAGCAGTATTTTCTAAGTTGGTTCAATAAATTTAACTTGTATTTGGATATAAGTCCAAATTATAACATAAAATATTTTAATGTGGTTTCAAACATAAAATCTAAAATAACTATATTTTATTTTCAGAAAAAAGTATACTCAGATACACAGTTCAGATACTATGTTAAGTGACTATTTTCATAAGTAATGTTGCAGATTAAGATAAACATATCATAGAAAAGTACACACACACAAAAAAAACAAATGCCAGTGACCCATCATTGTAAAATTAATCACTGGATGGATGGATGGATAGATGGATGGACAAATGGACATCAATTACATAGCCCATCAAAAAGGAAGATTCTTAAGCCCCCAATGAAGGCTGAAGAACATGTTCTGATGTTGCCTGGATCCAGTCTTGTCTTCAAACTCAAGAGGAAACACATCGTGTTGCTCCAAAATGGAACAATTCTCCATTTCTAGGAACATTTTCTTAATGTCTCTTTATGTCATGTTATTAAGGAAATTGGTTTTCTAGCTTATTAACTATTATGGTTAACAGGGTTGTCTTAGTCTGTTTGGGCTGCTATGACAAAATGCCGTAACAAGGTGGCTTATAAACAACAGAAATTTATTTCTAACAGTTACTGGAAGCTGGGAAGTTCAAGATCAAGGCACAGGCTGATTTGGAATCTTGTTAGAGTTAGCTTTCTGGTTCACTAATGGTGCCTTCTTAACTTAGTAATGCCAATGTCACATAGAGAAAGTGAAGGGAGCGTTTCTGGCCCACTTTTATAAGGGCTTTAATTGTAGTCATTCATCCCCCAAAGGACCCACCTCCTAATACCATCACCTTGGGGAATAAGTTTCAACATAAAAATTTTGGGATGACACATTCAATATTATAGCAAAAGTTATAAAAATTGGCCCAAGATAACTTTTTCAGAGTCCCAAAGAATAATAAAACATGCTGAATGGTGTGGTAGCCATGGAATAATAAAAAGGCACCACATTAAGAATTCAGAGACCTGGTTTTATTCCTGACATTTACTAACTAGATGTGAAACTTGTGTAAATGAATCTGCCATTCTGGACCTCTTTTCCTCATCTATGAAATGAGAGGATTGGAAACAATTACCTCTGTGGTGCCCTCCAGCTCTGAATGTCTCCTTCTACACTAAATATATGTTAATCTCTCTTGGTCTATCCTAAAGGTACTTTAAATGTCTTTTGGTTCATCCTTATAAACATAATGTATAATGTATAATGATGGTTGGGAATGTAGGGTAAGGAAATCTTTTCTTAAAATTATTTTACTCCTTTTAGTCTATATAAATGACTTCCAGGGTTTATGCTAACAATTATTTTTCATATTAAATAAAATTTCTCTGTATAACCCACTTGGAGGATGTTATTCCACTCACTTTGGCTTTATAGTTACAACCTAGATTGTTAGGGCATTATACGTTTATACATTTATAGTAACACCCAACCACATAGCTACCTGACTTGCAACAATTTCTAGTAGGTCAGTGACAAAGCCAGAAATAATTAAGCTAAAGCACCCCTGAGTCCTAGGGAAACAAGTCAATGTGTAGTTATAAGGAGTGTCTGCATATCTTGCCTTCTCAAATACTTAACATCTTTTTAACTGTTTTTACTAAAAGCCATTAATTTTGTTCTAGGTTAGTTTGAGCAGTCAGTCTAACACTAAAGCCATAAAGATTAGATTGCAGGCAGTTGTGTGTCTAACAGACCTCTAAGTATTTGGAAAGTTATACTTAAAAAAAATAGATCAGACTACAATGAAAGGAGCTAGAGAGACACCAACAAAAGTAGGCAAAGACAATTTGTTGACTGTGGAAAGTCAACAGTACTATATAATGTAGGAGCTGCTAAAATGAGAAGTGCAGTTAAGGAGAAGCCATGGAAAAAAGCAATCTAAAAACATGGAAAAATCCAGATAGCAACTACTGCAGTATGTGTAGTATACAAAATGTTATTCTTATGATTACCATGAACCATCAAGAACAAGTTAAATTATGGTGCAAAAACACTCAGATCAGCGGAACAGAATAGAGAACCCAGAAATGGACCCACAAACATGGCTGACTAATCTTTGACAAAGCAGGAAAGAATATCCAATGGAATAAAGACAGTCTCTTCAGCAAGTGGCGCTGGAAACACTGGACAGCAACATACAGAAAAATGAACCTAGACCACTTTCTTACACCACACACAGAAACTTGAAATGAATGAAAGACCTAAATGTAAAACAGGAAGCCATCAAAATCCTCAAAGAGAAAACAGGCAAAGACTTCTTTGACATTGGCCGCAGCCACTCCTTACTCAACACGTTTCCAGAGGCAATGGAAACAAAAGCAAAAATGAACTATTGGGACCTTATCAAAATAAAAACTTCTGCACAGCAAAGGAAACAATCAACAAAACTAACAGGCAACAGATGGAGTGGGAGAAGATATTTGCAAACAATATATCAGTTAAAGGGTTAGTATCCAAAATCTATAAAGTACATATCAAACTCAACACCCAAAAAACAAATAATCCAGTGAAGAAATGGGCAAAAGACATGAATAGACACTTCTCTAAAGAAGACATCCAGATGGCTAAACGACACATGAAAACATGCTCAACATCACTCATCATGAGGGAAATACAAATCAAAACCATAATTAGATACCACCTCACACCTGTCAGAATGGCTAACATTAACAACTCAGGCAACAACAAATGTTGGCAAGGATGCAGAGAAGGAGGATCTCTTTTGCACTGCTAGTGGAAATGCAACTCTGGAAAACAGTATGGAGGTTCCTCAAAAAATTAAAAATAGAACCACCCTATGACCCAGCAATTGCACTAGGTATCTATCCAAGGGATATAGGTGTGCTCTTTTGAAGGGGCACATGCATTCCGATGTTTATAGCAGCACTATCAACAATAGCCAAAGTATGGAAAGAGCACAAGTGTCCATAAATGGATGAATGGATAAAGAGGAGGTGGTATATATATACACACACACGATGGAGTATTACTCAGCAATCAAAAAGAATTAAATCTTGCCATTTGCAACTACATGAATGGAGCTAGAGGGCACTATTCTAAGCAAAATTAGTCAGAGAAAGACAAATATCATATGACTTCATTCCTATGAGGACTTTTAGATACAAAACAAATGAACATCAGGGAAGGGAAACAAAAATAATATAAAAACAAGGAGGAAGACAAAACATAAAAGACTCTTAAAAATGGAGAATAAACAGAAGGTTACTGGAGGGGTTATGGGAGAGGGGATGGGCTAAATGGGTAAGGGGCTTTAAGGAATCTACTCCTGAAATCATTGTTGCACATTATGCTACCTAACTTGGATATAAGTTAAAACAAATAAGTGAAATTTTAAAAAAAGAACAAGTTAAATTATATTCAGTATGCTTTATCTACTCGGGTCATCAAGTAAAGGGTCTAAGAATGACTTAGAATAACAGAATTCTAAAGCTGTTGAGTTATGGAGTGCAGAGATCTACAAATCTGAGTTCTCTGGAGAAACAAATATCTTCATGTTTCATTTTCCTTAAAATTTTAATGTTTATGTGAATATGTTAATTTTCTACCCTTCATATTTGAGCTTCCCTGGCCATCTTGCACAGTGTCTTTGTGTCAGTGCAGGAAATAGTTACTAATTAGACATAATTTTAAAAACTAACATTCATCTAGCACTACTCTATACCATATTATAGGTAGTCCTTAAATTTAGTTTCTGTAATTTCTGTTATACTATTTTATTATTTAGAGAAACAAGAGATCAAGATAGTCAAGTTTCTAGTTCAAGTCTGTGTAACCCAAAAGTAACAAAGTTAAAATTAGAATTCAGCTGTCTCTCTCCAAACGGAAAGTTCTTTTCAACTATGCTGTCTTTCCTCCTAAAAAAAAAAATCTTAAATGAAGACATGAATATTGGCATTATCTTCAATCTATAGACACACAGACTTTCTTACATTTTCTAAGACAAATTCAGGAGTTATTTTTTAAATGGATATTTGTTTATATTATTAATCATTAGCAAATGCACAACATTTCAATTATCATGAACTGAAGAATGGAAGTTAGGTTCAAGACAAATGAGAAAGTATATAATTGCCTCAAAATCTTAGATTCTTTGAGTGATCTTTTATGTCTCTCAATGTATTATTGGATTCCACCATTTTTCTTGACCTATAATTATCCATTTTGCTTGAGCACTTTCCTTGACAGGAAGCTTACAAATTCACAAGGCACACATTTATTTTGAAATCTTTTAATTTTTGTGAACTTCAAGCCTTCTGTTAATTTGGCATTTGACTTGGGGCACCTTGGTGGCTCAGTTGGTTAAGTGCCAGACTTCGGCCCAGGTCTTGATCTTGCAGTTCGTGAGTTCGAACCCCACATCAGCCTCTGTGCTGACAGCTCAGAGACTGGAGCCTGCTTTGGATTCTGTCTCCCTCTCCCTCTGCTCCTCCCTGACTCATGCTCGCTCTTTCTCTCTCTGTCTCTGTCTCTGTCTCTGTCTCTCTCTCTCTCTCTCTCTCTCTCTCTCTCTCTGTCTCTCAAAAGCAAATAAAAACATTTTGGCATCTCTCTATAATTCCTAGCTACTGTCTTGAATTCAGCCTGGGTTAGCAAAGCATGCTAAGTAAAATTCTCTTTCAATAATTTTATTTTCCAGGATAGCATTCTTGATCTTTTCAAAAAGACTTCATATAACTTTTTTCATATTACAAACTCCTGGTTGTTTTATTTTATACCAGTAGTTCTCAACCTGGGCTCAAAATGTGAACCACCTGGAAAAATAATCATCTTTAAAAAATAATGTTAGGAAATTGCAACAGGTTTTCATTGGCTTCATTAATGATAAGCAACACATAATGCACAGAAAATATAAGCATATGTCCTGTATATGAAGAACATGGTTCACAGTCCTAGCTCCGCACTGAACTTACCATATGGCTGTAGGCATGTTATTTCTCTCCCATGACTCTCAATAACTTCATGTAGATATAAACATAATCATGTGTGCTCTTCCTGTAGTTGACAAACACAAATGTTCTCGGTAAACTGTGAATCATGATAGATATGTTATCATTACTATTATAATCACCCACTAAGTTTTAAAACATGTAGTTTGCTTTCTTATAACTCTTATTGTCCGGATATCTACTTATTCAATAGATGCTCTAACTTTTGCAACCTTTTCTTACTTTTCTAGCCTTGAGATATTTTTCTCCTCTTCATTATTTCATATAGTGAGTATCAAACAACCACAGAACTCCTCAACAAATATGAACATTTGTGGAGTGTCAATAAAAAGAATAAAAAGGAGAATCCAAGTTATTAAGTGTACTTTGGGCTCAGTTACCACTCTATTGCCTTTATTTCTTTTATATTGTAAGCACATAAGGCGATATTTATCCTTAGTATTTTTATGTATTTTGTATTAAGCTAAGAACACTGTTCTTCAATCAAAAACATACCTTCCTTGTCTAATCTCTGTGGCCTAATAAAGATAAAGTACTTGGGGAAAAAATAGAGGCATATGAATAGTAAATATCAGTTTGATTTAGGAAGAAACAATTTTTAATGATAAAAAACTTCAAATATGAAGAAAATCTATGCAGGTTCTACTATTTAAACATTTGATTTCTATGTTTATTTATAATTTCTTAACTTCCTCATTCTTTTTCAAAAATTTGTTCGTAAAGTGTGGAAGAAATGTGAAACAATTTACATATCAATAGTTTTTCTAATCAGAACTCTGATATTATGTTGGAGATGTGCTCAATGCTTTCTGTAGAACCAAAAATATTTGCAATAGTATAGAAAAAAACTAAAGTGCCAGAGTATTATTTTTAATGTAGGAAAATTTGGAGTTTTTCAGTTAACACCTCTATTTTATAATAGTTTGCTGATCGCAAGTTCATTTTCATTTTCAGAGGTTTTATTCTTATGTGGTTTCTATATTTGATAATATTAGGGAATTGTATCTGTTATTAATAAATGTGTGAATATTTTGTTGTTTCATATAAAGTTATGTCTACCTGAAGAACAAAAACATTCTTCTGTTTTTCACACTGTAGTATTTTAATATACTTTATTAGCAGCCACACTATAGCCACACTGCTATATTTCTAATGGAAATACATATCTGATACCTTTTTCATTTTCCCAAGTAAAAATTAGTTGTGAGTCTATTTGAATTTCACCCAGTGAAAGTAAAATTTGTGTCAGATATTGGGTTCTCTAGCATGGTATATTTGTTGTTACAAACTTGAAAACTTGATTAAACAAAATTTAGAGCTAAAATTATCCATTTCTAGAGGCTCTCCTATATCAGCTAACTTAGCTTGAATATAATTAAATTTTGTTATGCTCATTTTCAAGAATGATCAGTTAAGCAAATTGTGATTTTCATACTTCTTTACCAGTATAATTAAAATGCAGAGAAATTTAAAGATATAAATTGGGATGTTTTGAGAGTACAAACTAAAGTCACATGTCTCAATATGAAAATTTATTTAAAAGTTCAAATTTTACAGTATATTCAATGTCAATATTATAAAGCTTTAAATTTCTCACCACTGAAGAAAATGGGCAATGCAGGAAGAGGTATTTATTCCTGTCTTCTCTGAAACTCTTATATTCTCTTCCGTATTTCCAGATTTAAGATACCAGTGAGACCGGAGCTCCGTGAGCAAAAAGGATAGTAATAGAGGAAGTAACAGAAGACTAGGTCACATATAGCCTTGTGGGTCATTGAAAGATTTCTACTTTCAGTCTGAGACTGGAATACTTGAAAAATTTTAAATAAAGACATGACATTATCAGACTTACATTTTAAAAGGTTAATACTGGTTACTGGGTTGAGGTTTAATTGTGAGCAAAAGATGAACTTATTTTTTCTTTACACATTTACTGAAGTATAATTTATATAAAATAAAATTCACACTTTACGCGCACTTTAAGTGTACATTTCCATGAATGATCACTTCCATGCCCATTTTAGAACATTTCCATCTCCTCAGAATGTTCCCTGCGGACAGCAGTGGTGTATGAAAGAAAGAAATATGACAAAATCAACTGCATTGTTCTTGGTCTCAGCTATTGGTAGAAAGTCATCATTATCTGAGATGCAGAGATAAGATCTAACATGAAGTTTTGGGGTAAGATTCCAAGTGAAGATGCCACTTTGGCAATTGGACATATAAATCCATATTTGAAAGAAGTCAAGTCTGCAGATAGACATTTAGGACTTCTCAGTGTATGTATATCATTTAAAGCAGGAAACTTAAAGAAGACAGCATTCCCTATCAATGAGTGTTGATGCAGAAGAGAAGAGGGGCACTAGAATAATTTTCAAATTTCTCTATCATTTATCATTTCTATATAACACTCTATATAACCCATGCCAACTGCCTAACTAAACCAACTAAACACCTAGCTAAAAACATGCTTATTAGTAATAATTATTGATTGAATATGCCTCCTTAAGATCATTTATCCTTGAGAAGAAATGAAAAAGAAAATCAAACTAGTGCCATCCTCTTCAAGTCTCTGTTGATTCTGAGAAATTATAACATAAAGCCATAAAGACTTACCAAGTGAAACAGAAACTACTCTTCTCCATTCAGAATAAATTCACACACAA
This sequence comes from Suricata suricatta, assembly GCF_006229205.1. Classification (NCBI taxonomy): domain Eukaryota; kingdom Metazoa; phylum Chordata; class Mammalia; order Carnivora; family Herpestidae; genus Suricata; species Suricata suricatta. Next base: position 113,327,235 of record NC_043705.1, read on the forward strand.
AAAATTATGATTATTAGAAATGGTGTAAACCTTTGACCCCTTTATGACAGTGAAACAGGTCCTTTACTTTGCTTTCTCTTCCTTCTCATCTGGCTGTGACTGGATATTCAGTGACCCTTTGCTCCACTTTTTGTATCTACTTCTTCACTTTTCTTGGCCAATAACAGCCTATTCGTTACCTTCCTGATACCATAAGTGTGTGATACTACTGGACCCTGCAGTAGGTCCCTAGTATTTTAGTAAACAGCTATTCTCATCTCCTGGTAAAATGTTTCCCTGGCAAGCTTGTTTTGTATTGTCTTGCTAAATAGTTCTGACTTTAACAAGGCTCTTCTGAATTTAGCCAGTTAGATTAGATGTCATTGCCTTCTCTCACTACTTCAGGAAACATAGTTTGGAACTTAAGATGTTGGCTTCGTTCTGGAAAGCCAGTAATATTTCAGATCAACCAATGACTACTAATTTTTATCATATTTGAGTTGAGAAACCTTGGATTCTTTCATAAATTTCATAACTGGTTTCTGAAAGTGTGTCCCTTTTTAGGTAATATTATGCACAATGGATATGATGCTGGTTTGTTATCAAATTCAAAGCAATGTCAATAGATGTTAATAAATAATTGCCAGTTCAAATACTGTTGTTCAATTTGCATTACATATACTATTTATATTTAGAAATCTATATTTCTGTATGTTGATATGTAAATATACAAAATACAAACATACAGATGTATATCAGTGTGTGTGTGTGTGTGTGTGTGTGTGTGTTTTCTTTTGAAATCAATCACCAATACTCACCTTTTGTCTAAAGCTGGCCATTGTTTTTTGTTTTGTTTTGTTTTGTTTTTTGTTTTTTTTTTAATGTTTTTATTTATTTTTGATACAAAGAGAGACAGAGCATGAGAGGGGGAGGGGCAGAGAGAGAAGGAGACACAGAACCGGAAGCAGGCTCCAGGCTCTGAGCTAGCTGTCAGCACAGAGCCTGACGTGGGGCTTGAACCCACGAATGTGAGATCTGACCTGAGCCGAAGTCGGAGGCTTAGCCGACGAGCCACCCAGGCGCCCCTAAAGCTGGCCACTGTTAAATAAGACCTCTATGCTTTTTCTTGTTTTGCCGTATTATACTTAGTACTTTCTTCTAATAGCACCTCTTATTCTCTGGTAGGTATTTACAAAGGTTATTTTACTAGTTATATAACTTCCCCATTGTATTAACACAGGCACTTAAATTGTTGTGTGGTGAGACTGATAACTGATGAATACTCTGGTCCAAAACATGGATTTTGACTGATTGTGTTTAATATAGGTGTATGCTGCTTCATTGCTGCTTAATACTACATCATGTCAGACCTGTTAAGCACTGTAATAACGTCAATTTTAATCTTCTTTTATACTATGCACTTAGAGAAAAATGTGCTTTTATTTGTACAGACGGAATGAGATTTTTGTTATAATACATACATATAATAAAAATATGTATAATTTTTCACTTTTGGAAAACAAATCAAACCAAAAGAATGTAAATTTTAGGCACTATAGAATTTCCTTTCTCCATCAAGTATTTTGCTTTTCCATGGTAATTTGCTGGTGAGTCATTAGTTCATTGTCTTTAAAATTATTTTCCGATTGATATTTACTCATAGTAATTGTTGTGTATCCTCAGATATTCTGTTGCTTTAATTTTGGAAAGCCATGGACAGTGATTTAGAAACAGTTGGGTTAAAAACAAGCTAGAAAGACTTTCAAAAGTAAATCAAGCTATTACTAATGCTAAGAAATATTTTGACCAGGAATAATGGAAAAGGATATCACTGATATTTAAATGATGTCCTCAATTTCAAATTATTAACCTTTGCAATGCACTTATACAAGACTTATGTAAATAATGTATAATCCATCACTAACAGCTTAAAAAATTGAAGGTGGTGGAGAAAGGATATTGGGAATACACTCTTAAAAGAACTGTTCAACTCTTCACTGAAAAGAATATATCTTCCCAGTGGAGGTCCAACATAGCTAAACTTGCATCTTTTCATTAAAGAATTACATACATACACAGCAACACAGTGTGTACACATATTCACAACATAGCATTCATACACACACACAGGACATAGTGTGGCAACAACCAGTGCACCTAATTTTTAAAATTGATATCCTTTTACTCTACACTAACCCACATGATTAGTCTAAAAGCTAAAATCATGTGTAGCCTATAAGATTTAGCCTTGGTGTGAAATATTAGTTTATGACTAGACTTATGATTAGACTATGACTAGATTTATGACTAACAGGCTTCATAGTCTATGGAACACTTTGTCCTTCACCATTTCATTTCTGAACATTAAATGATTTCATTTAAGTTAAAAGTTAATGAACTAAGTTGTGGATCTTTCAACCAATTCAATAAGGAATATTATATGACTTTGAAAAAAAATAAATGACTAGACATATTGTGACAATGAATGGGTGTTTGGTAATTCTTTTCAGTGTATCATTAGCATTAATTCAAAAGGTTAGGAAGTATACATGTTTTACATACATTTGACTTTATCAAAAAAACCCAGCATTTTTTCTAGCATTTCAAACAAGTAAGCACTTTAAATATGGTTTCCAATCAAGACTAAATAATATAGTTTACTCAAGACAAGAATATTTTTGGATTATACATAACTAATATATTCAATGAATATTGACCACCTACTAGATAGGAGTCACTGTATTAAAGAGAGACAAGAGATACAATGGTGAGAAGACACCTCAAGTTAATCTGGTAGAGAATGGTCTTGCCTTTAAGGCACTTATGGTCTAGCAGTGAATATAGATGATTTAATAAGCAATTATGATAGTGAAAAGAGAGCCAGGGTATGGGCTTGGTATTATGGGAGCATAAATGACCCATATAATCTAATCTAAATTTTTACTACTGTGATTTTCTGATAAGCATCATCTAGGACATTATTAGAAATGCCAAATCTCAGTTCCAACCCCAAACATACTGAATGTGAATCTTCATGTCATAATGATCCCCATGCATTTTAATGTACATTAAAGTTTAAGCCAGGTATGAGGGAAAATACTCAGAGAAAGTAACATTAAAATTAACTTTCAAAGGCAAATGGTTAGTTTGTGGGGGATAAAGGTAAACATGTATCAGAAACAGAGATGATTGTCCTTTAAGGCAGATCTATAGCCCAGGCTGCTCATTGGATAAAGAAGCTGTGAAGATTTCTAAGACTATTTTATATAAACAATTTACTTTGTAATTAAGCATTATTTTCTAAATGCTAAATACAATGATATTTCATTAGTATTAGTGTCATTTCTAATTACTTGCTTAGTTAAGTCTTAAACAGTATTACACTGACTTCTGGAAAACTTTTGAGATTCTGTCCATTTTAAATCCAAACTATAAAAGAAAAATGAATGATGATTGAACTATGTAGTCCAAACAATCTCCAAGGTATTTTTAAATGATTTTGTTTTTAAATATATGAAAGTATAATCCATTGTGAAATATCTGAATGGAAAGCACTAGGTTCCATAAACCAGAGGACAAATGTATGTTTGTATTGGAAGAGATTATTCTGAATGGAGCAATACTACTTTTTAACTGATAATATTTTCCGTGAGAATTTTAAGATCATCTGTTAGGTTGTAATTTTTATAGTTTTCCAGGCCAAGTAGATACTTATTCACTATCACAAAAAGCTTTCCCCATATCTTGACAGCTGAAGATTTTCCTCTTTCATAGAGAAACCCATGTTTCATTACCCAGCTTTCCAAAAAAGATAAAAAGTGAAGATAAAATGGAAGCATCTTACTCAAATGTCTGCAGAAAAGATAGCCCATCAACCATCTGCTTTCCTTCATGTGTGATTTGCTCTTAAATTTTTCTTCATTTACTATACTAGAAGTCAAATTTAAGTATATCAGAATACTTTTATTATTATATGATTTATTCTGATATAATTATATTACTTAAGAGAATTTCAAAAGTGACCATGAATCCTTTTTTTTTGCTGTAAGAAAACTTTTTCCCACATTAATTCAGAGAAAGAACAATAGTTGTATACTTGAATAAAGCCATTATTTCAGTGAAATTTAAAAAAATAACTCCCTCCTCAGGATATGTGAATTGACTTTTGTTGTGTTTATAGCACAGTTCTTAAAAATGATTCAATTTTGCTGTAAATACTTTAGAAATAGTGCTTGATAAGTTCATTTGCATATAACCTAGCTTTATATACATATATATAAGACAGAGCCTATAGCATATAGGCTATGTGTATAAACACATATATACATAGCTGCTATACATGTATATATAAAAGGATTAGTTTATTTTTAAATTTGTAGGATCAAAAGAGAAACCATGGCTTCAGTTACCATGTAAATAAATGACCACCTTGAGGCACCCAGGTGGCTCAGTCAGTTAAGTGCCAGATTCTTGATTTCAACTCAAGTCACGATCTCAGGGTATGTGGGTCTGAGCCTCACATTGGGCTCTGTGCTGACAGTGTGGAGCCTCTTTGGGATTCTCTCTAGTTCCCTCTCTCTTTGCATGTCTCTCTCTCTCTCTCTCAAAATAAATAACTACATGTAAATAAATTAAAGTAAATAAATGACAATACTAAAAATATATCTTTTTTGTGGTAACTTTATTTTTTTCAAGAATATAACACTATTTTTTTAACATATGCAATTATTTTCCATCATTTACAATACAGTAGTTACAATGACACTCCAAATGGATAAGCAAAGTAAAAAATCAGAACCCCAACTTCTATTTCATGTAATTAGACTTATACAGAAAT
>NC_043705.1:113332150-113363225 GCF_006229205.1 Suricata suricatta
CTCCCAAAATAAACTTAGATTGTATTGCAGTTTCACTTAACAGTATATAAAATGCTGTGTTGTGACAGGTATCAACTATCCATTAGATACTGAATCAATTTTTCTTAAGCACTACTAACTGCTTGTTTTTCTTGAAGCTAGATCATTCTGAAAGTTTCCTGTTAAACCTATGAGTGCGAACATATGGTATCTGTCCTTCTCTGCCTGACTTATTTCGCTTAGCATGACACCCTCAAGGTCCACCCACTTTCCTACAAATGGCCAGATTTCATTCTTTCTCAGTGCCATGTCGTACTCCATTGTGTATATATACCACATCTTCTTGATCCACTCATCAGGTGATGGGCATTCAGGCTTTTTCCATGTTTTGGCTTTTGTTGACATTGCTGCTATGAACATTGGGGTACATGTGCTCCTATGCATCAGCACTTCTGCACTGCTAGGGATTTACCCAAGGGGTACAGAAGTGCTGATGCATAGGAGGACATGTACCCCAATGTTCATAGCAGCAATGTCAACAATAAAAATATATCTTTATAAAATTAAGATAGCTTAGTCATAAATGCAATGATAATTGGCCTAAATACTTTTTAAAAAAGTAACTGATAATAGATTATCAGTCATTGAAGGACAATTTTAAATATTTCATTGTTATTCTTTTAAAAATTATGATTAAAATGTACATGTAAGCACTTGAATATAAAATTGATAGCAATTTTCATTCTGTATGAAAAATGTCATTTCAGACACCATTTTTACAATGATTTTTTTATTGACCATAAGGCATATATTTTTAGCTACATGCTGCTTAATGATTTTCCCAATAACTATCTATAAGAGAATAATGCTTTAGTAGTATGACTAAATTATCCAATGGTTAATACTAAAAGTGTAATTCAATTTGTTTGTTCATTGCCCTCTACTTACTGAAAGTCATCTATGAAGATATTTTCTTGTGTGTGTTTTTTTAATGTTTTATTTTATTTTTGAGTGAGAGAGAGAGAGAGACAGCATGAGCAGGGGAGGGAGACACAGAATCTGACGATAGACTCCGGGCTCATGAGGTAGCTGTCAGCACAGAGCCTGAACAGGGGCTCGAACCCATGGACTGTGAGATCATTACCTGAGCTGAAACCTGACACTCAACCCACTGAGCCCCGTGGGTGCCCCTCTTCTTGTTTTTTTTTTTTTTTAATAAAACTATTCTAGAGTAGTGACAACAAAAATATGTTTTTAGAAATAAGAATTAGAGCTGTGTTACTTGAAAATCACAATAAATATATAGTTTTTAAAAAGGCTTCATGATAATTACAACGTCTACCTCTGTCAGGAAATGAGGGGCACCAAAAAACTTCCATGTTTCAAAAAGCTTTAGAAGACAACGCAAAAGGTGTTGAGTTAGTACACCTTGTTTTGTCTCTTTATTTGTTTTCCAATTAAAAATATTAGTTTTGAGGGGTGCCTGGGTGGCTCATTTGGGTAACCATCTGACTTTGGTTTAGGTCATGATCTCACGGCTTATGAATTCGAGCCCCACATTCGAGATCTGACAGCTCAGAGCCTGGAGCCTCCTTCAGATTCTGTGTCTCCCCCTTTCTCTGCCCCTCCCATGTTTATGCTCTGTTCTTCTCTGTCTCTCAATAATAAATAAAAACGTTAATTTTTTTAAATATTAATTTTGATGTATGCTGGAAACATAATATAAAATGTATGTAATAGTAAAATTTTTTTAATTTTTAAAAATTTTTTAACCTTTAGTTTTGAGATAGAGTCAGAGATACAGCATGAATGGGGAAGGGTGGAGAGAACAGGAGACACAGAATCTGAAGCAGGCTCCAGGCTTTGAGCTGTGAGCACAGAGCCCGATGTTGTGCTCGAACTCACAAACCATGAGATCATGACCTGAGCTAAAGTCAGATGCTCTCCTGACTGAGCCATCCAGGCACCCCTGTAATAGCCAGTAAAAATTTTAAATACCTACTTAACAGTACTTATATTTAGTGTAATCTAGGTCTATTTTTTCTTTGTGTATTTATAAAAAATAAATAAACATTATAAATTATGTGAGTAATATAGAATTTTCTGGAAATGTATTGGAAAAATAGTTATCAAATATTGTAAAGAAGACAGAGTAGATGCTTTTGGATGTTATATGGTTTGAAACTTATTACACACATATAATATAGTATAATATAATCCATAGATATATGTTGATAATTATACTCAATACTTTCACTATTTGAAGTACTGCTCCTCGCTCAGCATTTTATTAAAGTAATGCTAAATTTATTTTATGAGATTCCATATAAATACAGTGTTTGTATATGCTAATACTAATTTTTTAAAGTATATTCTTATCTATCAATTATAAAATGGGCAGTGTGAGCTAAACAGGAAATTATGAAGTATTGCATTAATCTTTAAAAATTAATGTATAAACAAATTTATCTTAGAAATATAATGTAGGAAATCAGATTCCCTGTCTTAGGTTACCTAGGAACATTTACTATCATGTCCAAAGATTGTGGTATATTTTAACAAGGAGGCTGACTTTTGGTGGCAATGATCTTACCATTAACAATTATTTCTGGAATCATTTGCAGTTTCACTATATAAAATTTTTGAAACTATATAGTCTTGTTACATAAAGTGTGAAATGACAATTATCATTATTGTCTTTTTTTTTTTTACTTTCAAGATTTTATTTAAATTCCAATTAGTTAACAAATGGTGTAAATTAGTTTCAGGAGTAGAATTTAGTATATAAATTTATTATGATATATATTGTCCTTCATCTTTTATCACAGTCTTTGGTTTAAAATCTAGTTTGTCTGATATAATGGTGCTACTCCATCTTTGTTGTGACATCCATTGCATGATAAATGGTTCTCCATCCCCTCACTTTCAACCTGCAGTTGTCTTTAGGTCTAAAATGAGTCTCCTACAGGCAGCATATAGATGGGTCTTCTTTTTTTTTTTAATCCATTCTGACACCCTATGTCTTTTAATTGGAGCATTTAGTCCATTCGAATTCAGAATAATTATTGATAGATATGAATTTAGTACCATTTTACTTCTTGTTTTGTGATTGTTCCTGGAGATTTCCTGTTCCTTCCTAGTCTTTGTCCCTTTAGTCTTTTTTCCCCCACTCAGAGAGCCCCCTTTAATATTTTTTGCAAGGATTGTTTTGTAGTCACGACTCTCAGAGAAACTCCTTATCTCTCTTTCTATTCTGAATGATAGCCTTGCTGGACAGAGTATTCTTAACTGCATATTTTTCCCATTCAGCACATTGAATATATCATGCTACTCCATTCTTGCCTGCCAAGTTTCTACTGCTAACGTTAATTTTCTTCCTTTGTAAGTTAGGGACTTCTTTTGTCTTCCTGCTCTTAGGTTTTTTTCATTGTCTCTATATTTTGCAAATTTAACTATAATTTGTCTTGGTGTTGACCTGCTGTTGTTGATTTTGATGGGAGTTCTCTGTCTCTTGGATTTGGATGTCTGTTTCCTTCCCCATCAGGCAGGTTTTCAGCCATAATTTCCTCAAATAAGCTTTCTGTCCCCCTTTCCCTATCTTCTGGTTCTCCTATTTTATGAATGTTATTACACTTTATGGAGTCACTGAGTTCCCTACGTCTACATTAATGATCTAATATTTTTCTTTACTTCTCCTTTTCAACCTCATTATTTTCTATCGTTATGTCTTGGTCTTCCATTTATTCCTCTGCTTCTTCCATACTTTTGGTCATTATATTCAGTCATTTTTGAATCTGTTACCATATTTTTCATTTCAGCATGACTACTTTTTAGGTCTTTGACCTCTGCAGTAAGAGACTCCCTAATGTCCTTTATGTTTTTCTCAAGCCCACCTAGTATCCTTATGATTGCTGCTTTAATTTCTCATAAGCCATATTTCATATATCTGTTTGGACTAGATCCCCATCTGTGATCATCTCTTGCTCTCTTTGGGGGACGAATTCCTCCATCTTGGCATTTTGTCTAGGTCTCTGTCTTCTTCTCTATGTTATCAAAGCCTGTTATGTTTCCTGCTCCTGAATGGCTCTATAGAGAGGTCGTATACTGTACATGGCCTGGCACTTCAGGAAGTGTCTTTGGTGTCTCTGTGTGCACTCTGCTGCTGTGTTTTGACTTCTCCTTCCCTCAGGCAGTCCTCCACAGAGTTTCTCCTTGCCTGTAGTGGGAAGTATTGGGACCCTGGGCAGTGTGTAGTGAGTTTCAACTAGGTGTGCTCAGCTCTGCTTGTTAAAAACAGCTCTTATGCTCTTTCCTCCAGAGCTGAAGCTTTGCAGAACTCTGTGGTCCATAGGGCTGCAGACAAGAGGTTTGTGCTGATCTTCTGGGGGAGGGGCCTGCTTCCCTGGTTCTCAGGCACGTTTCCCAATGAAAAGCAGCATCTGCAGAGGGCAGGAAGGTGGGGCTTGGTGCAGGTGGTTTAGGCTGCTGGTGTTGGTGCTGTGCTGCTTCGAGAAGTTCGAGAAGTTCGTTTGTGCTGAGGGGAAGGGGAGGGAAATGGTGCCCACAAGCTCTTTTGTTTCCAGAGAGGCAATGCCACTTCTCCCAAATGTGCTTCAAGAAGGGGAACCATCCCTTAGTATGTCCCAGGGGATTCTCAGATTGTTCTGTCTGCCCCTGTGCTATGTGCCCTCCTTCTCCACAGGAGCACTGCAGCACCTCTCAGCTCCGTACCAGCCATGATGTGGACCTCTAAAACTCCAGTCTTTGAGTCCTGTGGTTGTAAAAAGTCACGAAAATAGCCCCTCTTGTTTTCCCAATCAGTGGCTTTGGGAAGTGATTTCCTTGTGCTATTCTCTGTGTGCTCCTCCATCTTTCTCTCAACAATAAAAAAAAATAAAAGTTATAAAAGTGGTAACATGGGAGGAATGAGCTTACTAATGGAATGTTGCCTTCATTTTAAACATTCTATTAGGTCTCATTTTTAGTATCATATTCACATATTATTTTTATGTGCTATTTTAATTTTGCATGGAGATTTTGAAAATAAAAGTATATTAGAATTTTAAACGTAATGATATAGTTTCTTTAGATCTGATGATATGAGCTTTTAGCTTTATATATTCAAAAATTGTATTTGCATCTTTGTTTTTCAAAACTCTCTCCACCAGTGACTATTAATGCATCCAGCCAATTTTTCATATCGTATAGTACTATAATTAACAGAATCTTTTCCATTTTATCTTTTTTGGGGGGGCATCTTATACATAATTTCTAACAATTGTTTCCATTATCCACCCACCACTAGGTGTCTTTTTCAACGAGTAGTTTATTATTTTTATTCTTTACATCACACATACATTGGATTTTCATTCATTTTTGCAAGTCCTGGTAGGTATGAGGGAAACAGACAAAAAGAAATTGTTTCTGTTTTTAATAAGTGTTGTGTTCTACCAAAGATCATTACCCAATTCCCAAATTCAGTGGATATGGTTCAATACCTCTTTTCTTAGAAATACTCCTTTTGAGCACCCCCTCTCTCCCTTAAAACTTTATCCTTCTTTGCTGTGAGTCAAGTTTTTTTGGTTCTGTCACATTTTGCTGGGTAATCTCCTTCCCTTAACTTGATCAATATCCATGACTCAACTGCGTTTAAGACGTAGGTTCCACTTTTAAAAAAAGCCTTTTATTTGACACATCCTCCCTTAGTGATCTCTTAGTCATTGATTATATGTATATTTTTTTCTTCTAAGTGCCTGACCCACATATAAGTGTTAGGATGTGCCATGAGCATCTTACACTTGTCAAAACGGAATTTCCTCTCTATCCCCTACTCTCACTCAAGCCTCCCCATCTCCTAAGATAACACAGTACTTAGCATAGAGAAGTGGTTCTGATATTTTAGTAGGGAAGGCTTGTTAAAACAGAGACTGCTAGAATTTCTAATTCAGAGTTTGACTTAGTAGAACTTTGACTATGCATTCTAACAAGTTCCTCAGTGATACTGGTGTTTTATCAACTGTACCTTGAGAACCATTGGCACCCAGCAATCAGTTAGTATTTGTTGGATCAATAATTACTATAAATTGATTAATGTTTGAAATATGTAATATGGGTCAAAAAATCAATTTGAACTCGGTATGATTAAATGACAAGAAATACTCATAGAACATTAGTCTGAAAAAACAAAGACCATTTGGTATAAGATTCTTACTGTAGATTAGTCAAAGTTTAAAGTGATTAAATGATTTGTATGAGGCAAAATAACGATACACAATCAATCCTGACTTTCTGTAAAAATAAAATCCCTTTATGTATAGCATTTATACTTAGCTAATCAAGGATTCATTTTCCAACTCCAGAGATAGACATCAGCTTATTTGTTTCTCTAGATGAGTAGGCCCTTACACATAGGCACAGATTTCTTAAAAATGAATAAAATGCTACTAGCTTTTAATGCTGCCTCCCATACCCCCTGAGATGCATGCAAAGAACAGATAAATCTAGAGCTTCGTGTCTTGGTTAATGTTAAAAATTCTCACCAGTCCATCCAGTGTTTGGACAAGCAGTTGGTTGAGAAAAGTAAGCAGAGATTACTTGACCACTACTGGTCCTAAAGAAAGTAGAATCCTTTATTTGTCCAGAACTGAAAGGTTTTCATCAGTGCAATAAGTGTCAAAACTTTGGCAGTCTTGTTGTCTTAAGCTGTTTTATTCTTAACCTAAGTTTGAATATTTAACAGGATCCACCAAACCTTACTCATATTAGGCTTTTGTTTAAAGGCAAAGGATACAGTGCTTCAGAGAAAGAGAATTCAGACAAGGAAGAGAAGCCCAAGAGCCTTTCCCCAGCATAAGTATTTCCTTTAAAAATACTCCATCTTTGGGCATGGGGAACAGGCTGAGTTTCTGGCTTGATCCATCAAAATCTGTGCAAGGAGCCTTGGTGGGAGTTCAGCAGCCAAGTTATCAATAGCTCTTTAAATAGTCAAGCCAGTATAATCAAACCAGATTCGTGCAAATGTTAAACTTGGGGATTTCCAGTGGAGCCTTCGACCCTAAACAGTACATCAGATATCTCACTGCCTTCTTTTGGGTTAAGTGTAAAAATCAGATATACAGATGTTTCTAGAAATACTGGTAGTGCTTTTTCAGTCCAGCTGCAAAACCAACTTTATCCTACTCAGCAGTCTTATAGAGGTCACTGAAACTTCTTTCTTATGGACCAGATGCATGAGCTGCAAGTGGACTGAATCCTAGGTCTCTCTACGTGGGATACCAAGGGTAGTTAGGCATACAGATTCTGAGCTCTTCAGGAAAAATTGAGCAATTCTTCTCAAGTACATACCAGAAGCCATGTACACACTATAACAGTGACAGCATTGGTGCCTAAATTTAAAATGCCTAAACCATAATCAACTCACTTCAGAGAGAGAGAGAGAGAGACCTGCAGGCTTTAAATCGTTGGGGGACAGTCTGGTGACCAAATAAAGGAAATGTCATGACAATTTGCTTTAAAAATACTAATCTTAAAAGGATGTCTAAAAAATAAGAATGTTACATGAAAATATGTATGAAAACTTGAAGAAATGTAATAGGTTGCTCTTTCTGACTAGATCTATGTTATCATGTGCCGATTACTACACTAGTTGTTGACTAAGAGTTGGGAGAGCTGTATCTTCTAGTCAGAGCTATGTCATCAGCAAAAGATGTGAGAAGTTCCATGTGTTCTCCAAAACACATCAAATGTGTTTTGTTTAAGGGAAGAGTCTTTTTTCTAGTATATTTATTCAGTTTTATTGCTTATTTTTTTATTTGTACTCCTTCTATCATCTATGCAATAAGGCTACTTTGGGGGCATTAATTAATTTTTTCAAAGGATGGTTTCATGACCATCTGCATTTACAACACCCAGGCAATGTTTCTCTCTTTTTAAAAAATTTGTTTAACATTTATTTATTTTTGAGAGAGAGAAAAACAGAGTGCAAGCAGAGGAGGGGCAGAGAGAGCGGGAGACATAGAATCTGAAACGGGCTCCAGGCTCTAAGCTGTTAGCAGAGACTGATGCAGGGCTCAAACTCAAGAGCCATGAAATCATGACCTAAGCTGAAGTCAGACGCTTAACCAACTAAGCCACCCAGGTCCCCCAAGGGAATGTTTCTCAAACTTAAATGTGTATAAGTCATCTGAGGATGACTCTGATTTCATAGGTCTAAGGTAAAGCCTGAAATTCTCTTCTAATAAGTTCCTAGGTCATATCTATGCTCTTGTTCGAATAGCAAGGATTTATTTTCAAAGTGCTATGTGTGTGTGTGATTGTGCGCGTAAATTCACTAAAGCAAATACATTGAGGGAATCTCTGGAGTCAGTCCTGAAAATCTGCAATCCCCAAAGGCAACCTCACTGCAAGTGTTATAAACAATCAAGTTTAAGACCTTCTTGGTTAAATGAACTTAAATGTCTAAGTTCACTTTCAGCTGTAAAATTATGTAGATCTTGTCTCACCCTGATATTCTCTTAAGTCCGAAATTGAAGTGTGACATATTCTTATTCTACAGGTCATCTGTGTTGCTTGAATATCGATGACTTAGAAACAGCTGCCAAGCTCTCTGTCACTAAATTCAAATTTATAGGTCTGATCTTTTGGTATATAAGGTCTAAGATAGAACCTTCTGTCCTGTCCAAACATAGGAGATTCTATCAAGATGAGAAGTCAAACATCAACCTCTGACTTGTTTTAGAACTCAGCTGAACAAAGATTCCAAGAATGTAACATCACTTTTTTTCTTGCCCCTTCACTGGCTTTTCTGGCATGACACCCTTAAATTCACTCTGAACTCCTTTCATGCCCCTCGACAACTCTCAGCTCTTTACAGGAAATGGTTTCCTACTAAATTCCTTGCATAGCCTGTCACACAGAGTAGGTACGTTATATCCTAATACATTAATTCCTTCCCTTTAAAATATTTCTTCTTCTCGTTACTGTTATTCAAATGTTATTGAATTGAGCACAACAAAGTAACATGATTTTTCATATAGCATAACAATGTTTTCTAATTTCCATTTTCCATTCCTTACAGTATAAGCAAGTGGAACAATACATGTCCTTCCATAAGTTACCAGCTGATATGCGTCAGAAGATACATGATTACTATGAACACAGATACCAAGGCAAAATCTTTGATGAGGAAAACATTCTCAATGAACTCAACGATCCTCTGAGAGAGGTAAGATTTCTAGTCCTTGATATCCATGGTACATAGTCATGGTTTATTTTCTCTTTTCATGGCAAATCTTCAAGTCCGTGTTATGACACTACTCAAGAGGAATCAGAACCCGGTGCTAACACATCCTGCTTTGCCTTTCTTCTCCCATATGCTCTCTCATATACAGACTCCATTGTTCAAAAGAAAGTACTGGAACATTATTCTTCTAGTTGTTGTCAGAATGGTCTTATTTTCTGTAGCCTTAGTCAGAAAAATTCTTTCATGTGTCCTCAGTGTCTATATCTTTTCAATCTTCCACCCTGTCTTCTCATGCTAACTGAACTGTTTCTTTATCTTCTTTGTGATTTCTACGTTCCTTCCATGTTCATTTTACCTGATTATTCCTTAGTCTCTAATTTCAGATTAACTTGACCTGTTGCAAGTAATTCATTTCCTATTTCCTTATTAAAACCCTTCTGTGTCATGGAGCATGGGAAGTTCAGGCAGTTATATGTCCTACTCTTGGTTTTGGCTCAGGTTCTTGATCTCATGATTTCGTGAGTGTCAGCCCCACATTGTGCTCTGTGCTGACAGCATGGAGACAGCCTGGAGCCTTCTTAGGACTCTCTCCCCCTCCCTCTCTCTCTGCCCCTCACCTACTCATACTGTCTCAAAATAAATAAATAAACTTTAAAAAAAAGTGAATGTCAATAATCCCGTTTGTCTTGAATCTTCTTTCCATCCTTCCCTAGAAGTCTTCCTTTTGCCCGCTGGAATGTTCAGGTCACTTCTAGACCAAAGGAATATTCACATGATTGTTCGTGTTTCTTACAGTGCATTTCTTTCCCTTCTTTCTTTCACTATCAACCTTCTCAAAAGATGACTGTGTAATCGTTACACTGTGGTGTTATCTCCACTTATTTACCAAAGCTGTTTCCTTGCAAGATACTAGAGACCTGTTACTTACCAAAATCTTTATCTTTGAGCCCTTGGTGTTACTTTTTAAACTGTTACCTAACACACATCCTGAATCTCTTTTTTGGACTTCCTTAATACTGAACCATGAATAAGCCATTGGCTTCTCATTTTGCATTTCTTAATTTGTTCTTTTTTTAATTTATTTATTCTTGCACCTTACTTCTATAAATTGTGAGCTCCAAGTTCTTGCCAATATGCTGTTTTCTTAAAATCTACATGGCATATATAATAAGCTATGTAATATAGTCATTATCTTCCATGACTAAACCCTTTTTCTTTTGATGTCTTTCAGCAAATGTTTTAGTCATTTCCTCAAGTCAATTGGAATGTAAAATTATATTCTTTTCTTGAAACTTTCTCTGCTCTGCACATCCAATCACCAAATGCCATCAATGCACTATAGCAGTACATCCCACACCTGTGCCCTTGTTTCTTTCCCCCGTGCCTTGACCCTGACCTTAGTCCTCTTACATGGACAATTGGCACTGTCTCCTTAGTTTGCCTTCCAGCCTTTCGGCTGTCTTCTCTAACTGCCATTTAAAACATTGCTGCTAGATTAATTTTTTTGTGAGTATGAGCTCCTCATTTCTCTGCTCAGAAACTTTCACTCTTCACATACAAAATTAAATCAAATTTAGCCTCCCCAGGCTCATACTCCAGCCCTTCTGTGCTCTGGTCCCAGCTAGATTTCCAGTTTTACTTTCCCTGCTGCTCTACATGTTTCAGAGTGGCCTGCAGCCAAACTGGGCAACTTGCTGTTTTGCAAAAATCAATTATAATTTCTCACCTTGCCTCATATGGTTTTCAGAAATCTCTCTCATCTGTTACCAAAATCTAGTTCAAATAATATTTCTTCATTCACACCTCCCTTCCCAGGTTAGCTTTGATCTTTCTTTTCTTTGACCCCCCTAACGCACTGAGTCTACAACTCTTGTGTTCTCCTTATCCATTCTGTCTATGTTACCATTATTGTTTCAAATTTGTTTTTTCCACATTGGCCTTGAAAGTTGCTTAAGAGCCAAGGCTTATCTATATTTTATATTTCTCTTGAAATTTCTAGTGCATGTAGCATATAGTAAATGCTCAATAAATATTTTCATCACAACTAATATCTTTACCATTTATAACCATTCCTACATTTCTGCATCCCATAAAAGTTATTTGTATTTTTTTGAGCATTAAACTTATCAGTTAAGAGTTTGTCAGTAAAGGAATTAAATATCTGCTGTTGATTACAGATACCTCAAATAAGACTGTCACAGGAGCGCCTGAGTAGCTCAGTCAGTTAAGCGTCCCGCTTCGGCTCAGGTCATGATCTCATGGTCATGGTTAGTGAGTTCAAGGCCCCCATTGGGCTCTGTGCTGACAGCTAGCTCAGAGCCTGGAGCCTGCTTCAGACTCTGTATCTCCCTCTCTCCCAGGACAGTGGAACCAGGCTGGGTTCTCCAGGGCCCAGAGGAGTTCAGAGGCAGGATGGGAGAGGCCATAATCCAAGAGACAGTATCAGAGATTAAGACTAAATCAAAAGACAGGAAGATATGATAAAACTAAGGATATATTTCAAAGAAGCAGGACAATGTTAGGATTCCAGCATAAAATGTCACCGAGGGAATACAGAAAGCCGACAGAAGAAGTGACTATAAAAATGAAGCCTAAGAAGTCTCCTGCTTACATGGGAAGCATTCCTCTGGGCTGAAAATACTCAGTGAAGTGTAAAATCAGAATCACAAGAGCATCTTCTTAATCATGTGCATTTTGTTAACTACCCTTTCTCTTGCCACACGTTAATTTACTCTGTTGGTCAATGGAAAAAATTCACGTTTCATTTTTATCCCCTACCAAACATCCACAGCCATATGAAAACATATGTCCAGTTTCCTTAATTTTCTTTATATTTTTCAAACACCATGGTTCAGACTCTTGGTGTCTTTTAATTCAACTTCTGAAGTTCACTCACAGCTTTTCTCCCTGCCTTTGATTTCAGTTTGTTCAAACGTATACCATCACATAGACACCATACTGATTGATCTAGAACACAAGTGTAATGACCCTTCTCTCTTCCTAGAACCTGATCATGAACTTCCATCCCCTGCAGGAAGAGTCCAAGTTCCTTGACATGGCACATGAGACACTCCTCACCCTGCTTCATCTTTACTTTTTTTTTTTAATACCTCATCAATAGGAAATTGTTTTTAATTTTCTGGGGAACAAAATATACTGCTAATTGCCTCATTGCTTTTCTTCAGGCTACTCTATCTTCACTCCTTCTTACTCAGCTTACCTTCCACTTCCCGTTAAACACTCTGACTGCACATGAACTTCATAAATTATCCCTGACCGCTCTGTCTCGCATTTTTCATTTGTCAGTTTATTGTTTGTTTAAAACTGATTGTCTTGAGGATAGAGACTATGCCTTTATCTTTATATCTTTAATGACCAGTATATATAGTAGGAACTCATTAAATATTTACTGACTGAATGGCCCCTAACAGAATTATGAACGTAAAACAGATTAAGAATTATGACTACTTAATAAAAATCGAGATTTTATAAGTGGAATCATGACATGCTCAGACACTTAATGCCTCAAATACATGAAAACAGTGTTCTCCATTTGTTCCCCTGCTTTTCAGCTTTTCTTTTTCTGGCATCAGAATCATGCAAAAGCCTAAATTTAATGTTATATGGAGGTAAGACTGTATTAGAGGGGAAATAGATGAGTCGAATAGGAAAGTAAGGAAACATAGCAGAGAGATAACAAGAGTCATTATTTAAATAAAACATGAATCTAACAAAACCTGATGTGTTTTCTGAAGAAAAGTTCAAGAACAGTAAGAAGTGCATCTTGCTCCTATTAAATTGGAGTGTTACATACCTTCTGTACTACAGTCATAGTGGTAGATCACAAGAAACCTTTTTAAAGCAATAAATTACATTATTTCATCAAAAGCTGCATTCCACTTAGAAGATGAGGCATCAACTTGGCAAAGGTGTATTTTGGTCACTGTTGTGCTCCTAGTACCTAGAAAGTGCACAGCACATAGAAGGCATTGAATAATTGATCCCATAAATGTCAAATGAGTGAAAGTAGAATACTCAGAAGGAGAAAACTGGATTATTTGACATGTATTTTGTGACAAGAGGTAAAAATATAAGATATGCCTGGTATACACCATGCAACATATATAATTGCTAATCATATGTTCAGTTTTGAGCCAATCACCAATTTGTATTGCAATAAGCTTCTTTAACTTAAAATACTTTATTGTACAGAAGGTTCATTTTTATGAAACTATGTAGCCTAATATGAGATGCTAATGTATACTAAATAGCATTGATTTCTACTAACATAGGTCAGGGTACTCAGGAATGTATAGAAGTGAAAGGTAGGTCAAGCCTTCAGACTCTCAAAAACATATGCAAAAGACCTATAGTTTAAAAACATAAAATGCAATGTTATGGAATATGAAAATTATCCTATGTTCATAATCAATTAAGACATTATTATGTTTTACTATTTTATAGCCCAGTTTGTTTTTAATGTATTTGAATACTTGTAAATACAAAGACTCCCAAAGATGAAAATGGCAGAAGAAATTTTATTTGTGTGACCTATGAAAGCTCTTAACAAAAATCTCATACCAGGTGTATGCAAATTAATTCAGTTAGCAGTTATTACAAAAATACTACTTCATCAAATGCACTTTTCTGTTTCCATTTCCTTGGTATGAATTAGGTGATTTATCTTTTCATATGTTGAAGACAGTTGTTGCAACACCTTTAACAATTACCTGGTTCATTCTTACTGTTCCAGCCTCTGTAAAAATGGTGCCTCCTCAAAGAAGCCCTCCTTGAGATGTTTATCTAAATTAGCTCTCTTGAAGTCCTTCTCTGAAGGACTTTTGCTTTGTACATGCCACTGTATTGTCTTGGATCCAAGAAGGCAAGGACTTTGTATTTCTTGATTTCCACCATAACTTCAGTATATATTTAATAATTACTTTTGGGGTAAATAAACAAATGCAAAGAAAGCATGAATCTCACACTTAGCAAATCATCTCAAAGAATTGTTGATTGTTAGAGCCCAAAGAGAGCATTTTGTCAACAAAACAGTATGTTTATCTGGACAAAAAGTGATGCCCAGGACTATGAAGTGCTCTGGCCATAGAATTCTTTTGGTACAATTTTCCATTTTAGTATGGAAAATATGGTTTCTCATGCATAACAAAAGGATGCTGGTATCTCTAGTTTCTCCACGGTTTTGATTTTTTTAAGTTTATTTATTTTGAGAGAGAGAGAGAGAGAATGAACATGCATGAGTGGGTTGGGGACAGAGAAAAAGAGGGAGAATCACATACAGACTCCACACTGTCCCCATGGAGCCCAACACAGGGCTCAAAATCATGAACCCTAAGATCATGACCTGAGCCAAAACCAAGAGTCCGATGCTTAACCAACTAAGCCAACCAGATGACTCTGTGATTTTGATTTTTATGTATATACTATAAGCCAGAAGTTCCTGTGTTGCTTGTGGTTGTTTTTATTTTAGTGATTTAGTGCAGTCAGGATGGGATAAGGGGACATTTCAGTAGAGTATCACTATAGAAGGTATATAGATACTCTCTACAATTTCTATAACCTAGTAATATCCATAGAATATACAAAAGTATTTTTTTAAGATTCTATTCCAAGACTTACTAGAGCATTGTTAGTGGCTCACGAAACAAATGTTTCTGGTCTCCCTGTCCAAACCAAAGTAGGAGCTACCTCATGATGTAAAAGATTCAGAGTAGGAGAGGAACCTGTATGTCCATCCTTGGTTAGGCCATTGTGACCTGAGCACTGGCTCCACTCCAGTTGTCAGCATTCTAGGAAGTAACTGGAAAGTTATCTTAAAAAATTATTTCCATTTCATTGTGAACTAAAATACATGGACCAGAACAACTATAATATTCTGAGAAAAACTTTGAGATAGTACTCAGAAACTTGGCATTTCAAATTAAAGCTATTATTTTCTGATGTATATACTCATTATCTATAGTCTTCAATCTCTGATTGCTCTGTGGCTGTGTCTAGTCATAACTTTGAGCCAGTAAAGCCCAACTTAAATGATCTCTAGAAACCTCCTCTCCCTCCAGTTGTCATTTGCCCTGGCTCTACCTCAAGAGCTTTTTCTTTTCCTTCCATTCATTTATAATATGCTCCTATTTTCCCACAACTGCTCAGTATTCAGTGTTATTGTTTTGAATAGTTTAAATCCCTTTTATGATTCACTCAGTGCCATTACCAGTCATACGTATACTTTCAGTTGTACAACCAATAATGCATGAGAAGCTACTATGGAAGGGCTGTACAGCATCATGGTTAAGAGCATGGCGCCATTTCCACCAGCCCCACAACTTACTATATGTGTGACTTGGGTTATTTAGTAACTTGTATGTATTTTACTTGCCTCGGTTTTGAATGTGGATGATAGTGATATTAACTACTCCATAGAGTTGTTATAAACATTAAATGAGTGGGGGCACCTGGGTGGCTCAGTCAGTTAAATCATCTGACTTCGAGTCAGGCCATGATCTCAAGGTTCATAAGTTCGAGCCCCGCATTGGGCTCTATGCTGACAGCTCAGAGCCTGGAGTCTGCTTTGGATTCTGTGTCTCCCTCTCTCTCTGCCCCTCACCCACTCGCACTGTCTCTCTGTCTCAAAAATAAATAAATATTAATTTAAAAGAAAGATTAAATGAGCAAAAAATATAAAAAATTAGACATGCACCTGGCACACAGTAAGTGCACAGCAAAATGTAATTTGGAGTATTACTCTGATTCAGTGAAGAATAAGACATAGTCCCGGCTCTTGTGGTTCTTGCAGCTTAGAGAGAGACAGAAATCTAAATAATCAATTATAACTGTATGTAGGTGCCATGAGAGGGTTATTCGGAGGATATTAGGCCACACATAAGAGGGACAAGTCCAATCTTATCATATGTCTCATTTCTTCTGAAATGTATTCAAATGATCTGCTAGTAAAGCTCTTCCTTCGTTTTAACAGCCAGTTTTCTGGAGACAATGTCTCAGCATCAATCTTTGGCATTGAAATGTTAGGATGGTGAGACTAATGAATGCTTGAGCAAAAGCAGGCAGTGTATTTAAAACTAAGAAACTAATTAGAAAAATTCAGTGAACTATACCCCTCTGCTTAGGAGAGCTTGTTGGAATGTGTAAAAAGTAAGAAGGCCTATTTTTAAGATGATCAGATTCATACTTATTCGATTAGAGCAAAATGGCAAACTTAACTGTCGAGAAAGAGGTTAATGCCCTTCTGAGCTTGTCTCCAAAGTTCAGAACTGATCTATTTTTAAACAATGGAGTGTGAGGAGCCATGGGCTGAAAATAGGTACAGATCATGTGTCCCAGTAGAATATAGGACGTCAGTATATTTCATTTTCACAGAACATGAATTGGGCTGAGAGTATAATACTGTCCTTCTGACCTTTAATTTGTTGAATAGACTGTTAGGGAAGAAAGCCTAATTTCCATGAGTATTTACTTAAAGCAATTTGGGATCCTTTTTTTTTTAAGTACATACTTGTTGATTTTTAAGATTCCTTTTATAATGTGTTCAGTTAAGATTAACCAAAACAGGCTAGACTCTGAATTATAAAATTATACAAGGATCTTATAAATTATCAGCTATTCATGTAACAGGCACATAAACAAAAGGCTAGAAAAATTCTTCAAGTGGCCTGTTCAGGATCATGTTGCCAAACAAAGAAATTAAATCTTTTTCTCTCTTTTGGTATAGAGATTGTCCTTTGCGTCCTTAGTTTCTAAATAACAACTAGACAAAAGAAAAATATCAGTTTCTTAATGTGTGCAAAACATTGATCCAGTCATGATGGGAAGGTAAATCATAAAATATGGTTTAGTCTCAAAGTGCTTTCCATTATGTTTGTAGAGACAAGATATAAATACATGGAAAAAAATAAGCTAAGAAAATAAAGTTAAAGTACATTACTAAAAATAAAAGAAATGTAAAAGGTTCACATACGGTTACTTGCCAGAGCAAAGCTGACACTACATACTAAAATTCTAAATGGATTGAAGACTTAACATATACAATCTGGAACCATAGAACTCATAGAAGGAAACACAGGGAAAATGTCAATCTTGGCAGTGACTTTTTTGGATATGACACCTAAAGCGTAAGTGACAAAAGCAAATGTAAATAAATGGGACTTACGTGAAACTAAAAAGCTTCTGCACAGTAAAAGACACAATCAACAAAATGAAGAGACAACCTCTGGAATCGAAGAAAATATTTTCAAACCACACATCTGATAAGAGATTGCTATCCAAAATGTATAAGGGACTCCTACAACTCAATGGCAAGAATATAAGTAGTCTGGTTTTAAAAAGGGGCAAAGGATGTGAATAGATTTTTTTTTCCAGGGCATCTGACTGCGTCAGTCAGATAAGTGTCTGACTCTTGGTTTCAGCTTAGGTCATGATCTCTGGGCTGGTGGGATAGATCGAGCCCCACATCCTGCTCCACATTTACGGCATGGCAGCACAGAGCCTGCTTGGGATTCTGTTTTCCTCTCCCTCTGACCCCCCCTTGCTCACATGCGTACACGTGCACTCTCTCACACACAAAATAAGTGGATAAACTTTTTAAAAAATTTGTAAAGATTTTTTTCCTTTAAGAAGATACCCAAATGCCCAACAGGTACATGAAAAGGTGCTCAACATCATTAATCATCAGGGAAACAAATTAAAGCCACAATGAGATACCATTTCATATCTGTGTGAATGGTTTTTATTCAAAAGGCAAGAACAAGTGCTGGTGAGAATGTGGAAAGGAAATGAGGGAAATGATGGAAGATGATATGTATTATTAGAATGAGGGAGCGCATTTTCCACTAGCCCCTTATGAAGAATGTAAAGTATTGAGAGCATGAGAGTTCCAGAAAAAACGTGCTTGAGACAGTATGAGCCACATCCATCACTGCAGTCAGAACAAAGCAGGAAATACTTTATACTATATATTATAATATACTACTAGCAAAAATAAATGGGACAATAAACTCTTTGGTATAAAAGAATGAGGGAGAGCCAGACGACTGGGCCTTTTCCTTAATTTTTCCTAATACTGTTCATTACCTCCCTTCCCCTCCCAAGATTTTTCTAGTGGTATTGTTAATTTCTAGGCCTTCAAACATAAGTCCCATGCAATATTACATAATTCCACTTATAGGACCTCCCTGGATTAGGCAAATTCATAGCAACAGGAAGTAAGATAGAAATTGCCAGGGACTGGGGCACCTGGGTGGCTCAGGGCATGATTTCCTGGTTCGTGGGTTTGAGCCCCGCGTCAGGCTCTGTGCTGACAGCTAGCTCAGAGCCTGGAGCCTGCCTTCAGATTCTGTGTGTCTCTCTCTCTCTCTCTGACCCTCCCCTGCTCAGGCTGTCTCTCTCCTCTCTCTCTTTCTCTCAAAAATAAATAAAACGTTACAAAAAAGAAATTGCTTTAAAAAAAAGAAAGAAAGAAAAGAAATCGTCAGGGACTGAGGGGAGGGAGAAGGGGGAGTTTCCAGAGTTTTTGCCATTAGTGATGGAAAAGTTAGATGTGGTAATGGTTACACAACATCGTGAATATATCTGTGAACTGCACCCTTAGGAATGGTTAAAACTATCAGAAAGTTACATCTATATTTTATGAAACATTTAAAAACGAATCTTAAAAACAACACGCAATCGTACATCTCTAGTGTTGATCTTTAGAGCCATTTCCACCTCCCGCTGCTCTCATCACCTGAATACCCCAGATGCTTCACACTGGATACAGAAGTAAAACCCTTTCGCAGTGGAAGTTAACATCGTTTGGGATTCTTATCCCCACAGAGCTCAGGAGCTGTTGCGGTGTGTGGGCTGGGTTCCACATCCCATCAGATCCACCCTAACTGGGTCGGGGACACACCTTGCCCCTGCCACTGCCTCGCTTTCAAAGCCGGGTCCTCCCATGTCTTGGCAGCTGTTCAGAAGGGAGCTGTTTCTTTCTTCCTGCCACACTTTTACCAGCCTAACCTGCTCTATTAGTCTGCTTGGGCTTTCAGAACAAAATACAACAGACGGGTGTAAACAACAGAAATGTGGCTTTTTTTTTTTTAACTCTTCTAAAGACTCTAAGTTCAAAATCAAAGTGTCAGCAGATTTGGAGTCTTCTGGGACTTTTCTTCCTGGCTTACAGATGGCCACCTCCTCCCTCTGTCCTTCTATGGTCTTTTCTCTGTGCTGACATATCACTAGTGTCTGCTTGTGTGTCCAAATCCTCTTCTCAAAAGGACACCAGGAAGACTGGATTAGGGCCCACCCTAATGAATTCATTTTATTTAACTTGATTTCCTCTGAAAGACTCTTTCCAAATACAGTCACATTCTAAGGTATCAGGATTCAAGGCTTCAAAATATGAATTTTGAGAGGATACCATTAAGCCCGGAACACTTGGCAATACGTGCAGTGCTTCATGCAAGTCCAACTAAAGTGACATATAAATAAATGTTTAATGCGTCTTAGGATGCCTGCCTGGTCTTAGGGCCTGGCCTGATTTCCTCCATCCTTTGTACATGTATATATACTATTGTGCACAGATTATTTCTATTACTGACTGTTCACAATGAAAATGAATTTATGGGGGGGTATTTTAAATTCTCAAATATAGGTTCTTATCAAATTCTCCAAACACCTTTTCTCAAGATTAAGTCTTCTACTTCCCTTTACTATCTGCTGGTTGTGTTTTAATAGTATTTTTTCATTCAGCGCACTTCTGGACATCTGTTTGCTTTAGGTGCTGTATTGGACAGTTCACATCAGTCTATGTTTACCATGTCAGATACGCTTAACACTTATTCTACAAACTAGTCTTACAACTTACTTTCAGCTTGCAGGCCACCAGAGCTGTATTCTTTGGGAGTTTATACAAATCCTTCCAGACTTTGGTCTGGGATACCACACGGTAGGGCTGAGATACAAAGTCTCCAGTGAACATGTATGTTGTCAATATACAATTCCTTGATCTAGGTTTGTTTGATCTGCTTCTACCTCTTTTTCTTTGCTTTATAATCAAATTTAAGTGAATGTTAGAATTTTCTGCCATTTGCTGTCATTCTGCCTGGTCCTAATGGAGCAATATGTTCCTATGTTCTTAGAAGGCAAATCAGTGGGATTGTGTTAAAACGATTAATTTCAAACTTCATCTGCATTCATATTATAAGGCTTAAATGTGATTTAATATCTCAAAACCAAATTAGATGCCTATGAGAACAGTAACAATGGAAACCATTAAAATGTTTGAATTCGTACATCTCGGAATTCATCTTGTTCTGATCCATCCTTTACAAGCAAGCAGATTTCATTTAAGCCACTTAATCATAATTGGCTATTTGTATATACACAGATTTTAGGCTAATTACCTTTAACATAATTTAAAGAGACTATTAATCTAGCAACTAACGATATAGCTGGGTTTCAAAACAAGTAATGGTGAAAAATGTCAGTATTTAAGAGGCCATTGCAGACTATTTCTCTGTATCTCTATTGGGTTTCTCTTAATGTAACTATGATTAACACAAGATATTAACCATTAATCATGGAAAATTGTTTTGCCATTAAAAAAGACAGCAATGAGGACCATGTCTCAAAATGGGAAAGATATAAAAATGGGAAAAAAGAAACAAATATTGAATGTATATTATGATTACACATATATTTAGGTGAATAAAAGTTTGTCTTAAAAGAATACAAAAGCACATTAAATTACTCTCATTAAACTGATTATATATGTTTAAGAGATACATGTATTTTTATTTTTTGCAAAAACTTTTTTACATGCAACTGTTTGGTAATACAAAAATACCTAATTACTTTCTCCTTTAATAAAATGGAAAACTACTATAAACTAAAAGTGAGGCATGCTATATTAATTCATTGATCCTCCTTTTTTTATTTCTAAACCCTTTAATTTTCTCACAACAAAAATTTAAGGCAAATATTCCTTAGCTTTGTAGTATATTACAGAGCTTTTGAGATTCAAATTAATTAGGAGTTGCAATAAAAACTTTCTTTTATAAAACAACACATCTCCCTCTCTCTCTGCCCCTCCCCACTCATGCTCTGTTTCTGTCTCAAAAATAAATTTTAAAAAAAATTTAAAAATTAAAAAAAAAATAAGGGGGCCCCTGGGTGGGTCAGTCGGTTAAGCCTCTGACTTCGTCTCAGGTCATGATCTCACGTTTGTGGGTTCAAACCCCAAGTCCGGCTCTGTGCTGACAGCTCAGATTCTGCTTCCAATTCTGGTCTCCCTTTCTCTCTGCCCCTACCCGCTCATGTTCTGTCTCTCTCTGTCTCAAAAACAAATTTTAAAAAACATTTAAAAATTTTATTAAAAAATAAATAAAAATAAAAAACAACACAGATTATCTCAACCAGAGAAATCGGTTTTCTTAAATTTTCTCTAATAGAACATAGAAATCCAGGGAAATGTTTTCAGTTTAAGAAACTGAAGCAGTATCTAACTTGTAGTCAATGATTGGATAAATGTTTAGAATAGTTTTAACCATTATAATCCACCTGTACGGGCCAATTTTCTTAACACATGCAATCAAGCATCTTGCAATTTAGAAGGAAAACCATCAGATCAATATAAGCCAGTTGGGAATGCTGAGGGAAATTGTTTTTAAACTTTCCAATTCCTTTTTTTAAAAAAATAATGGAATATGTATGTATGATTCACCTTCCAAATTTATTATATCAATAGAGCAGCTTTACTATAAGAATCCTCTATTTTATTCTTGACGATAGCCAGAAGGGAATTTCACTGACTCTGCCCTAAGAATTTCTTGTCACTTTCTTCTTCTGAACCTCTGCATTCACTTTAACTTTGGTTTTTAATAAACAATCCCCAAATCAACTTTTTCTTTTACCTGAATAAATATTTTCTTACCAAATCACCTTAAACCTTTTGTTTCTTTAAAAGTTTATAAACTGTATAGTCTATACTGTTATGCCCAGATTACAATATCCCCAAAATCCAGAGACCCCCCAGGGAGACTGAGTTACGTATGCAAAAGAAAAGGGCATTTATTCGGACTTAAACTGGGACTCCCAGACCTCACCAACACAGTGGATCCATGCTGAGAGCCCTGAACAATAGCTGAGCAGGGTTTTTATGGGGTTTGGAAAGAGGGAGTTACAAGGAATTGTGACATAGGTACAGTAATCCAATCACAATCACACAGCAGCCTTAGCAACAATCTTAACCACTCAGAATTTTTAGGGCATTCATTACATCTAGCAGTACCCAGTCATGACATTTGGTGTTCCTTTGAAAATAACCAATTAGGGGATGGGCTAAGGACCCCCGTGGGGTTTGGGCAAGTGGCAAGCAATTGGCTAACATTGAGCAGTTATCTCTGGTCCGAGCCCCAAGCCTCCGCCCTTAGGAATATCTGATATGCCTTCCGGCCCTTCGTGATTGGGTGTTGTGAAGGCAGTCTTTCTTCTGACAATGTGTGTTCTTCACACCCCCCTCCCTGATGTTTGATCATTCTGGGGAAACTGAAACTCAGGCCTACTAACTAGGGGAGAAATATGAAGCCTGTCGCGACGTTAGTTTGGTCTTTCAATACAATTCATTTGATCTTAACCAACATTGTTTTTCAGTAGAACTATAAATTACAGTGGTTAAAACAGATAACATTGTGCGAACTTTGTTAAATGCTTTACTTGCATTAATTTAATTATCATAATCTGTGATACAGTTGTTATAATCTCCATTTTACAGATGAAAAGATAAAGATTTGAAGGATCTGAGTCACTTTCTATGGGCACAGAGCCAGCTGGATTCAAAATCAGAGACTGAGTGTGTGCGTGCACACACACACACACACACACACACATAGACTAACCCATATTTATTTTACTACTTAAAATTATTTTATACTGAATGTATACATGTATGTCTTCCTCCCTCAATTAGGTGTAAACTTTTAGATACTTCTTTATTTTTGGAACCATAGTTTCCAAACCCGACTGCTTATAATGTGGAGTATGTTATTAAATGTAGAGATTTTGAATGACATCCCTTAGAGATATAGGTTAGATTCTTTAAATTTGGATTTGAGCCTGGTAAACTGTATTTTAGTAAAGTCCCATAAATATGTCCAAAGATTATCGTCTTTCCCTAAAGAGTAACATGGAGGAGAATGTTCTCTTTGACAGGTCACTGAAGCCTTTTTAAAATTGATGCTGTCTTCATAAGAACTATGATGAAGGCAAGGAGTCATGGAATAATCCTGAATACTTTATTTTATTTTCCAAGAAAAATAGTTTTTCTTTATATTAAAAAAATGGTTTTATTTTCCAAGAAATACAGGCATTTAGATTTAGATTTTTAAAAATAATTACCAATCTACTATTGAAGTCATTGTTGCACTATATGCTAACTTGGATGTAAATTTTAAAAATTAATAAAAAATAATAAATTTGAAAAAATAATAATTGCCAAGTACACAGCCATCAGTTTGCTACCTCACAATCAACATATGTTAATGTCAGACTCTCAAACTGTGTAAATTTCAGAAGAACAAATTATGGCTGATACCATAATTTCCAAATCTCCAGGGTTTTTGGTAATTCAGATATATACAAAAATAAGATGGCTTCTTAGAATCCATCAAAACTGTAAGTTAAAGAGCCTGGTTGCCCAACCAACAATGGTTCTTCTTCTTACAAGCATGTGGTCTTTGACATCTTACTCAGTATTTTCTATAAAATAAGGAAGTAGTAATACTTAAGGTATAGGAATTTTGCAAGGATAAAAAAATAATGCTTGTAAAACATGTAAAGCAAACCTAGAAACCAGCAAGAACTCAAAAAATATTCTCTTATTTTTATTATGTCATTCTTAAAATTATCCCTACCTTTAAAAACAAACAAAAAAACCTGACACAGCCATTTCCTGTAATTCTTAGTAGTCCAGGCAGCTGAACTATGGGGAAAAATAGGGCAAAATTAGCAGCACTCTTTTATAGGATGTTCTAAGTTATAAAGTGTCAGTCGATATAGATTTGACTATATTTATTTACTTGTGTCTAGAGTTAGTATAGAAGCCTATATGTCCGGATTCCATTGGAATGTTTAATATAAGTTCTTAGAAGGAAGGTCTTGTGTGTTCTGCGGAGTCTAAAAATACAGGGTGTGTTGGGTGTAGGAATTTAGCAATGTAACAGCAGCTCTGTTTTGTTAAGATTACTCTATGATTCATTATTGTAATGATGGTAATTACATTTATAGCTGCCATCCCTAAGACATTTTAGAACTATACTGTGTAGAATAAAATACTGTAGAATGGAGGAGATCTAAATGTTTCACAAAATGGAACTTTCCACAGTGATGCTTAAATAATCGGTGAGGAATTGTAGTGCTTCAAGGAGCCTTAAAATATTATTATTCTTTTTAACAATAGTCAAACAAAATATTGCCTAAGTTTTCCCAGGGTCTCAGAGTTTGCATGATTCCTAAGTGCTGATTTAAGGTTAAAAAAAAAAAAACAATACTTTGTGAAGCAATCTACATATATCTCAAATCTTATTTTCCTGGTTGCCATAAAGTTAAACAAACTGGAATCAGCTCACCAAAAATATATGATAAAAGATACCACTAAGAATGAAAAGGCAAGCCACAGATGGGGAGAAGATATTTACAATGTATATCCCAACAACGAACTCATGTCAAGACTATAAAAAGAACTCCAACAGCCGGAAGAAAATGAGGAAAACTTGACTGGGCACTTCACCAAACAGGGTATTCTTCTGATCAGTGAGATGCAAAAATGTGCATCACAACGTTAATCATTGGGGAAATGTAAAACAAAACTACAAAGAGAAAAAATTATAAAACAATGAGATGTCTCTGTGTACCAATTAATGACTAAAGAGTGATACCATCAAATTCTATGTATGTAAGACAACTGGAACTTTTATATTACTAGCATATGAGAAAAGTAATATGGCTGTTAGAAAACTTCTGGTAGTATCGACTAAAACTAAATATAAGCTTATCTTATCACCAAGTAATTCCAATATAAGGTAAATAAATATTCAAGAGAAATAAATTAGTGTGGGTGCAGCCACTGTGGAAAACAGTACAGAGGTTCCTCAAAAATTTCAAATAGAACTACCATATGGCCAGTTCACTACTGGGTATTTACCCAAAGAATACAAAAACTCTAATCAAAGGGATACTTGCATCCTTATGTTTACAGCAGCCTTATTTACAAAACCAAAATATGGAAGAAGCCCAAGTTTCCATCAGTGGAACACACACACACACACACACACACACACACACACACACACACAAGAATATTATTCAACCATAAAAAAGAATGAAATCTTGCCATTTGCAACAACACAGATGGAGCTAGAGAGTATAATGCTAAGAGAAATAAGACAGTCAGAGAAAGACAAATACCATATGACTTCATATTGAATGTAAGAAACAGAACGAATAAGAGAAGAGGGAAAAAGAGAAAGAGACAAATCCAAAGCAAACTCTTAATTATAGAGAACAACCTGATGGTTACCAGAGGGGCGGGGGAAGGGGAGTGGGAAGATAGGTTAATCAGGTGATGGGGATTAAGGAATGCATTTGTGATGAGCACCAGGTGATATATGGAAGTGTCAAATCACTATACTGTGCACCTGAAACTAATATAACACTGTATGTTAACTACCTGAAATTAAAAACCTAAAAAGCCAAAAGAAAGAGAGAGAAATCAATGCATATGGCACTTCAAGAATGTTCGTAACAGGTGTCTCTTAATAGCTTAAAACTGAAAACACCCTAAATGTCATGGATAGAAGGGATAAACTGTGGCATAGTCACAAAATTAAATATAGG
The DNA here is from genome assembly GCF_006229205.1 of Suricata suricatta. Classification (NCBI taxonomy): domain Eukaryota; kingdom Metazoa; phylum Chordata; class Mammalia; order Carnivora; family Herpestidae; genus Suricata; species Suricata suricatta. Next base: position 113,358,267 of record NC_043705.1, read on the forward strand.
CTTAAATATAAAAAGAAAGAACAATCACCATCCAACAACATGGATGATTCACACTGATATGAGCTAAAGAAGCAAGACACAAAAGACTACATAGTATATGATCCCATTTAATCTGAAGTTCATGAATAGTTAAAACTTATAGTGATAGAAATCAGAATAGCTAGAACCTCTGGTATTAACTGGAATAGGAAATAAAAGGAAATGTCTGATAAACTGTATATGGGGATCAGATGGTTACACATTTGAAAATTCACTTAAGATTAGTGTTCACTTAACATTTGTGCTCTCTATATTATAATTTTAAAAAATACTCTACAGCTCTGTTACTAAACAATGAACAGAAATAATTCTATCATACAATAGCAAAACAAGACAAAACTATGCTGAAAAGGTAAGACCTTCAGACCTGAAGTAAACTAACAGCCAAAGGAGGATCAAATGCAGGATTCTTCATTGTTTGTTGTATTATGCTTCTACTTAATAGGTAAAAGTGTATTTGGAATTTGAACAGATTTCTCTGTTTAAAGTACTCAGTTGTTTAATTATATAAGTACAATCTTATAATTATTTAGTTTATACTTTGGGATTGATTCATTACTACATCATTTGCTTTGTTATACAAATTGTTAAAGCTTTAGCCATTGGTGGCTCTTTCACTTGGCTCCTTTGAAATACTTTCATCATTGTGAGATTTTGGGAAAGGGTTGATGTTTGTGTTTGTTTGTTTGTTTGTTTGTTAGCACATCTATACTTTCTGTTACTACAAGATGCTTTGGGAAGAAGTAGTTACATTTTTTTAAAGTGTTGATAATAAGTTGAGTAATTTGGAGTGCCTTATTAAGGTCAGGGCCATGTCTGATTCCCTTAGGAATGGAGCCTTCCTCAATTTAAAGCATATGGTCAATACACTTAATTCAGGCCAGACATGTTGCTAAAATAGCTCATTATAACAAGTGTCATAAAGAATCTGGATGGAAATTAAAGATATTAATAACTTAACCGTGTGTCTTACTTAAGTCGATGCACTTATAAGGAACTGTGATTGATAGAGGAGGAGCTTTAAAAGTCTTGTTTTACATATGGAGAGATATTAATAACTTAATTAAATATGTTCCCTAAGAAAATGTGCTATAAAGAAATATGATTGATGGAGAAGAGCTTTTAGAAGTTTCGCTTCACTTCTAGACTCACATGAGTGTTTTCATTAAACTCTGTGCCCTCCAAGCAGGCAAATTTGATGGGAGAAGAGTGGGCTTTTAAATGTGAATCACCTTCTGTCTAATTATATTTTTTTCTTATCAAATACTTGTTAGAATTTACAGTTTCAATCTGATTGTAGTCACGTTGGAGGTAAAAGTTCCACAGGGAGAGAGGGAAAATTAATGGATTCCTTTAAGCAATAACAATAATATGAAATTATCCCCACAGGTCTATACTCAAGGCAGTCACAATGGGTATACCTTGTTATGCAATGCATCGTAGAAAAAGAGTTATTCATATAAATAAAGAACAGTTTAATTGTTTATAAAATACACTTTCAATTATTTTCTAAAATAAAGTGTAAGAGAACAATAAAGAGAGAAAAATATATAATTTAAATCAAGTAACATAGATTTAAAGATTCTGTTTTATGATTTTTGTTTGAAAATTCTTATTTTCTCTGCAGCCTGACTTGTGTTCACTTTCCTACACGGTATTATTCTATGTCATTTTACATGTGAAATCATTAATTCTCAATCAATCTGGTGCTTTTAATGACCTACTCTGTTTTCCTTCAACTCATGTGGTTACTTTGAGCACCTTGAGTGGTTCACCTCTTCATGAACTTTTGTTTAGAAGTATTTTGGAAAATAAAAACACATTTTTTACACACAAGAGACTTGTTTCTCAAGCTGTTTGCTTAAATTTTAAGTAAACTTTTAAGAGTTTTTAAGTAAATACTTATCAATGGGAGCAAAACTCATTTTTGTGAGCACCTTTTTCCATGAGGAAACTCCATCTTCCTTCTTTCCTTCCCTCCCACCTTTCCATTTTTGTTCCTGTCCTCCTTCCTTCCACCTTTCCTATGTGCATGCATGCATATTTACTGAGCACCTACTATGTGCTGAGCCTTACTGTAGTCCCACCCCCATCACGGGCACTTCAGCACTAGTTAAAATTGTCCACAAGTTGCCCCAAGTACAGCCACCCATAGAGTCAGCTGCCCATTATTTAGACTTGGATGTTATATGTGATATCTTTCTCTTGTTGTTCTTGCTATGGTCACTGTTTGCTTATTACAACTGGTTTTTTAAAATATTTTCCCATCCTCCATGAACCCCTCCATTAGAGACTCTTTGCTCTGCTGAACTCGGAAGATATTATTAAGGATGAAATACCTGTTTTTCCTATGGTGGACCCCAAATTTTGTACCCTCTATATCAGCTGGAATTTTTTTAACCTATTCCAGGATAAGGTCTGATCATTTCATAAAACAAGATTGAGGAGACTTTCGGGGTACCTGGATGGCTCAATCAGTTAAGCTTCTGACACTTGATTTTGTTCAGGCTATGATCTGCTGGTTCTTCGTATTGAGCCCTGTGTCAGGCTCTACATTAACAGCATGGAGACTGCTTGCTATTCTCTCTTTCTCTCTTTCTGTCCCTTCCCTGCTCTCTCTTGCTGAAGGGTGTGCACTCACATGCATGCTCTCTCGCTCTCACAATAAATAAATATTTTAAAAAATTAAGGTTAAGGAAACTTTTTTCCCTCAGTCTTACTCCTTAAGTTTGTATAATAAATTTTCCCGAAGAAAGAATTCAGATCTTAGCCTTTGCTACATCTTCAAATCTTTTTGCCCTTTTCCCCTCCTCTTAGCAGGGTTTCCTTTAGTTTCTTTGTCTCTTAAAAGAGATCACAAATTCAGGTTTAACACTTTTCCCTCAGGGCTCATTGGAGAAGAAAGTTTTGAGAAATAGCATTATGGTAAAATTTAGATTCCTATTGTTTATCGTTTTACATATCTAACTTGCAAGACTAAAAATGGTTGGTCCCGTATCTGTTTGTTAGCCCAAGGAGATAGATAGCACTATGTCTAATCTGGACCAGCATCTACAGAATGAAATCAAATATGTAAGTCTTCTAATTTCGAATTGGCTTGGTTCCAGAAATAAAACAAACAAACAATTCGAAAGAAAGAAAACAGGGCTCCTCCATTCCAAAACTTCCAATGGAAACCCAGGAGGCTTTGAAAAGAGTGATTCTCTGATCTGTCCCAGAAACAGATTGAATTTACAATTATAGATTATAGTTAGATTAGAGCCTTCTTGGGTAACCTTTTTCTGCACACTCCATTGTCCTCTCTTCAATGTGAATTACATTAAGAAAACAAATACTGTTGTCTGATAGCTGGGCCTTTGTTCCAGAATTCTGGTCAGTAGGTACAAGTTAGATCATTCAACAATACAACGGAGCACAGAAGCAGCAGTATTATAGCTAATAGGGAGTAGTGTGGCTTCTTTTCTTCATAAAATAAGATCAAAGAAAGACTGAAACTCTTCCACATCTGAGTTCTAATTTTACATCTAGTATAGCAGAAGAATGGGAAGGTATAAAAGGTGAGATATATACATTTAATACACATTTTATTGAAAATATATATTCTTTTTTATACATTTACAAATATATATCTTTAATGTATATCTATACTACACTAGATGCTGTGAATATAAAATTCCAACACCAAAATAAACCATAATTTCTGGCTTAGAAGAGATATGCAGATTATTAGAATTTATGTATCTTTGGTTCTGAATTTAAATTGCAAACCTGTGTTATATATAGCTTCTAATTTAAGGGTGTGCTTTTCTCCCTGATAATGATTAATATTTGTTTACTCTTACCATCTTTAGGAGATCGTCAACTTCAACTGTCGGAAACTAGTGGCTACGATGCCACTGTTTGCTAATGCAGATCCCAATTTCGTGACTGCCATGCTGAGCAAGTTGAGATTCGAGGTGTTTCAACCTGGAGATTATATCATACGAGAAGGAGCAGTGGGTAAAAAAATGTATTTCATTCAACATGGTGTTGCCGGTGTCATCACAAAATCCAGTAAAGAAATGAAGCTGACAGATGGCTCTTACTTCGGAGGTTAGTTCGGAGGTGGAAAACAAAATGAGACGAAGTATAAGTTGACTTGGTTGTGTATCTTCATCCGAATTTTGGAGATGTCAGAATGCTGATTTGTGGGGTGTGACTATGAATTTGTGTTGGAATTCTGATAGAAGTGTCTCTAATGGTATGTTTCACATTTCAGTGTCACACGTTCAGTGTCTGTACATTCACTACTGGATCCGTTGAAGTATCTTTTTATCTTCACAAACTGGAACCGATTAACAGTGGCTTAAGCCAGATGGAAAGTATAGTTTTACCTCACACAGAAGTCCCAGGAGGGTCAGAAGGCTCTCCCCAGGGGCCTGTTTCAGGGAGCCCAGATTTCATTTTATTTTGTTGGTCTGCCATCCTCAAGAGTGTTTTTCTCATTTATACAAGAGGATCTGGTTCCTCTCCATTATGTTTGATATGGCCCACAGGAGAGGGAGAGGAGGACAGAGGAATTGAAGAGTGAGCAGTTTCTCTATTTAGAGATAGGCCCAGAATTTTCACTATCACTGCTTATTTATATCTGATTGGCCAGAATTTAGTTATAAGAGTACTTCTAGTTGTAAGAAAGGCTGAGAAATGTTGCTTCTAGTTGAGTGATGTGAGGGATCCCCAGAGAAACAGAACCAATAGGATAATATGTACACAAAAGGAGAGTTATTATGAGGAATTGGCTTATGCAGATATGGAGGCTGAGTAATCTTATGATCTACCATTTACAAACTGGAGACGCAGGAAAGCTGATGGTATAATTTAATCTGGTTCCAAAGGCTGAGAAGCAGAGTTGATGATGTACATCCCAGTCTGAGGGCAGAA
>NC_043705.1:113363325-113365003 GCF_006229205.1 Suricata suricatta
ACCTATGAGTGCAAACATTTGGTATCTGTCCTTCTCTGCCTGACTTATTTCTCTTAGCATGACACCCTTGAGGGCTGACACATAGGGGCACATGTACCCCAATGTTCATAGCAGCACTGTCAACAATAGCCAAATCATGGAAAGTGCCTGAATGTCCATCACCTGATGAATGGATCAAGAAGATGTGGTCATTAAATCCCTTTAAAAAAAGGAGGAGTTTTGTAGAAACCTGTCAGACTTTCAAGACACTGACCCTTTCATGTGTGACCACATGAAACATGGAGGGTTTGGAGGATCAGAACAGAGATCCTCCATTGCTTGAACAAAATAAGTGGTACATGCTGAGAGCTGACCTGGACAGACCTAGGCCGTATCTCAACGGTGCATCCAAAGACCAATTTCATGTTTGGTTTGTTATTTTCCTACCCCCTGTTCTATCTTGTTTGATGTATAACTTGTCTTTTGATTTGCTTTGTGTGACATGTAAGATGCCAAGTTAAACAAGTAGCGAAATGTCATTGAGTTTGGAATCCTGAACCTGCCCTATAATCATATTAATGTTGCTTTATGATTGAATAAAGCTGACATCGTAGAAAGATATAACTTGTCTTTGAGATTTGTATATATTGGGAAATTATCACTACAATGAATCTAGGTAACATCTATTGCCTTATATAGTTACAAAATTTGTTTTTCTTGTGATGAGAACTTTGAAGATCTACTCCCTTAGCAACTTTCAAATACGTAATCCAGTGCTATTAGCTATTGTCACAATAGTGTAGATTATATCAGCATATTATTAAAGAAATATTTCAAAGTTTGGCAGAAAGGATAAATTCTTCCATGAGTGATGGTGATAAACTTGTCTCTTCGGGGAAAAATCCGGAATCTTATCTCATCCTATACTCACAAATATATGTAGGATGTCTTATTCTAAAATAAAAATATAATTGAAGTATGTATAATCATAAATATGGTAAATTTTATTTTTTTATTTTTTATTTTTTAAAATGTTTTATTTATTTTTGATACAGAGAGAGACAGAGCATGAGAGGGGGAGAGGCAGAGAGAGAAGGAGACAGAACCGGAAGCAGGCTCCAGGCTCTGAGCTAGCTGTCAGCACAGAGCCTGAACGCGGGGCTCGAACCCACGAACGTGAGATCTGACCTGAGCTGAAGCCGGAGACTTAACCGACTGAGCCACCCAGGCGCCCCAAAATGGTAAATTTTAATAAAATAGTAATAAATTATTATGAAACCAAACTAAATGGAGGTATAGATGAAAAATATTTTCATAACTTCGCAGAGTACAAAACCCACTTAAGGAACACACAATCTCTAAAGCTATAAAGGAAGGGAGAGGCAGGTGCAAATCAAGGCAACAATAATAAAGGTCAGAACGACAAAAGGAGAGTTAGATAGTTACAAAAGAAATCACAATCTTGAAGTAGTTAAAGCCTATCAAAAATACATTAAGAACGTTTCTGTAAATTGGTTTGAAAATGGTAAAAAACATATTAGAAAAATATGCAAGGAATAGAAACAGAAAAAAAAGGTATGAATAACTAATAAATATGAAGAAATGCTTCAACCTCAATATTAATAATGAAAATGCACACTAAACAAGAAGGGGATGCCGTTTTTTTACTTAGTAAGAGGTCAAATGTAAAAATGAATTG
>NC_043705.1:113365103-113369759 GCF_006229205.1 Suricata suricatta
TTTCCCCTCTCATATCTGAAGGATTGAATAAATGATCCTTACTACTTTGCATTCATCCTTCACAGATTTTATAATATGCCATCTTCAGAAGGCTTCTCAGTCAGAATCAATGCCTCTCACCTTTGTGTCTCCATACAACCTATCATAGCTTTCCAGAATCCTGGTCTCAGTCTACCTCATACTGAAATTGATAGTGTAGTTTCCTATCTTCCCCCACTCCCCGCCCCCCAGTAATGGATAATAAGCAATGTGTTCATCAGAATCATCAGAGAGCTCTTTAAAGCCAAAGATCCCTAAGCCCCACCCATCAGAGATTCTGATTCACTAAGCCCAGACTGGAAACAGATTGTATTTGTTCATTAGAGACTAGTCAGTCAGTATATCCGGTCTCCTTAAAAAAAGTCAGTAATCATTTAAAAAATATTCAAGTCAGATTAGTAACAGTTGAAAAAAAGGCAATGAATTCTTTTGTCATAGAAAAATAAATAGATGCTGAATTTAAGAAGTTTTCTTCAATAACAGTTAGGAGGTATGAACTACAAGAAATTTTGAATTTATTAAATGCTTTTTTGGGAATGTATCAAAATAACCATAAGGTTCTTATCTATTAACCTTTTGTAGCTGAGTAAAATATATCCACTCAAGATAATTAGCTTCCTTGGCTTTCCCTCTCACCCATGAAGGATAGTTTTGAAGTTTCCAGCTTCTCTTTCTTCCTACTCATATTTGCCATGATCCTGTATCTCCTCATCAGCCCCTTAGCCTTTTCTGCAGATTGTACTAAGGAAAAAAGAGATTTGACAAAGCTAAGAACCAGAAAATTCTCCTTAAGAAAGCACAGAGAACTAATATTCAAATAAAGAAAAACAGGGTAATTGATAGGGTAAGAAATAAAATTTACATGTACAGGCCAAGATTGGGGAAAGGTGGTTTGGGAGGTAAAACATTTTTGAGGCAATTAATGGGGGGGGGTGATAAATATTTAGAAGAAACATCTAGAAAGGACTTTCTGGAAGTGTTAGTATGCATTCAGAATGTGTTTTTCTGGGATGCCTGGGTAGCTCAGTCAGTTAAGCGTTAGATGTTGGCTCAGGTCATTATCTCATGGTTTGTGAGTTCGAGCCCCACATAGGGCTCTGTGCTGACCATTCGAAGCCTGGAGCATAGTTCAAATTCTGTGACTCCCTCTCTCTCTCTGCCCCTCCTCTGCTCACCCTCTGTCTCTCAAAAACAAACATTTAAAAAATGTTTTAAAGAATGTATCGTTACATTTGACATACAGTTTGTCATTTCAAATTGCTTTTCTTGTCAATTCAAATACAGCTTTTAATTACTATACAGTTATATTTGCTAGTAATATAGTTTTATACAAAGACTAGGACACTTACCTCCTTAGGTTTAAGTGGGTTACACTATTAGTGAAGTCACTTTACAGTAATGAATATCCTTGTATTGAGTCACAAGATCATTAATGGGATAGAAACTAGTTTGTCCTGATACATTATTATTTTGAACACATTGCAGCATCTCTGTTTATAAGTGAAATTGGGGCTGTTATTTATTGTTATGGTGGTTATTTTTGTGATCCCCTAGCTGATTTTGGATATCAGGTTTTGTTTACTTCTTGGAGAGAATAAGAAAACTTTCTTAATAATGTATTCTCTATTTTAAGGAAGTTTACACAATCTAGTCATTACCTGTTATTTGAAGTCTTCTTAGGTTTCACAAGTAAAGCCACTTATGTCTGATTCTCTGTCTTCTATAGTTATAAAAGTACTCCAGGTTTCTACTTCTTTATGAGTAATCATTTAGTTCATCTAATTCAATTGTTCATAATACTGAAAAGCTTAAGAAAAAATCTGATGCAAGAGCCAAAATTATACCTTAGGACTTATGATGGAATGGAGTGATGTTGAGATCCAAATATCAGCATGTAACTAAAACTCCCTTTTTATTTTCAATAAACACTTAATTTTTTTAAATTTTTTATGTTTTTTTAAATTTATTTTTGAGAGACAAAGAGAGACAGTGCAAGCAGGGGAGGGTCAGAGAGAGAGGGAGACATAGAATCTGAAGCAGGCTCCAGGCTCTGAGCTAGCTGTCAGCACAGAGCCCAACATGGGGCTCAAACCCACAAACCATGAGATCATGACCTGAGTCATCTTAACTGACTGAGCCACCCAGGCGCCCCAAACACTTAATTTTTAATTTTTGAACAATTTTAGATACAAAATGATTACAAAGATTATACAGAGAATTCCATATATCTCCTACCCAGTTTTGTATTATTAGTATTTACCATTAGTATGATACATTTGTCATAATTATTTATCAATTATTGATATCAATATCAATATTGATACATTATTAGTAGTATGTACCTAATAAAGCACACACTTCATTCATATTTTCCCAGTTTTTACCTAATATCCTCTTTTTATTCAGGATCCCACTTACTTGTAATTTCTGGTTTACTCTTGGTTTTTAAGGTTTCTTAGACTTTCCTTGTTTTTGATGAACCTCACAATTTTGAGGAACATTAGTAAGGTATCTATAGAATGTCCCTCAGTTGGGATTTCCCTGGTGATTTCATGATTGGATTGGGGTAAGGTTTTTTTTGTTTGTTTTGTTTTGTTTTGTTTTTGGAAAGGAAGATCACATGCAAAAAGGGCCATTATGTGCACATAATATCCAAGGTATCTGCTCTCAATATGTCTTGTCACTGTTGATATTAACCTTGACCACTTGGATAGAGGTACTGTTTTTCAGGCTTCTCCACTATACAGTTACTTTTCTTCCTCCACACTCCAAACTTCTCTGTTTGAAAGACAGTAACTAAGCATCTGATGACAAAGGACTGGGGAATAATATTCCATTTCTTAAGGGCAGAATATGTACATAAATTACTTGAAATTATTCTAAGTGGGAAATTTATTTACTCTCTTGCATTCTTATTTATCTATTAAATCCTCTTTATACATCAATATGGACTGATGAATATTTTATAATTTGGCTTATAATCTAATACTACTTTATTTGTTCTTAATTCCTGTGTATGGTATTAATAGTAGTTTCAGGTGTACAGTATAGTAATTCCGCAATTCCATATATGGCTCAGTGGTGATCCAGATCAATGTACTCTTAATCCCTTTTGCCTATTGTCCCTCATCCCTTCCCTCTGGTAACCATCTGTTTGTTCTCTATGGTTAAGAGTCTGTTTTTTGGTTTCGCTCTCTTTTCTTTTGTTAGTTTGTTTTGCTTCTCAAATTCCACATATGAGTGAAGTCATATGGTATTTGTCTTTCTCTCACTGACTTATTTTGCTCAGTATTATACTATCCAGCTTCATCCATATTGTTGCAAATGGTGAGATTTCATTCTTTTATGGCTGAATAATGTTCCACTGGATACATTCCACCTCTTTAACCATTCATCCATTGATGAACACTTGGGCTGCCTCCATGTTTTAGATATTGTAAATCATGCTGCAGTTAGCACAGGGTGCATATATCTCCTTGAATTCATGTTTTTGTATTCTTTGGGTAAATACCCAGTAGTGCAATTACTGGATTGTAAGGTACTATTATTTTTTATTTTTTGAGGAACCTCCATACTGTCTTCCACAGTGGCTTCACCAGTTTTTATTCCCGCCAACAGTGCACAAGGGTCCAATCCTACTTTATTTACTGTGTTGCTCAAATTGTTCCAGCTTTGGCCATTTGGGCTGTGTACCTTGGCAACATTCCTATTATTGTGAGTTTGAGGTTTTTATTTTTGTTTTGTCTAGTTAAGATTTTTCCTGGCACTGGAAGATGCACCTGGGCTCATTTTGTGTATTTCCTACCCAGTCATAGATTCAGCCATTCCATCAAGGATCTCTGGTTCTGTTCATTGGAGAGTGGTTTTAGAAACAAAGATCTAAACACCAGGTATATTCATTACTACTGAGCTATCATTACTTCTAGAACCTCTCAGATGACAAAGCAAAGAGATATATATTCATATACTAACATGTGTATATACACATATGTATAATAAATATTTCTATGTGTATCCATCTGTACCCATGTTAAGCTAAATATGAGCTCATACTGATATTTCCAACTCTAATCCATTACCACGTGGATTGTTTTGACCTTCTTTTCTTGTTTATTTATAATACTTCACTCAAAAGTAAGAAATCTGGGGCACCTGGGTGGGTTAGTTGGTTAAGCCTCTGACTTTGGCTCATCATGTCACAGTTCATGAGTTCACGCGCCTCATTGGGCTCTCTGTTGTCAGTGTAGAGCCTGCTTTATAGATCCTCTATCTCCCTCTCTCTCTGCCCCTCCCCTGCTAACTCATGCTCACGTGCGCGCTCACGTGCGCGCGCTCTCTCTCTCTCTCCAAATTGTTTGATTTGGTTTGGTTTTATTTGGGTTTCATATTAAAATAATTCTCACATCAGATGTGCCTGGGTGGCTCAGTTAGTTAAACATCAGACTTCAGCTCAAGTCATGATCTCATGGTTCCTGGGTTTGAGCGCTGCATTGGGCTCTCCACCTTTAGCTTAGAGCCAGCTTTAGGTCTTCTCTCTCTCTCTCTCTCTCTCTCTCTCTCTCTCTCTCTCTCTCTCTCTCTCTGTCTCTTCTCTGCCCCTCCCTAGCTCATGTGCAC
>NC_043705.1:113369859-113500360 GCF_006229205.1 Suricata suricatta
TCGGGGTGCCTGGGTGGCTCAGTCAGCTAAGCGTCCAACTTCAGCTCAGGTCATAATCTCACAGTTGGTGGGTTCGAGCCCCATGTCAGGTTCTGTGCTGACAGCTCAGAGCCTGGAGCCTGCTTCAGATTCTGTGTCTCCCTCTCTCTCTTGCCCCTCCTCCACTCATGCTCTGTCGCTCTCTGTCTCAAAAATAAACCTTAAAAAATAAGAATAATTCTCATTTCATAGAATGAAAGAGAAAATGTTCTCTCTGCTTCTATTTTCTGGAAAAAAATGTGGAGAATTGATATTGTTTCTTCCTTTTATATTTGGCAGAATCCATTTCTCATTGTGTGAATTTAGTTTATATTTTATGGGAATTGCTCCATTTCATCCAAATTTTCAAATTTATAGACATAAAGTTGTTTGTTGTGTTCTTTTATTACCCCCTTTTAATTACTCCAGGATCAGTAGTGATTATCACTTTCATTTCTGATGTTGATAATTTGTGTTCTTTCTCTCTCTCTCTCATTAACTTTCCTAGAAAAAATTATTCAAAATATTTTTTAAAAACTAGATTTTGCTTTCATTGATATTCTCCATTGTTTTCTATTTTCAGTTTTATTGATTTCTACTCAAATTTTTTTAATTTCCATATTCTTCTAGTTTAGGCTTAAATTCCTCCTTTCTATAGCTGTTAAAATGGAAGCTTATACTACTATCTCTCTTCTTTCTATGTATTTAATGCTATATACTCTAAACTCTTCTCTAAATATTTCTTTTCCTGCCTCCCACAAATTTGATGTCATATTTTATTTTTAGTAGCTCAAATGTCTGTTTGATTTCTTTTGAGACTTCTTCTTTACCTATATACTATTTAAAGTCTTTTAAATATTTGGGGATTTTTCAGCTAATTTTTTCATTGTCAATCTCTAGTTTAATTCCACTGTGACCTGGGAATTTACTTTGTATGGTTTCCATTATTTTATGTTTGCTAGTTTGTATATTATAGCTTTGTATCTTGATGGATGTTTCATATGAGCTTGAGGAGAATGTATACTCTGCTATATTGGATGGAGCATTCTATAAATGTCAATTGGATCGAGTTAATTGATACTGCAGGTCAAACCAACTATGTCCTTGCTGATTTTTAGCCTGCTCGATCTACCAATTAATAGAAGAGGGGTGTTGAAGTCTACAATTATAATAAAGACTTTGTTTATTTCTCTTTGCAGGACCATCAGTTTTTCCCTCAGGTATTTTGACATTCTGTTGTTGAGTCTGTACATTTTAGGACTGTTATATCTACTTGGAGAATTGGCCCCATTATCATTGTGTAATGCCCTATTTTAATGCTGGTATTTTTTTCTTGTCCTGAAATATGCTTTGTCCAAAATAAATACAGCTACTCTAGCTTTCTTTTGATTAGGATTAACATTATCCTTCTATTGCCATGTACCTATATATATATACATGCTCACCTTCCACATCATTAACATCATTCACCTGGGGCACTTGGATGGCTCAGTCAGTTTAGTGTCCAACTTCGGCTCAGATCATGATCTCGTGGTTTGCGAGTTCAAGCCCTGCATCAGTCTCTGTGCTGATGGCTCGGAGCTTGGAGCCTGATTCAGATTCTGTGTCTCCCTCTCCCTCTGCCCCTCCCCTGCTCACTCTCTCTCTCTCTTTCTCTCTCTCTCTCTCTCTCTCTCTCTCAAAAATAAACAATAAAAAAATTTTTTAAATCACTCACCAGAATGGCACCAAGAATTAACCTACATTAATACAGCATAATCACCTCAAGTCCATGGTTCACCTTAGGATTCATTTTTTAATGGTATATTTGATTATTTTAGACAAATGTATAATGACATATATACATCACTGTAATATCATACACAGTATTTTCACTGCCCTAAAAGTCCTCTATGCTTTCCCTATTTATCTCTTCTCCATCTGCCCAACAATCACTGAACTTTTTATTGCCTCCATGGTTTTGCTTTTTCAGAAATATCATATGTTGTAATAATACAATATGTAGCCTTTTAGATTGTCTTCATTCAGCTAGTGATATGCATTTAAGGTTTGCACATGACTTTTTATTGCTTGACAGCTTATTTCTTTCTAGTGCTGAATAATATTCCATTATCTGAATGTATCACAGTGTATTTCTCTATTCACCTCCAGAAAACATCTTGGTTGTTTCCAAGTTTTGGCAATTATGAGTAAAGCTGCTATAAACATCCAAGTTTTTTGTGGAAATGTTTTCAGCTCCTTTGAGTAAATACTAAGGAGTGTGATTACTAGATTATATGGTGAGAGTATTTTTAGTTTTTTAAGTATCTGCCAAACTGTCTTTCAAAGTGGCTATACTATTTTGCATTCCCACCAGCAATGAATGAGAGTTATTGTAGCTCCAAATGCTCACCAGTATTTGTGTTGTCAGTATTCTGGATTTTGGCCATTCTAATAACGTGTATAGTGATATCTTATTGTTTTAATTTGCATTTACCTGATGGCATATTTTGTGCAACATCTTTTCATATGCTTATGTATCATGTGTTGTATATTCTTAATTGAGGTATCTGTTAAGATCTTTGGTCCATTTTAATCAAGTTTTTTGTTTTCTAGTTGAGTTTTAAAACTTCTTTGTATATTTTTTGATAAAAGTTTTTTTTAATCAAATGTGTATTTTGCCAGTATTTTTTCCCAGTCTGTGGATTGTCTTCTCATTATTTTGACATTTTCTTTGCAGAGCAGAAGTTTTTAATTTTAATGAAGTCTAGTTTATCAATTATTTCTTTTATAGATTGTGCTTTTAGTAATGTATCTAAGAAAAGCATCAGCATGCCCAAGGTTATCTCAGCAACAGAGGTCCCAAAGAGAGAGTGCAAGACAATGAACATAGAATAAGTGCTTAAATGTATTAGACACATTCATAGTCCCTGGGGATTCGGCAGAGAGCAAAATAGACCAAATTCCCCACAGTCATGTAGCTTTTATTTTATGGGGTACTTAAATTTATTTTATTATTTTTTTTACTTTTTTATGTCTTTTGAGAGACAGAGAGAGACAGCGCGAGCAGGGGAGGGTCAGAGAGAGAGGGAGACACAGAATCTGAAGCAGGCTCTAGGCTGTGAGCTAGCTGTCAGCACAGAGCCCGACAGGGGGCTCGAACCCACAAAATGTGAGATCATGACCTGAGCCGAAGCCGGCGCTTAACCGAGCCACCCAGGCGTCCCGGTACTTAAATTTTAGAAATAAAAATTAAATAGAGAAAACTAAATTAGTGAAATATTAAACTGCATCACCACATGGTGATAAACGTTTCTAGGAAAATTAAAGCTAAGAAGAAGTGTAAGGAATACCTCCCTGCCCATATAGCCACTTAGGGGGCTAGGTCCGGGCATGTAGGATTAATTATGTGGGAGTCCCGGGCTTCCCGTTGGCAGTGATGGTGAATGAGGATAAAACACCTAAGAGACCAGTCCTCATGGCTCAGGCCAGGTGGATGGTGATGAAATGAGTTTGGGGTACTAAGGAGTGAGGGTGAGTTCCTGGACTCCTTCTTGACTCATCCTCTGAGGGAAATTTTAGAATTCTCCTTTTACATATGAGGAAAATAAACCTCACAGGTGTTAAGCAACATCCCTGGCCAAGACCAATACCTGAAAAGCAACAGAGCCACGTTTTGAACTCCAATATAAATCTAAATTAAAGCCTTTTGTCAACTATACCTCACTCCATCCTATGAGAAAGCATGATGGTTGTCCTCTAGGACATTAAACATTAGCTAAAATGTCCTCTAGGACATTTAAACATTAGCTAAGGAAATCTGTTCTTATGTTCTACCTGACCCTCCTATTAAAGTAACCATATTATTAATACATTATCCACTGAGTAACGTAAAATGTCATTAAAGTGCCTCAATAAAGTTTCAAACAATATATCGTTTATTCATTAGTTTATGATTTGAAAGAAAATTGTCTATTTTTCAAATATTACATATTTCATTATCGTTGGTATTTCTGTGTACTCACCTCTTAGCAGCAATTTCTATTTCCACACCAAAGCATTCTAATTGATTCCATGCCCTAAATTTTTATCTTTCAAACTATCTGTCTCATCAGTTCTTCTTATGATTAGTCATATGAGACAAACCTGCCAGAAGGAAAGTAATTCCCATGATTGCTGCCATTATAAATAGTTTGATATTAAGTGCTGCTTCATCATGTCTAATATTTTGCCAGACTTGAGCTAACTGCCAGGTACTTTATATAGCTAATGTTTATGTTTAGAATTTTTATGCCCAAAACGCATTTGGCCTAATAATGATCATCTGGCATTTTTAAATTTAGAGCCAGAGCTTTGAAAGACCACAGGCAATCCCTGTCATGGTGACTATTCATTATTTTTAAGAGAACTGAAGCATCTGCGAATCTGTAGTTTACAGCTGATTCCACCTGTAGTGCATTGCACATTTCTAGAAGTGGACATAGATTTTCTAGAGAGCGTGATGAATCTACAGATAGTAAATTCAAAACTTGATTAGCTTAATTCTTACATTATATTTATGAGGAGAAGGCCGCAGCAGAGAAAAATGAGAAATCATCTTGTAAATTTTTTTATTTTTATTGTATTTGCTTCCTCATTTGTTCTCTCCTTAGACAAAGCTAATGAAATAATTGTTTTAATAGTGATAAGACAGATCTGACAGATCTTTTTACAGGTCTTAGCCCACCTGGGTGTCTATCTATACCAAATAATGTATAACCACAGCTTTGTTTAGCAAAAAAAATAAAAAATAAAAAACTGGGGAAAATTATTTCAGTGAAAATATGAGGGTTTATTGCAAGCTGAAACAAATCTAACAGACTATAAGTCACTTTCTTAGAATATAAAATTATCTTGAATATTTAAATAATATGATTTTATCAGGGATGCCTGGGTGGCTCCGCTGGTTAAGCGACTGACTATTGGTGTTAACACAGGTCATGGTCTCACAGTTCATGAGATGGAGCCCTTCATCTGACTCTGCGCTAACAGTACGGAACCTTTGTGGTATTCTGTCTCTCTCTCCGCCCCTTCCCCGCTCACACTATCTGTCTAAACAAATAAATATTTTAAAAATCTATTTATTCTTTTTTCTTTTGAAAACATAAATTGCTAAATTTTGATTAATAGTCTTTGGAATGCATATTTTACTTGTTTCACTCAAATGATAACATTTGCATTGATAAATTTTATATGTTATTAAAGGAATTTCTGGTGATAAAGAATAGATGGAAGGTTTGTGGGGGGGGAGGGGAGTTCTGTGTTTATATACATATCTCAGAAAGTAGAAGGAAGCATGTTTCTGTCAAACATACCTGGAGGAAAATCACCAATAAGCATAGTCTAAGAAAAAACTATGTTTCCTTTAGATCTTCTCCTTAGAGGAAATCTGTATTTGTGACTGGAGAGGAACCAATGAGCTCCTTTCTTTGAAGCCCCCAATTTTCTATTCCATTCCGCTTTCCCAGGGTTCCCAGAAAAGGGGGCTTCCTGAACCAAGCTTTCTGCTTTTATTCATCCTGTGGCTATTCTTTCCAGAAGAGTCATCTGAATGGTGGCCCTTGTCCTCTTATAGAGAAGATGAATATCCAAATCCTTTAACATAATCTCCAAAACTCTGTACAAGCTGGCACAACCTATTTTCCCAATCATAGCTACTATCTTTCTCTCCAGATACCCTTAAACTGGCCCCGAAGACTGCTAGTTCTTAAGCAAGCAAAAGTTGCCTTTGCAAAGATTATCCCTTTGATTAAAAGATCCCTCTCCACTATACAGTCTAACACATTGCTTCTTGTATTTTTAAAGACACTACTCAAATATTTTTTCATCTCCCCTGGCAGGTGATTTTTTTCTGTTTTCAGAGCACTTTAACCTTAGCCTATTATTGAATTTTTTTCATTATTATTTTATGTCAGTTTCTCATATTAAGTTATAAATTTTATAAGCTTAGATGCTATGATTTCTTTTAATTTAAACATGAGGTAGCAAAGCATAGTAATTGAACTATATAACACATAAGCTTGTGCAATAAGTGGATAGATGGATGGATGGACGAATAAATTTTCCCTTGTCTTTTCTCTTTATCTCTATGCCTTCTGCTTTCTCTCCAGCCTAAAAATAAGAAAAGCACTTAAGCATCCCTTTTATGTGGGTTTTATACTGAATTAAACTCATTGTCTTTATCTCAAGATAGGAAATCAATGTAAATAATGGTAAACTTTAAGCTAAACTAAATGAAAGAGAAGGCATTATTTGTTTTTGAGAAATGTGGTGTCAATTAATATTTAAATTACTACCTATCTAATTTTAAATTGATCTTGCTATATTAGGTATCAGATAACATAGTTGTAGGATTTAAAATGAGAGAATCTAGAGACTGTTGTCTAGGAGAACATTCTGTGGTGAAGGAAACTTTCTCTACTCAATACTATTCATCAAGGCAGCCATTGAACATCTGATGCAAGTGTGACTGAGATTAAATATTTAATTTTATTAAAATTTTTATTATAATTAATTTAGATTAAATATAAACACTAAATGTGGTTAATGCCATGTTGGATAAAACAGTTCTAGGGGCGCCTGGGTGGCTCAGTTGATTAGGCCTCCAACTTTGGCTCAGGTCAGATCTCACGTTTGTGGGTTCCAGCCCCGCATCAGGCTCTGTGCTGACAGCTAGCTCAGAGCCTGGAGCCTGCTTCCGGTTCTGTGTTTCCTTCTCTCTCTCTGCTCCTCCCTCTCTCATGCTCTGTCTCTCTTTGTATCAAAATAAATAAAACATTAAAGAAAAGTTTAAAAAAAACAGTTCTAGATCACTGAAAGATGGGGTGAGAGGGATTTACAAGGCAGTTGTATCCAAAATAGTATAAAAGGGTGTTATTTCACCTCTATTCTTATCTCTAGTCTTCTTGGAAACATTCTAATTTTTCAAAAAGTCCTTATCTCATGCTAAGCTCCAAATATCCCTAAGAGTGTATTTACTTTGTAAAGAAGAGAACTGATATTGCTTTCCTTCCTTTCTTTCCTTCATTATTCATTTTTCTTTCAACAACTAAATATTGAGAATCTTCAATGCTCCAGGCAGAATTCTAAGTACATGTCAAATACGTGTACAAATATCTTATTTGCTAAGCAGCAAATAAGATTAAACCTTAGCATTCATGGATGTTATAGACACCCAGTAGTCAAAAAATAAATGAATGCATGAAGTAATTTCAAGTAGATGCCATGAAAAAGAATAATAAAGCAGGATGACAAAAGAACAGTTGAGCATAGATCTTGGTAAAAAGAGACAGCTAGCCATATAATATCTGAAGGAAAAGTATAAGAAATAGCAAGAGCAAAGTTTCTCAAGAGAGAACATAAATGGTGAGAACAAAAGAATGCCAATAATATTAGACCAAAAAAAGGTTGAAAGACTTATAAGAGCTTTATGTCCAGAAGACAGAACTGATGGACATATGTAGACCATAATGTATTTATAAGTTAGGTATCTTAAAGACAGGTCAAGAATTCTAACTTAGTTCATATGGAAAGGTGGTGAACAGTGAGCAAGAAATGGAATTAATGAACTGCGTGTCCTTATAAGATAGAGAAATTGTCAAGGTTAGAGCAATAGAATAAAGTGAGCTGGAAATACAAAGAGTGGTGATCTGTGTGGAAGTTTTAGAGTTGGTTAAGTTACTGGTGATAATGAAGCTTAGGATATGACCATTGAAGTAATTGCTAAATAGGAATTTTAAAATGAAAGATTGTTAACAGCAAATTAATCAAAGAATACTGAGGACAATGTGTTAGAGCATCTCCAAGCACTCTGATGAACACAAGGATGACATGACTCAAATGTGATGATAGGAATTATCGATATTTCAGTGAAGGCATACTTAAACTAAATTATGGCAACTCTTTTAAGACTATTTGGTCTTTTATATTTTTTTATATTCTTTTATTTTCTCTCCATATCTAATGTTTCTTTGAGATTATTTTCAGGATTTAGATAAAAGACGCACAGAAACTACAGGACTCAGAGATTCCTATTATACTGAAAACTTACAGAAGATCATTTTACATTTTTGTTTGTCTTCAATCTTAGCATATTCCCTGATACATCTTTTTTTTATTGAATAAGAATTCATAAATTGTGACATTGACTCTAGTTTTGGAGCCACCTTTAATTGAATAATATTTCATATCATTAAGTCAAATATCAAACTTTAATAGGTGATCTTTGTTTATATTTCTTTTCAGTTTTTCAGACACAAAATTATAGTGTCTATGCTTCTTTGTTCTTCTTACAGGTTCTTCACGGAAGTTACATATGTGAACCAGATATTAGACTTACTATTTTGATAATATCTTTCTTAGTGCTGAATAGAGTAGCAAGATTCCTTTTTGATCACTTCTTTTGCTGCTTCTGGTTTTTTGCTCTCCAGCCTCACATTTGGCTTTCAAAGCCTGAGCACAACTTTGCTGACTAAGTACTTCTTGCCCTACTTCGGCAAATCTGTTCATCCTCCATCACAGCTGGGTATGATGAATGAGCTAACATTAGTAAAGCATTTTGAGTTCTTTGGATAAAAGTTATGCAAACTATTATTGTGTCGTGACACCCTTTTTAAGGACCATCGTCATACTTCATGGTATTTTTGGAATCTAAGAGAGAAAACGAGGGAGAAGTGTGTCTCTAGGTAGGCACACTTCAACTAAGTGTGCAAGTGAAGCTACTACATGGGAAAAGCTGGGATTCACATTTTTAGTTTTAATATAGTTTTGGTTTTCTCTCCCTTTTTCTGTTCTGTGCTATCAGCCTAGAGTGAGGTAAGATGAAGTAAGAGGATTCTTCTGTGGGAATAATAAATGTTATTTTCTGAGGCATTAAGTATACATTTAGAAACAATTTTTTTGATCTTCTCAAAGTCATATTTTTATCCTATGGAAGACTTAACAGATATGCCTATGAAACATGCCAGACTCTTTATCATAGTATCATATTTGAGTTTAAAACATTGTAAACGTTTTATTTGATAAATGCCCAACACATACTGTTTATGATCTTCAGAATCCATTGTTTGAACAGGTTCATTCGGAAAGCAGTGGTGTCCTGTGGTTACTTTATGTGCATCAGTGCTGGTGGACAGATGGCTGGTTTCTCACTGTGTCCTCATTTCAACTCTCTCTCTAGCTTGCTCCTTTTCCAAGTGGCCTCCCACTTGTGCTAATAACAGAGGCTTTTTATTCTGTGCCCAGGTTTTACTTACTCTTAAATTTAGATCTTCCCCTTCAAGTCTTAAGGTCGGCATTGCTAAAACTATACAATTGCCCCAGTGGTATTCCCTACTGAACCACATTCAGCCTAAAAGGTTATGTCTGAGGAACCTAAGCATATTTTATTGTTCGGTTATTCTCTCATAATATTGCGATTTAAATGGTCAAGTTCTATCTTTAGGAACAAAACTATAGAAGGATTAGGAAACAGCATGATGTTCCAAAGTATTCAGCATCCAAAGAGCAAAGTTCTTTCTAGTCCCATCTTTGTCAATGGACCCAACTTCATGTCTCTAGGTCACTTGTTTAACATCTAAGGGTTTGAGTTCATCAGCTGCAAAATAAGATTATGGTAAAGGGTTTCTACAGCCTCTCAGTGCTATGATTATGTTGGATTTGGACTCTTGGAATATATTCTTTTTGCTAGCTTGCTTGTTTTAATCATTTTCTGAGCATCCAAAATGTCCTGACCTATTCTAGAATCCACAGTATTTTTGAATGAATGAAGGTTATATATTTTGTATGTAGTATTGTCTTTGAGGGTATTTTCTAAGACAAGACCCTGGCATTTTGAAAAGAAATGGAAGCAGGTAATTTTGTGGTGATTCATGCTCTAGTGGATAAAAATTAACTACAACTCTTTTTAATGGGTAGTGAAAAAATAGAAAGTGTCAGAGGCTGGTTGTGAAGCTCTTTGGAATGTGACAGAAGGATAATCTTTAAGGGTGTAGGTGTTATCATCAGATCTTGAGATATTGTTGGGCCTGAAGAAAGTCCTGATCTTCCCCAAGCCTCTGTTTCAAATCTGTAAAACCATAATCCCTACCTCATTAGGCTTTCTTATAGCATTTCTTAGAGTAAGAAATGATTTAACATATATAAAATACTTAGAAGAGCACCTGGCACATAGTATGTGCTGTGATGTTAGATAGTAACAAAAGTAACAATGCTGGTACACTCTAGAGCAGCTGATACATGTATAAGATTTTACTGAGGTGTTATGAGTCAGTGCTCCTGTGGAGTGAATCAACACTGGAGAATCTGATTGTCAATTTGTATATTCCCTGGAGTCAGTGTTATTCTTAATCCAGTAGCAACGAAATTCACTCCAAATCAAGTGTGAATGGTGGGAAGTGGGGACACAGGGATGGGATAAATAATCTTGAAATCTTTTTCAAATTAAAGATATCTTTAACTCTGAAAATTCTTATTTCTTCACCATATATACATGTACGTGTGCATGCATACACACACACACACACACACACACACACACATACACACAAGAAATAATACTGTAGGATTTCATCAAATCCAAATTATCCATACAACTAGTGCTTGATATGCCATAAATTGTACTTTCATATATATCATGTAATTTCATATTTGATTAAAATAACTACAAAATATATAATATTTATGATTTTCAATATCAATTTTTAGATACATTAGGAGGGAGGTGGAAGAACAAATATATACTTGTTCACAAACTGAACTATTCAGAAACATTCTTATTCAATTTAGAATTAAGAGGGATCTAATCCATTATCTTACATTGTACAAATGAGGACCCTGAGACATGCATGGACCACAGAGGTTGGGAGTGGTAGAGATTTTTTAGGTCATTACGCTTTATAGAGTAACAGGTGCATTTTCTGCAAGTTTTCACCAATGAAGTTACTTTATAGCATTTCAGAAAACAAGGATACTTTCCTTTTAGATTGAATTATCACACAAATTGCATGCATACATACACACACACACACACACACACACACAAATTTCTTCTGACTATTGTTAAATAACCTGAATTGACTAATTCTAAGAATGCTCCAATTAAGTGTGACCATTTTGAACTATTATCTATGGAGATACTTCTCAGTGATTGAATTTACTTAGAAGGGAAGAGTGAAATTACCAGTCAGAATAGTTCAGCAAAAAGATAATGAAGTGGAAAAGGTCTAATATACTTTAAATTGCATTTTATCATTTATTTTGCATTTATTATTGTATTATTATACATTTACTGAAATGTTTGAATGTATTTAGCAAATTTAAAATGCCAAAAGCTTTAGGGGCACCTGGGTGATTCAGTCAGTTAGCCATCTGACCCAGGATTTCACCTCCAGTCCTGACCTCATGGTTTGTGAGATGAAGCCACATGTGAGGCCATGCTCTGACATCCAGGACCATGTTTGGGATTCTCTCTCTACCCCTCCCCTGCTTGCACACATGCACATGCTCTCTCATTCTCTCAAAGTGAACAAATAAACATTTAATAAATTTATTTATTTATTTATTTATTTATTTATTTATTTTAAAAAAAGATTTATTTACTTAAAAAATTCCTAATAAAAAGTCAGTAATTTATGCCATTGCCATAATTGCAGGGATTTGGACAAAAATTAGAAATTAAATTTGCTTTTGTATAGCTCTCCAAAGTAATGAAGAGAGTGTGTTAGAGAAGACTGGGAACTGATGGTATCTGATACCTTTTGTGTAAGAGGATCACAGAGTGCTGCTGAACAAATCCTAGGTCATTCCTGGTCTATGAAGCATCCCTGAATCACTCATTTGTCTTAATTACCATAGCAAGTGTGCGTGCACACACATACAAGCACATACACATGTATGTGTATATTGCCTTATACCTTGCAATTTTGCTGGAGAATATATATTCTTTCAGGGGAAAAAAATGCCAAAATTAGCATCCCTGCCATCATTAGTTTGAACATCTATGAGCCAAGTCTTTTTGTCACTAAAACTATCGAGAGAAGAAAAAACTGGTGATAATTGTTCTTGGCTACATTTTCAGGTAACAATCTTAAGATTTTGCACTCGAATCACAGAAATGAATAAGAAGCCACAATATATACTTTTAATAAAACTGAAAGCTGAAACTATTCAGTAGGAATGTTTACTTTCAAATGAAATCTATTGTTTTTAAAGAGTCTGTGTCTATAGGACTCTAGAAATACCTGAGAATCAACCTAATTCCCACTGGCTTCTGAATGATAAGTCTGTAATGATATAAGAACAGTGAAAATGAGGAAAACAAATGGCACCAGGGGATGTGAAATTTCATTTTCAGCCCAGAAGATAACATTTTAGAAAGCTGTCTTGGGTTCATTGTTCATTTCTTCGCATTTGCTGTGTTAATTGGCCCACTTGTGCCCAAACCAAATACTTGAGGCTCTGGGAGTAGCGGGCGGTGGCGGGAGGGGGGGAGGAGAAGGTGGGAATACACAGAACAGAAAGAATGGTTATCCTATAAAAGGATGGCCACAAGGGACTTGACTCTGCCAATGACTCTGAATGAAGGGATTGGCCTTCTCACTAAGGATCCCTAATAAAAGGTTGGTAATTTATGGCGGTGCCACAATTGCAGGGATTTGGACAAGAATTTGCTAAAACAGCAGTGGGGAGAGAAAATGAGTTTGTGAACATGTCACTGAGGAACTTGTAATTGAGATCAAAGCTTCAGAAATGTCTACATGTTTTGAACTGAGGAGAAGAAAATCTTTGAAGAAATGCATAATCATTAAAACAAATGAATGGAAAGGATTAAAATAGACCTCAAAAGTCCTGAAGCATCAACAACCCTGTGATTATGATGTTCTAGACAGGCACTATCACTCTATCACATTACCTTGCTTTATTTTTCTGTATCAACCATCATTTTTCAAGTCAACTTACTGACTCAAGATTTTCTGTGTCCAGTTTTCTAGAATGTGAATTCCAAGAGAGTAAGGTCCTTGTCCTACACCTCCAACACCTAGAATATACCTGACACACATCAGGCTGTAATATAAATTTCCCACATGGATGAATGAAGTAATCTCTGTGCTGAATTGTAAAAGCTAAACAGTGGTATGCCAAGTAAAAGTTGGGGCAGAGATCCAAAGTTGAAGGGGAAATTGGTCTGTTTTAGAGAAAAAAAAACTATGAGAAACTACTCCTGCTCTTTTACCTCAGAAAACCCATTTGTGGTGATCTGAAGTCTGTCCAGCTCATTCCACAGAGAAGCATGACCCAAATGTGGACTTGGAAAATTGATTTTAAAGTAACATATTTCTATCTCTTATGAAATAGAAATTTCTGGAAGTCTCACTCAGAGTATAATAGATTTAAGCTTTACCTAGATTATTTTTTCAACTATTAATGGACCCATCATTCTTATGGAGCATAGGAAGGAGGAAAGAACACTTAGGCAAGATAAAGAAATCTCTTGCCCATGTCCCCAAACTAATGACTGTGACATCAAATGGTTCACAGACTTAACAGTTTGATTTGAAGGTCTCTCCTCTTCTGCAAAGAGAAGCTGCCATATGGCCTACATTGTGGTCTTTCCATTTACACAGCAATTTAATATGCCTGGTTCATGATGAAATACCAGCTCCCAGCTGGGAAATTAAAGCAGCGTTCAGCTCCTCTCAGCAAGAAGGCTGCAGTTTGATATATTCTGTAAACTGGATTCTGTATTAGCCAAAGGAAAGGGTTGGCATAGTTAGGAAACACAGTTGGACTTGTTTAAACAAGCGTTTCAGTGCACAGATGCTAAGTGTCTTTGGAGGTATGCTTTAGATCACTTTACTTCTACTTAGCTATCAAGTAAATATACTTTTGTTTCAATCCTTTTAATTTTCATCTTTCCAGTTATTTATATAAATGCAGTCTTCTTCCTCTAAGATATTTGTGGGGGCACCTGAGTGGCTCAGTCAGTTAAATGTGCTATTTCGGTTCAGGTCATGACCTAGCAGTTGGCGAGTTCGAGCCCTGCCTCAGGCTCTGTGCTGACACCTCAGAACCTGGAGCCTGCTTCAGACTCTGCATCTCCTTCTCTGCCCCACCCCCACTCATTCTCTCTCAAAAAAATTTTTCAATGTTGCTAAAGAAAGGGCTTACAATGTATTAAAATATTTTCTTTATGAATGCCATTAATATCTGTGATGGTGTGTGGTGGAACAAGTATGGCCTCACACAGTCTGAGAATCCAGTGTTGGCCTTGTTACTAACTGGTTATTTATCCTTAAGTAGGTTAATCGAATTCTTGTAGCTGAGTGCAGTAGTCTGTAACATAACGATAATTATACTTTGTGGGGTGGTTCTACAGGATGAATGATTACATATGTGTGTATGTGCATGCGTGTGTGTGTGTGTGTGTGTGTGTGTGTGTGTGTGTAAAATGCCAGGTGTGGTTTGGTAAAGTAGCTGCAGACACAAAATGAAACATTGATTTGTTATAATAGTTCCTACCTGTATCAGCATATTCACATATATCTATGCATCCATTTAGAAAATATTTGCCATAGAGCACTGTGATTACAGTAATTGATCCTATCTTTTAATCCCTTCCCATTCTCCCAAGGTCTGAGATAACCATAAAAAGTAATAATTTCCCAGTGAAATCCTTAGATAGATTTCATGGTCAAAGCAGATAGCTAGAAACATTTTCACACATGGCAAAAACTTCTCATTCTCTTCATTTATTCATCTTCTTTGAACCTATTCAAATATACTCTTCCAGCAAACCTGCTCTGAATCCCTGGTCATGCATCCTTCCTCCTTACAATAGTCTCAGCCTATTTAATTTGAATATATTATAATTAAATTATCTGTGCTTACCTACTAAGCTGAATCTTTGCAAACTTTGTAACTCTAATCCTAATCTAGGGTTTTGGAGGTCTTCAATAATGTCTGTTGAAATTACCATTCACACACAGACACATACTTACATATATGCAAATATATTTCATTTTTATTCATCATTTGTTTCCCTATCCCACATAAATATTCCCTAATTGATCTATTGAGTAAAATCATTTTCAACCTATGGCATACTAGTCATTAAATTAAGTCTTAATTATATTATAAACAGCATCATTGTCAACTAAATATTAACAGTCTATCCTTTGACTAATATTCATTTGTTCAATAAGCTTTATTGAGACCATAATTGATATGTCAGTCACTATGTCCTGTAATGTCCTGTAAGCAGCATGTCTACAAGAAAGCAAACATGTAGAAAGTCATGTGAATATGCGCAGCAGTACTATTCAATTCATTAAGGACATAAGATAAAATCAAGATTAAGATGGAGGAATCTGTCAAAAAAATCTTTTTTGAGATTTTGAAGATTGAGGAACTTAAGATTGAGGAATCTGTCAAAAAAAATCTTTGAAGGAGGAGACGCCAATCTTGAGTCCTGAAGGCTGTGTGGGAGGTAGCGGATTGAGGGGATGTTTGTGGAATCAGCCTTCCAGATGGAAGGGGCAGCTAGTGTAAAAGTAGAGGAGAGAGAAAACATGGCGGTTTGAGGAAACGCACATACTGTATTCAGTATATTTGGAATGTAGAGTGGGACGCAGGCAGTAGCAGGAGATGAGTAAATGTGGATCTATTTCTTGGCAAGAAATTAGGATTTCCTCCAAGATTCAATGGGCAAGAATTAAAGGCTTTTTTTTCCTTAATTTTTTAAAATGTTTTATTTACTTTTGAGAGAGAGAGAGAGAGAGAGAGACAGCGTGAGCAGGGGAGGGTCAGAGAGAGAGGGAGACACAGAATCCGAAGACAGGCTCCAGGCTCTGAGCTAGCTGTCAGCACAGAGCCTGACACGGGGCTCGAACCCACGAACTGTGAGATCATGACATGAGCTGAAGTCGGAGGCCTAACCGACTGAGCCACCCAGGCGCCCCTGAAGGCTTTTTAAAATGAGGGATGGAATGACCAAATTTGCATTCAGGAACAAGTATTCTCATAGAGGGAGGCACCTGTTCAAGGAGACAGACAAGAGAGTCTTCAAACAACCCAGACAACAAGTAATGTGGATTTAAACTAATCCTCAGCAGATTAGAAAAGACACTAAAGAAAAAGAATCAGTGGGATTTATAGTCCAGCTCTTTATGGAGAGTAAGAGAAAGGGAAGATTTACATATGGCACCATGTTTGGGGTTTGGATAGCTGCGTAAATGTGGTGCTATTTAACATGACAGTGAGTGTAGATGAAATCAGGTTTGCAAGGGTAGAGGCGAGAGGACATAAGGGATGAGTTAGCTGTGGAGCTTGCTGGACTATACATTCTAACTATGCAGTGGTTTTATTGGTCATGTATACAGTTTATCACCACGGTCTGCCACGTGTGCAGTTATTTAATCCATGTGTTTGTCCAATACCTATTTGTTGAATTGATGAATAAGTACCTGTGGAGCCGGCAGCTTGTAAGCACCCAGGAGGATCAATAGTCTGTTTGCAGGACCAGAGAACCCCTGGAATATAATGAAGATTAAGATGACTCTGGCTCACAATAAATTAGGAAAATTAATTTCCCTTTTGAAAGCTGCCACTAACTTGAGAGCAGAAAAGATGGTGCACTAACCTCACAAACATGAGGAATTCTTACAAAATTGTGAGAATGCATATGTGTTCCTATTATAACATATTATAATTACTTAATCCTCTCCCAATTTAGTCTACTACTCCACACCCTTCTGATCCAGATCCTAGAGAGAATTAAACCCTCCTGTCCTAAAGCATATGTCACAAGTAATGAATTGACTGAGCACCTGTGCATCTAGAATGGTACTATTTATGTACCATCCTTGTAAGTATCCATTAAATGATCACTGAAATGATTTTCCGTGTTGTATGTTTTAGATGAGGAGTCCCAGCTGAGAAAGTCCCCCTGCCCTCCTCCTTCCTATGGGAAGTAGGTAGTGTTCTGTACTAGTAATAGGAAGAGCAAAAGAAACTTGATGCTCTTCTCATTAGGGGTCCTCCTTAATTTCCTTGTCTTACTCTCAACAAGTTTCTGGCATTTCCACATTTACAACTACTATTTTGTCCATAACCATTGTGACTATTACAAGATGTTTCTGTTCCCAAAAATGCCAAATCTGTAGCTAAACTTTATAATATCTAGAATTCTATGCAATGTTCTGAAGTTACATAAATCTTACCTAAGAGAGAGGAAAAGAGATCTATATCTGATTATGCTACTACCCTAATTATCAATTAGGCTATAAAAACACTCTTGATAGCATGTCTCTAGCTGTCTCTGCTGAGGAAAAGACAATTCAGCCCAATGGTGGAAAGATACACACTATCATTTAAACTTTCTGTGGGAGAACAAAGGAAGCTGTGAAGATGTATTAGAACATAGGGAAAGTTTTGAGCAAGACCTTTGGCAATGAGAACAAAGAAAGACAAATCTCTAACCCTAAAACTGATTACCAAGCACCATCTACCACATATATAGTTTGACATTTTAACATTAGACTAACTCATTCTGGAACTTGGAGAAACATGAGCTTATGATAAAATTAACAATTACTGGGGTGCCTGGGTAGCTCAGTCGGTTGATATCCGGCTTTGGCTCAGGTCATGATCTTGCAGTTCGTGGGTTTGAGCCCCACATAAGGCTCTGTGCTGACAGCTAGCTTAGAGCCTGCTTCAGATTCTGTACCTCCCTCTCTCTCTCTGACCCTCCCCTGCTCACACTGTGTGTGTGTATCTCTCTCTCAAAAATAAATTTTGAGAATTAAAAAAAAACAATTATTAACAGATATCATGCCATCTTCATGTACCATGATGGAAAGCCACTTTTTATGGCTGCCTCCCTAAGCCCAAGGGGTGAGCTGGTGCAGGTCTGTGTTGAATTTTTCACTGGTCAATGATGAAATCAGTGATATAAGAACAGCGAACTGTTATCCTTAGAGATGAGTTTATTGAACTGCACTGTCTTTATTCTGTGTTTTTTTTTTCTGAAATTACTCTTGTCATTTCTGTGCTAAAATATTTTTTCTTCATGTACTGATGATGATGGAAGAAGAGAAATTATATCCTGCCCTCATGCAGTTTACAATTCCCATTGACAGACAGACAATAAAAAAGAAAAGAAATCAATAAACAAAATAATTTCAGATAATTATAAATGCATTGGAAACAATAACAGTTTCTGGACGAGAGTTTTCCATGCATAGTATTGCACCTTTTTTAACTGAGCTAATGTGGACTACTCCCCCACTCATATACTCTATGAAATTAGTCATGGCCGTGACAGTAAGTATACTGTTGGGGAAGTTGTTCATTATATAAAGCTGCTACATAACACATATCAGACATATTTCATTTATTTTTCCCTATCAAAAAAATCTTTCTGTTTTTTGTTCAAGAAAATATTATTACATTTAATAAAACGGATGCCAACAAGAAGGAAACACCATTATATGTAGCCCTTGTAACATTTCCCTAATCATATTATATAGCTAACCAAAGAGAAGAGCTTCTTTTTATTATTTTTTTGCATATTCTCAGATGCTTTTTTGTCCACACACACTATAAAAAACATAATCAAGCTTTTCTGTCATTAAAATTTTGCACGTTGGTTGCTATTTTTTAACATTAATTTAAATTTTGTTTTTCTTTTTCTTATTATTTTTCCCTACATCTAAATGCCATGGACTCTTTAGTAGATCTTTTTTTATCCTGTTTAATTAAACTAGGAAACCAATTGGAGTTACCTGATACTTGAATGGGAAAGAAAAATAGATGGATCTTTCAAAAAACATTTCTGATGTGTTTAAATATTAGCTTTCTCTCTTGGGGCACTTGGGTGGCTCAGTCGGTTGTGCATCCAACTTCGGCTCAGGTCATGATCTCATGGTTCATGGGTTTGAGCCCCGTGTCAGGCTTGTACTGACATCTCAGAGCCTGCAGCCTGCTTTGGATTCTGTGTAACCCTCTTTCTCTCTCTCTCTGCCCCTTCCCTGCTCGCTCTCTCTCTCTCTCTCTCTCTCTCTCTCTCTCAGAAATAAACATTTAAAAAATATATTAGCTTTCTCTACTTAGCAAAGTGATTAGTTTTATTTTATAATGATTCAAGATTATACCCCATAATTAAAGCAAATGTCCCAAAGAGTTTAATTAAAGATGCTTTGGTATCCAAAACATAATTTTGAGCTTCTGTTGTCAAGATGTTGCAAAAGTTGTCCAAAGACACAAAGCAATACCACATTTGCCACCTTGGCTTTTTAGAGCAGGGTTTATGGAGATATGAGCCCAACAGTATGTTCTAGGTGAGGGATTTGCTACTAGCACCTAGTAGGGAGAGGCCGGAGATGCAGCAGAACATTTTACAATTCCCAGGACAGCTCCAAACAGCAAAGAATTATCTAACCCTAAATGAGGTTGAGACACCCTGGTCTAGAGAGGTTCATTCAATTTTGTATATTGAAACACAGGTCCAAAAATTAATACAAATCTGACAACAAGAAGGATTATCATCCTTGTATTTATTTTGTTGTTCTCCTGGCATCCCTTCAGCTCTTCCTCCGTTCTCACTTGGTCTCTGAAGTTTTCATTGTCATCCTTCTTTCTGTTTAGGGGTTTCTGCTAATGACAATGATGATGCAGAAAATAGTAAACAAAGATATACCTCGATAAATCAATATTCTAGGACTGAGTTATTCTTGTCATATTTTACTGTGCTCAACAAAAACTAAGTTTCTTTTTGTTTCCAAGTGATATTCTCTTAAAATAGGTGACTCTCTTTCTTTGAAATACATGAGTATACTTTTCTTGTCCTGGTATAGTATGATAATGCATTACCGATCGCTCATCTTTCAAAACTATTTGTACTTATTTTTAATGTTGTAGGCTCTAGGGGACAATTCTGCTTAAGGTACATCTGGGAAGGGGAGAGAGTTGTGACATGACCTGGATGTTGCAAAATTTACAAAATTTGTTCCCGGGTAGAAATTTGAACAGGACTGAATGTTTCATAATATTAAAAATTGTTCTTAATTTTTAGGTATGATATTGATAGTATAGTGATTTTTATTTTAAGATTATGTATATTTTAGGAATGCATACTGAAACTTTGCAGTCGAATTAATATATTTGTAGCTTATTTCAGAGTAATCAGGGAGAGGACAGATATGCAAGTGAAATATCAGTGAAATAAGTTTAGCTATGGGTTTATAATCATTTAAGCTGGGTGGGAAACAAATGGGGGTTTATTTCATTGTTATTTACACTGTTCTACAGTTTATTAGATTCTGATGTTATACTAGCCTACTAGTTTTCTAGCATTATACTATTATACTATTCTACCATTTTTATATATTTAAAATATTCTGCAGTAAAAATCTTAGCAATCCAAAAAATAGGAAAAAAGTAAGCTTTTAAAAATAAACTTTATATTTTAACATATGTTCCATCTACCCTTACATTCTCCACAAAACTGAGAAGAAAACATTGGTTGACTGCATACCTGGTAAAGTGAAGTTTCTATTGGATATAGTTTGAAAATGATGCAGTCACATCTCAATTAAGCTTATAAAAGGATGAGAAGATCTCTTTTCTCCAGGATGAGTCAGACCATCTCTGGTAGCAGTTTCCTGATGTCTATTTATCATATAGACCAAGTAGGTCAGGAAGGAATTTTTTAAATGTAGTTTAGATAAACTTTTGGAGTGTTTGACCCAATTTTCAGTTCATTTTGCTTGAAATCACAAGTTAAACTTACTTTGTGCACCTTTAGTCCCCTGATTGCTATTCTTTCCAGATTTTATTTAACTAAGTTAAGATATGATTAAAGGGCATCTATTTGGAAGGAAAAAAATCTATATAACCTACGGTTTGGCAGTCTTTTTCTATAAAAGACCAAATAGGAAATATTTTAAGCTTTGTGGACCACATAAGATCTCTGTCAAATATTTATTTACTTATTTATTTATTTATTTATTTTTATTGTTTTACAAACCTTTAAAACTATTAAAACTATGCTTGGGGTGTGTGGATGGCTCAGTTGATTAAGTTTTTGACTTGGGCTCAGGTCATGATCTCATAGTTTGTGTGTTCAAGCCTGGTGTCGGGCTCTGTGCTGGCAGCTCAGAGCCTGGAGCGTGCTTCAGATTCGATGTCTTGCTCTGTTTCTGTCTCTCAAAAATGAATAAATGTTAAAGAATTTTTTTAATATGGAAACTATGCTTGGTAATACAAAAAGCAGCAAAAATATATGAAGGTGGATTTGGCATGGGAATCCTGACACACCTCTCATCTTTTTTTATTTTGTTTTTTCATGTTTATTTGGTTTTGAGAGAAAGAGAGACAGAGCGTGAGCAGAGGAGAGGCAGAGAGAGAGGGAGACACAGAATCCGAAGCAGGCTCCAGGCTCTGAGCTGTCAGCGCAGAGTCCAACTTGGGGCTCGAACCCTCGAACTGCAAGACCATGACCTGAGCTGAAGTTGGACACTTAACTGACTGAGCCACCCAGGCGCCCCAGTATCCACTCATTTTAAAATTAACCTTTTATCCAAATTAAATTCATTCTGAATAACATAAGCAAAAGCATTCCGTAAAATATATTTTACTTATTATTATTCCTTTATTACATATGCATTTTACCTCTATTACTTAATATATGCCATTAACTAAACCAGCTAATTATTGACGTGGATTATTTTTTATCATTAATACCTACTTGAACCTATATACAAACTTTTAAATCCAGAACTTAAGTGCCATATATATGGTTGTAGTTATTACCTTCCGTTGCTTATTTGTTGTCGTATACAGTGGTGCTTCTTGGAGGAGGAATACCACCAGATATTTACCATGTTAGGATGAATTTGTGAATGTGCCTGTTTTCTGGGTGGCGGGGTGCAAGTGGGGTTGCTTTGTGTGTCTAATAAATTTTTGCTGTTACCTTCCACTAAAAGAGATTTTCAGCTGATCTCTCTACTGATACCTTGGATTACTCAGAATTAGAAAATGGAAACCCTATAGGTAGGATATTAGTTTTCTACTCACTTCAAGGCCTCTCTGTGACTACTCGTGTGCTGGACTTGAAGAACTCACTGTAATCTCTCAAGAGAGGATAAGAATAGACAAGGTAGAGGCTTTTAACAAAATGGACTGGTATGAACGCTGAGAAAGAGGTCACAGATGGAGATGAGTCTGAGTCAGGCATTTTCAGGCTAAGTGGCATCGTGTGAAGTTCAGGTTAGCTAAGGTGGTAGAGCCTACTCTAAGGGAATGCAGGAAGAAAGGAAGCCCAGCAAACCACCCCAGGAAAGTCAGAGGCTGATTTTGTGGCAAGAGAGAATTCCCCTAAGGAAACCACAGCAATTCCAGTACCCCAGGGATTGGGTTGTAGGGAACCATTCCCATAATATAATCTCTGACTTTCCTAGCTGTTCATCTTTTACTTTCCTCAAGAGAAGGTGTAGTTAGGCCTGTGAGTCAGAATCCAATGTAAAGCATCCCCATCGGGAAGAGTTCTCCAGCCAGGCCATCCCATGGGCTACTGGCTTGGTTTTGAATGGCAGTGTTTGAGGTAGGCCTCAGTCATGGTTGTGCCTGTTATCACATCTACTCAGTCACATGATAAGAGCTTACCAACTTGAATGCACACAAAAACATACTGCCTTTAGCTAATTTTATAAAAAGGAGCTACTGGCTTTGTGTCAGGATGAGTTTCATGAAATGAGATTTTTCTCAGGATGCCGAAGTTTTGCTTGAACTTTTTCCCAAAACAACCTTTTATCTTATCTTGCTCAAAACAAACACTCTCTAGTGGTTTGCCTTTACATGGAGGTTCAAAATTCACAGATGCCTCATCTCCTTTCACGTTCTTTTGAAACTTCATTTACAGTCATTCTTAAAAGAGATCACTTTTGTCCCAGATGCTTTAGCTTTATTTTAGGCAAATCCCCATCACCTCATACCCAAATTATTACTGAAACTTTTTTACAAATCTTTTTTAACCTCTAGGAACCCCTCTCTCTCTATTCATTTTATAAGCCAACCATAGATTAATATTCCTGTATCATGAAACAACATGAATGTATCCTAAAGAGAATGAACATACCTTCTAGAGAAAGAAAGGCTGAGCATTTTTCCCATGCATGGCAAGATATCAAGAGATCTAGAATTCTCCAGCTTTATTCCATTTCATTCACACAGATTCCTTCCTTCAGAAGCCTTGCAATAATGTTTTCAATACCAAACTTCTTATCTGTGGAGGAATATTCTCTGTGACTAATCAAACCCATGGCCACTGTACTTAGGCTTCCATGGAAATCCTCTTCCCACACTCTTCTCTGAATCTGTGCTCATGGCACTATTTCACTCCAGTGTCTTCCTTCCCATCCCATTTGTTTGTCTTCTCCATCCTGATAGCCTAACCAAAGCAATCCCTACCTAAGGTTCCTCATGTCACCAAAGTGTACAGAACTAGCCTACGAAAAATGATATATTGTCTGGACTTCTCGATTTTTATCAGGTTAAGTTCCTAGCAGACACTTCAGCTTTGTAATTATTCTCTATCTTGTTTTATGCATTGTGTTTGGATTTCTAATTAACTATACACTCTGAGTTGATTTCTTTTTTCCTTTCTCTTATGTTTCCCATAGTTCCCTTCAAGGTGCTACAAGGAAATCACTTGTTCACTGAATTTACATGGTCCCTAAATTTCCATTCATTTTGCCACCATTTAAACAGAGGACCCTGGTTTAGAGATAAACCTGTTAGCTACAAGACTTTATTCCCCCCTCCAAAAAAAACCCTCATTGACATCACCTAAAAGCTTGTTAGAAAAATGCAGCATCAGCACCCTGCCCCCCATTTACTAAATCCTGATCGGCTTTTATTAAAGTGTAGGAATCACTGCACAGAAGATTCCAGTATGAATCAGTTGACCCTTAATAATACATGACATTAAATAAACCAGACCAAACCATTAAATAATAATACATTTAAAAAAAAAAACAAGAAAACGTGTATTTAAATCCCTATTTTATCATTCACACATGCATGTGTTATATGCAAGTGAAAGAAACATAGAGAGAGAACCAGAGGAAATTTTTGATGATAAATAACTCTTTTTCTATAGTAGACTTGCCTCCTAAATATCTACTGAATATATTTTCTGTTTAGACTTTATTTCTGCTGTACTTTTCTTTTTCATTTGGTGTAAGCCAATTAAACCACAGACGAAAACAGAACTGTCAAGATATTGCTTCAAAAAACACACTTGAGGTAGCTAAAAGCCAAAATCATTTGATGAATTTTTAAAAAGCTGGCTGCTTTTTAAAGGCATTTATAATTCAAGGTGTTTGATTAACTTTTAAAGACTTGAGTGTTGGTAGATTTAAAATCAAAAGGAAAGTTTTGACGTGGTCCAGTGGAATTTTAAAGGTGGATTGAACCAGGGAATCCGTGGTCTTACCATTCTTAGCTTTGATACTATTTATGTGATTTTTGTTTCAGTCGCATAACAGATCCCCTTTAATCTCCCGGATGTCACATGGGCTAACATGGGCTGGCAGTGATTGTTTTTATCTACTCAACAGATATTCTGAATATTACTGATGTAGTCCATCAAGTATTTTAACTTGCCAAAGACAGTAGTATAAATATATAGTAGATAACGGTTTATAAATAATATTGTGTAAAGCAAATTTTATGTAGACATTAGGCAATTGAAGGAGTCACAGTGGAAGTTAAAGACACATACCTCATAAGGAAGAGGAAGGGGTGAGAAGTTTAGGAGAGGAAAGTATAAACCTTAAGGGAAACATCTGTATATTCAACAGAATGAACAATCATGTCACAAACATGTTCGTAATCAATAGGAACCAGATAAAAGATAAGGGCAATGTAACTTCTGGTGGATAGGGTCAGAGCTCTTCCAAAAGACAGGGCTGTTTGGAATGTCATGCTCAAATGTGAGCACTTTGTTTTATGATGAATATTTGCACACTGATGTTAGTCATTCTGCTTTTAATTTATTTATTGATTCATCATCTTTAGTCCTTGAACCAAATGATATTCTATGACTAAATCTATGGTTAGCGCTAGCCCTTGCTAATGTGATTATTGTACTTTTCATTAAAGACTTTATAAGTTAGTATAGAGAAATATCACAGAAACAAATAAGTCTGAAAATGTGCTGGAGGATCTAAAATGCATGGTTCTCAAGTAGAGTGGAGGCACAAAGATTATTAAGAAAGGTGTCCATGGATGTGAAACCATCTCACTGGAGACAAGTCTAAGGAATTGGGATGATTAGTTTCAAAGCAGATGATAAGGGTTTGGGAAATGAAAATATATTTTACACATTTGAACAGTTACTTGATATATGAAACAGTGACCTACTTGTTCTAGCAGGTATAGTCACACTCACAAGGGAAAAAAATTTAGCAAGAGGAGAGGGAACATAAGAAGGAAGGGAAAGGACTCGTGTTTTAAGAGGGTCCACGTTCTGGTAGGCTTGTGCCAGGCACTTTGCAAGCACTCTTTTAGTTAATCCTTGTAACAACTTTGCCAATGCATATCTCCTCTGAGATGCCACTATTGGGTTAATATTCAAAGCTACAAGTGATCACCCTAGTTTCTATGTTTTACGAGAGATGTAATGACCAAACATATGGGGGAGAGCTAAGACTTTTTTGGAAAAGCAATAACTTTAGATGATATAAATGACAATTAGCATGGCCAGTGGTAGAAGATGCTAATTACTGTATAAGTATGATCGTGTCTATGAGAACTGAAATGATCAGTTATATCTTTAGGAAACAAAGCAAAATCGGATATTCTAGTTATGAGACTATTTATCATAATATAATCTATATTTATGCATAATTATTCCTTTATAATATCTGAATTTGGAAATATATTATATCCAATCTGTTTCAAAAGGTTATAAAGATGTGAAACATTTCAAAATACAGATTTACATCGTTTTAATGTTCTATTCTAGTCCAAATTCCCTAGATTCCTGTTCAAATCCATTTGACATCTGAGGCGCCTCTGCTAGCCCAGTGGATATGCAGATTGATCTCAGCCAGATGTTATCACCTCCTATGCCATAAGATGTGATATTTTACTAGTTTACTACTATTAAATATAGAAAGATTACAAATACAAATATAAAGAAAACAAAAAAGTGATACTTCCTTTTGCACGTTATATGAGACACTGGATTAGAAGCCTAAGTAATTTAGAGGAAATTAGTATTTTGATACACAACAGAGAATTACTTTTAGTTCATAATATTGGATATTTTAAAAAAGGAAGCAGCTTCTTGCTTAGGTTACTATGAGCAACCAAGTACAAATTTTCCCATAAATTCTAGAAACTCAAGTTAAACATTTACCTTACAAATTTCTGTCATAAGTTCCTGGTAAGTTCCTGTGTTACTGCAACATCACATTCTGTTTTAGGGGTCAGGGAAATGTTTCTGAGTTGTGGAGTTGTTGACACCATTTGCCCTATCTTATAAAATGACTTTATACAGGTGACAGTAATGTCAGGTAGACTGAAATGCATATAATCAAGGTTAACTAATGTCAGCAAAAATAGCATTGAATACTTGATATGACTTATACCAAGGTTTATTAAAAGTATATTTTTAATTTGGTGGGTGGTGGGTCAAATTTAATCTCCTGGGGCATACTCTATAATATTGAAATTGAAAATAGTTTTCCAATGTGCCTGTGGGGGGTGGGGGGAGCACTCCTGTCTTTACCCTGTAAAGAAAAAGGAGACTCATACATAATTAAAATATGCTGAGAACTCAATACTTGTGCATTTGATTATTATTTAGAAATTTGTATCCAGACAAAGGGACTTATTTCCACGTATATTTGCACTACAATTTTTAAAGCACTGATTGCACCACTGGGAAATTCCTAGATGAGTTCTCAAAGAGTAAATTGGCAAGAAAAAAATCAGAAAGATTGAAACAATCAACCTGGTCTAGAAAATAAAAGCATAAAATTCTTTAAAAAGCTTACAGCTCTGGAAGATGAACTTGGTTTTTGGGAGTTCAATGTTATTTCATTGTATATTTTGCTTTATGTGTGAAGTCATTCCGAGCACCCAAAAGCAAGTTAATTTTCTACCTAGTGGTAAGAACATTATCTACGTTAAGGAAAATATTATCAGACCTTCTAAGTACTTTCTTCATTATAGACATTGAACAAAACCTGCAATTTATGTACCTGTTGCCTAAAGAAGGAACATAAATCATTTAGCCCATTCTATTACAAAGGGGAGACACCTCACAGCGGAACTAATATTGCATTATCTACAACTTAAGAATAGAACTTGGGGCACCTGGGTGGCTCAGTTGGTTAAGTGTCCGACTTAGGCTTAAGTCATGATCTCATGGTTCGTGGCTTTGAGCCCTGCATCAGGCTCTGTGCTGAATGTTTGCTCAGAGCCTGGAGCCTGCTTCAGATTCTGTGTTTCCTTCTCTCTCTCTGCCCCTCCTCCACTCACACTCTGTCTCACTCTGTCTCATAAAAATAAATAAATGCAAATATATATGTATATATATATATATATATATAAATAGAACTTAATGTGGGTCTTAGGTTTATCCATTATTATTATATACTTATAAACATTTTAAATAATTTTCTTTGGGCTCAAAACTCAAGGTTGCAGTTACTGAGAGGGATACAATAATGTTACTATATAGTTGCTGTCTTTAAAATGTCTAAAACCAACGAAAGAGATAAGTGATATTTAGGAAGCAATTAGAAAATCCAATACAAGAAAATAAAAATAGCAATAAATTAATATGTACATAATTTCTTAAGAACCTAAAGGATAGTATGAGATACAGATGACTACATTGTTTTCTCTCTGTTTTTTAACGAAACCCAAATACACACACATGCACACAGAGTAAATACACAAAAAACAGGACTCTTGTTTTAATTTTTTTAACATTTATTCATCTTTTAGTGAGAGAGAGAGAGAAAGAGAGAGCACGTGGGGGAGGGGCAGAGAGAGAGGGAGACACAGAATCGGAAGCAGGCTCCAGGCTCTGAGCTGTCCACACTGAGCCTGACGCAGGGCTCGAATTCACAAGTGGTGAGATCATGACCTGAGCTGAAATTGGTTGCGTAACTGACTGAGCCACCCAGGTGTCCCAAGACTCTTTTCCCTCAATAAGTGGATCTCTAAAATGACTTAATATGAAGCAAAAATTATTCATAGAGAAGCAACTCTTCCATTCACATATTGAATTTGTAAATTCAGGTCACGAAATCTAAGACTCTTTAATGATCACAAGGTCATTTTTTATGTGGCATTTTTAAATTTTGTTACTCATGGTAGAAACAAAGTATGGAGGCTTTAAAAGAAGGGACTATTTTGAAGTGATTTTCACACTGACCAGTGACTTCCCACTCATCAATGAATATACCTTCATTTGTTCTGTTTCTCAGAAATTACTGAGGAGATGTCAAGAGATAAGGGCTGAAGAGTTTTGCGTTGCCTCCAGAACTGTGATGACATAAAATTTCAGTTGTTTAAGCCAAAAGTGTGTTATAAGAATGCTGGTGGTTACTGGGGCACCTAGATGGCTCAGTCGGTTAAGCATCTGACTTCAGCTCACGTCATGATCTCGCAGTCGGTGGGTTTCGAGCCACACCAGCTCAGAGCCTGGTGCCTACTTCAGATTCTGTGTTTCCCTCTCTCTCTGCCCTTCCCCTGCCAGCTTGCACTCTCTCTCTCCCTCTCTTTCTAAAAAATAAATAAACAGAAAAAAAAAAAAAGACCCCTGATACTTACAAATGAAACTTGAAGGAAAGTCGAGGGAACTTGAATTATATTTATCAAGGACTGTGGCCAGGGAGAGAGCAGATCTCCCAGAAGGACACAAGAGAGGCTCCCCGCTGAGATGGGAGGACTAGAGAGGGTCAAACGAACAGTGAGGGAGAAAACAGGTGACTCACCAGAGGACTCTCTGTCCCTCACTCCACACTGCAGAACAGCCTATAACCACGCATTAAATCTCCTGAAGTTCTTTGAAAGCAGTTGAAGAAGGAAGCTAAAAGAGATGTTAGTGACCCTGGAGTAAAGCCTTCCCAATTCTGGCATTTAAGGAAATATGAGAACAAACTGCCCATCTCTTTGCTCTAAAGAGAAACTCCAAATCAACAAATTATGCCACATCACCAGACTTTTCATCCTTCAACGTGATCAGAGGTCAGTGGATTACCTGAAGAAAGAGCATTAAATATTCAAGGGAAAGATCTAGGCAAAGAGGCCAAAAGAGATAAGAGAAAGAATTCAGAAAACAGAAGGGAACTTAAAATATAAATATTATATATACAAAATATAAAAACAAAAGCCCTTTTTTCTTTTCACATTTACAGTTGTATTGCAATATATTTTACATATATAATTCACCCGTTTAAAGTGTACAATTCAATTTTTTGTTAACTTACCAAATTATGGAACTATCACCGTAAATTGGGCTTAGAACATTTTCATCACTTTCCAATAAGATTCCTTGTGACCATTTATTGTTAATCTCCTTTCCCACGCACTGTCCTGAGCAACTGATAATTTATCTCTATAGATTTGCCTTTTCTGGATACATTGTATAAAAGGAATCATATAATATGTATTGCTTCTTTCACTTAATGTTTATGAAACATACCAAGGTCTGTCCATGTTGTAGCATATATGTGTCATTCACAATCAGTACTCTTACCACCTATTAGAATATAGTAAAAGGGCACCTGGGTGGCTCAGTCGGCTAAGTCTCCCAGTTCGGCTCAGGTCATGATCTCACGTTCGTGGGTTTGAGCCCCGCATCAGGCTCTGTGCTGACAGCTCAGAGCCTGGAGCCTGCTTCCGATTCTGTGTCTCCCTCTCTCTCTCTGCCCCTTCCCTGCTCATGCTCTGTCTCTGTCTCAAAATAAATAAAAACATTAAAAAAAAAAAGAAGATAGTAGACATAGTGGACATCACATCAATAATGAAAGAGAAGAATATAATGAGAAAGGAATAAATTGAGGACAGTAATTTTGGGGAAATCACTAGTCACTGGTTGACATTCCTCCACATCCTGGTTTTGTTGTTGTTGTTTCCTATTCAGTGCACCTAGATATTGATTTTATAACTGAAGTTTTTTTTTAAATAAAAGTTATGCACGATTATAATTACGATTATAATCACTTTTATCATACTGAAATTACAATCTTGTATACTTTTTTTCCTTTAAAAGTCCATGCCCATTCTCCTGTTATCACATTGACTTTAAAAGCTTCACTTTTTGGGGCTCAGTCAGTTAAGCTTCTCACTCTTCGTTTCAGCTCAGGTCATGATCTTGTAGTTCATGGGATCAAGCCCCATGTCTGGCTCTATTCTGACAGCACAGAGCCTGCATAGATTCTCTTACTTCCTCTCTCTCTCTGCCCCTCCCTTGCTCTCTCTCTCTCTCTCTCTCTCTCTCACATAAAATAAATAAATAAATTTAAAAACATAAATAAATAAAGGCTTCACTTTTAATAACTTCCACATAGCTCATCCAGTGGCCATATAATTGGTTATGAATCTTGACTTGTTAAACATTCAGGAAATTCTCACATTTTCAGATGTATAAGTAAGTATGTATCACCATGTAAACAACATTGTTCTAATGATAGACTATTTCTTTAGGTTAGATTGTCCAGTGAAATTCCTGGGTTGAAGAGTATGGATACTTTTTAAGACCTTTATTATATCTTATTGGTTATATTCCATGAGGTTTATAACCATTCTACATGACAACTTGTAAAGATTTGAAAGCAATACTTAGCATTCATACATTTCTCATCACCTTATTCATCAAAATATGCCAATCATAAATTTTATAATATGGCATTAGTACTTTATGGACAACAGGAATTTCATTTGGGGGCAGTGTTGAAAAGTACTTCCTTTTTGTACATTGTTTAGAGTATAGTAGTCAGCAAATTCTATGGTATGATAATATGCTTTATGCTTAAATATTGACCAATATAGATTCATCTTTCTACATACACCTAGTACACAGACACACACTCTCTTGAACACTCCACAATATTATTTATTAAATTTATAACATGTTACCAGCATGAACAACTGCATAACTACTTATTTAGGTGGCATTTCCTAAAATCCTGTCTTCCCATACTGGGTCAGATGTGTTTCTAAACCCTTCCAGAATGCCCACAGTCTGTATTGTTGTTCTTTACCAGATTGCATTTAGATGAACTCTTAATTAAGATTAACTCTTTTTTTTAAACCATTAGCATATAAGTAAAACAAAAGTCGACATTATGTTTGAGTCATATTTCCAGCCCTAACATCAAGTACATAATGTCAACCACATAATTTATTCACAGTGTTTATCGAGATGAACTGAATTTATTGAAGTTCACAAGAGTGTGAATTTAGACTCCTTTCATCCTTACATTAGGAAACTGAGGAAACTGTATGTTTCAGAAATACTTCTGCCATTTCTTTTTTCAAGTTGGTTATATTGAAACTAAATTTTTTAATTGTTTCTATTTTTAAATCAAAGTCTATAAACTTTTTTTTTTTGCCAACCAGCCGCCCCAATGCAACTTTATTTTTTTTAATATTTTATTGTCAAATTGTTTTCCATACAACACCCAGTGCTCTTCTCCTTAAGTGCCCTCCTCCATCACCACCACCTCTCTTCCCCCCTCCCCCCTCCCCCCCAACCCTCAGTTCATTCTCAGCATTCAATAGTCTCTCAAGTTCTGCATCCCTCTCTCTATATTAAAGTCTATAAACTTTAATAAATTTGGGGAAATGAAGCAGAAAATTACCACTTATAGAATGATTCCCTAAAAATAAGGGAATCTGAATTTGCAAATGTTTGCTTACCATATTTTGGAAATCTAATTCTCAAGGAAGAATTCTCTTGAGAAACTGTTGAAATAGAAAGCCACTCTGTGCATTTGGAATATGGTTTTTTATACCAGTCTCATTGGGAATATGCGACCACATAAGGCATACCTGAAACGCATCCATCTGAACACGTGGTCCAGTTTTTCTTGATCATAGGACTTTCTAGACCAATACTTGGTTCACTTTGGTTTCTGTCTATATGCTATGATCTACCTTCCAAACGTCACAAAAATTTTGGCTGATTACAGTTTTTTCCAATACTCAACTCCACCATGTATTTATGATTC
Source organism: Suricata suricatta (assembly GCF_006229205.1). Taxonomy (NCBI): domain Eukaryota; kingdom Metazoa; phylum Chordata; class Mammalia; order Carnivora; family Herpestidae; genus Suricata; species Suricata suricatta. The sequence continues at coordinate 113,402,148 of NC_043705.1, forward strand.
CATTTTCTACATTTTTATTGTTATTTTAGATGGGTTGCAAGGAGGGCTGAAAGATAAATTTGTTTTGGCTTTCCATTTGATCTGAAAACTTTAATTGTTTAAAAACAATATTATTTTACGGTTGTGTATTATTAATTGGGTATTTTTGTCACAACAAATTTACTGATAAAATAGAAAATGCTTCCAGGGCGCCTGGGTGACTCAGTCGGTTAAGCGTCTGACCTCATTTCAGGTCAGGATCTCACAGCTTGTGAGTTCGAGCTCCACGTCAGGCTCTGTGCTGACAGCTCAGAGCCTGGAGCCTGCTTCTTCGGATTCTGTGTCTCCCTCTCTTTCTGCCCCTCCGTGGCTCACTCTCTCTCTTTCTCTCTCTCTCTCTCTCTCTCTCTCTCTCTCTCAAAAATAAATTAAAAAAAATTTTTAATGCTGCCAATCACTGATTGATTACACCATGAGACATTTTTTTTTTAATTGTAGGTCTCAGTGGCCTTGGAAAGAAAATGACCAAACAAATCTTTCTTGTTTCCATAGAGATTTGCTTGCTTACCAAGGGACGCCGCACCGCCAGTGTTCGAGCTGATACATACTGTCGTCTTTATTCACTATCCGTGGACAATTTCAATGAGGTCCTGGAGGAATATCCCATGATGAGGAGAGCCTTTGAGACGGTTGCCATTGACCGACTAGATCGAATAGGTATTCTCTTCAGTTTTATTATATTTTTCATGAACAATTAGGTTATGCTTTAGTGAATATGATATTCACTGATATGTTTGCAATCATAAATCCTAAATGCTATCATAAGTTTCCTTTTAATTAGCATAGAAATAGCAGTTAGCTCTAGCCCTATATTTACTATCTAACTTTCTCTTCTAAGTGTTCTGGGTTTATTTAATCATCTCTGTTTTTACTAGCTGCTCAGTCTGATTTCCTCAGTGATATCAATACAGTTTGAATCTTCAGGTAAAACGCAATGATAAAATTTTAGGTAGCACTAACATAGAACTAAAATTATAATAATATGAGTCTACATTACAAACCAAATTTTGCTACAAGGTTTTTAAAAACTTTTTACATGTCAACATTACATTTTTATCTTTATATTGAGAACTGAAAACTTGTACATTTTAATTGAAATGTTTGTAATACAGACTCAAACAGGAAAAGCCTTGATAGCAATGCCCGACATAGATGCTTTCTTTCATAAACGACGACTTATTTTAAAGTCTTTTCTGCTCTCAAAGAAGAATATATAAATTAGACTTTATTAGTTACACTAGTTTAAAGGTTTGGATAATTGCTATAGTAAAGTTAGATCAGATTGGCTTGCTATTAGCTTCCTAAGATATGCTGGAACATTCTGATATCAGAAGGTGGTAAGTGTTTATTCTCTACCCCTAAATCCTCTTTCCCCACCCTACCTTGCCCTGCTCCCTGTCCCTGCTTCACTTTATTCAACTTTCCTAACCTCAGTGTAGATACCACTTGCCTGTAGAATCTCCCCTGACTTCCCACTGCTACTAGGCTGAATATCCTAGGTATGTTCTCCTATCCCTGCCTAGGAATTTCCCCCATCACAATACTACCTTTATTATTGTAAGTGCTCCAACAATGCTAAGATTTGTAAATGTAGAGATCATGTCTAATTCACTATTACATTCACAGTACCTAGTACACAATGAATATTCTTGAAGAGAGGTGGTAGGGGAGGGATGAAGGAAGCAATGATCTCAGAGGAGATGGGGTTGGGATCACTTGGAAGTAAACAAGTGCTTCATTCTTATTAAAGGTAAGGATTTTTGACGGATGTAGTCTTATGTCAGCTTTTCTTGTGCACATTGTATCTTCCTTTCTTTCTATGTAAGTGGTATGACAGAGGCATAAAAGTCTGAAATTAGCTTAGGAGAAGTAAAAGTAGTATTTGGACATTATCATTAGACAAAATGCACATATTAGTAATTCATATTGACAACTTGGGACATAGTGTGGAGAGAGACAGTGCCCATAAAAGTGGGTATTCCCAGAAGCACCTTACTTCATTTGAAGATGACCTCTGTGGCATGTGACTGCTCATGGTGGAGCGAGAGACTAATATCTGAGCACATGAGTGTTTTTCTAAGCCAGCTGGACATCTTTGGAGAAAGCAATAAAATCACACTATTTTAATAGAGAATTTCTGTTAATCTGCTACAGCTTCACTTTCTCACTCATTCCAACTAATTTTTATAAGAAAGTTTGCAATCAATAATACAGGCAATAAAATTGCTAATAAAGCACCAAGCAGTTGCAGTTTTGATCCTTATAAAATTCCAATAGTACATTAAAAAGTATATATTTCTCTATAAGTTCACAGATACTAATTATTACAAAATGTTGACTATTCACATGATCACAAAGAAATATTTTCCTTCTCCATTTTGTGGCACTTGCTTATAAATGTACACCATATGTAGTTAAGGCAATATGCCAAATAAGCATTATATTTATTACTAATATATGAGTTTTTGTTCTTTAGAAAATTAGAACAATTCTGTAAGGAGAGCCAAGTATTTATTTTGGCAGTCATTTAAAATCATAGTTTCAAGCAGCCAAGTAAATTATAACATATATGTCCATTAAAAATATTCCTTCTAACTCTAACTTTATTTAGCAATATGGCAAATGGATTTACTTGGCAGTTATGATATTTATCTGGGTATTATGTTATCAGTGATGTCACCAAAAGTCGCTGATTTTCCTCTTTCATCAACCTCATTTTGACTCTATTGATATTCTGCCGGAGAATGTCTCCTTCCTGCAAAGCCCTCCAAAGACAATGGCGGGAAGGAGAGATAACGCTTACCAAGGTTCTAGAGGGAACTAAGAGCCTGCCATGCACTGTGTCCCTTAATCCTCACAAAGACCTTTCTGAAAAGGAAAGACTATGAAATGGTTCTCATCTTGGCGGTGCATAAAAATCCTTTGAGGAAATTTGCTTTTAAAGTACTGAAATCCGGCCCCCATGTCTGGCTCTTATTTAATTGGTAGGGTACAGAAGACAATCAGTATTTTCTAAAGCTTCATAAATGAGAAAACTATGAATGTATGGTAGAAGATCACTGGTAGGGGGCGCTTGTTGTGCCTCGCGCTTGCACTCACCTAAAGATCTTAGTAAAATGCAGCATCTTGTTCAGCAGTAGGTTGGGGCTTGAGAGACAGCATTTCTAGAAAGCACCATACACGTGACACAGATGCATCTGGTTCTTTTTCCGTGGTTAAGGATCTACAATCAGATTAGCTGTTTTTCTTATTGTGACTTATTGATCACGTTTTCTTGGACACTGTTCTTAACCTTCCCATATCCCATTCTCCTTTTGGGTGAAATAGCATGATAAACACAGCTGCCTCCAAGAGTTGAGGATTAAATAAAATAAACCAACCTAAAGCCTTGTGTAAAGCTCCTGTCATAGGGGGCGTGTCTATTGTCCTTTCCTGACAAAGTAGCTTTAAACTGAAGTTTTGCCTCCAGACCCATCCTGATCCAAATGCCCTTTCTTCTGCCACTTTTCATGGTAGTTTCTCATGTCAGATATGTCCCTTTCTTCTGTAAGATGGTTTTTGCCAGATTACAGACTTGTCGACTTGCATCGAAGGTAAGATTTCCCAGAGATACAGGAAGCAGAAAGGGCAGGAGCCATCCTTTGGTTTGGGTGTAAAGGCGAGAACTTGGCTTTTAAGCCTCTTCTAGGAAACACTGGCACACTCCTATCATCAGGGGCCACTCCCACTTGGGCTTATCATCTGTCATTTGTAGGCTTTCTAAGCGCCTCTTTCTTTCGCTACCAGGCAAGAAAAATTCAATTCTTCTGCAAAAGTTCCAGAAGGATCTGAACACCGGCGTCTTCAACAATCAGGAGAACGAGATCCTGAAGCAGATTGTGAAACATGACCGGGAGATGGTGCAGGCAATCGCTCCCATCAACTACCCCCAAATGACCGCCCTGAATTCCACCTCCTCCACCACAACTCCGACCTCCCGCATGAGGACACAGTCTCCGCCGGTGTACACAGCGACCAGCCTGTCCCATAGCAACCTGCATTCCCCCAGTCCCAGCACACAGACCCCCCAGCCGTCAGCCATCCTGTCTCCCTGCTCCTACACCACTGCGGTCTGCAGCCCGCCTGTACAGAGCCCGCTGGCCACTCGAACTTTCCACTACGCCTCCCCCACCGCCTCCCAGCTCTCGCTCACGCAGCAGCAGCAGCAGCAGCAGCAGCAGCAGCAGATCCAGCCCCCGCAGCCCCCGCAGCCCCCGCAGCAGCCCCCGCAGCCCCAGACGCCCAGCAGCTCGACGCCCAAGAACGACGTGCACAGGAGCACCCAGGCGCTCCACAACCCCAGCCTGAGCCGAGAGGTCAGGCCCCTGTCGGCCTCGCAGCCCTCGCTGCCCCATGAGGTTGCCACTCTCATTTCCAGACCTCATCCCACTGTGGGCGAGTCCCTGGCCTCCATCCCGCAGCCCGTGACAGCTGTTCACGGCCCGGGCCTCCAGGCAGGGGCCCGGGGCACTGTCCCCCAGCGAGTCACCCTGTTCCGACAGATGTCGTCGGGAGCCATCCCCCCTAACCGAGGAGCCCCTCCTGCACCCCCTCCACCAGCAGCAGCTCTTCCGAGAGAGGCTTCTTCAGTCTTAACTACAGACCCAGAGGCAGAGAAGCCACGATTTGCTTCAAATTTATGATCCCTGCTGATTGTCAAAGCAGAAAGAAAGACTCTAATAAACTGAGAATGGTCTCAGAAATTATTTTCTTCTATCTCCTGATAGATTCGTATAGCCTACTATGAAGAGATATTTTAGACAGCTCTGGCCTACATGCAAAGTGTAAAATATATAAATATATATCTACTGTTCAATATCTATCTAAATTCCCAAGAGACGTTCAAAAGACCTGTTTAGCATTCAGTGTTATATGTCTTCCTTTCTTTAAATCATTAAAGGATTCAAAACGTTGTTGTAAGATCATTTATTTTTAACCAACTTTTACCGAATTCCTTTGATATATGTATTTCTCTATTTTATGAAGAGTTCTTGGATTCAATGGAAACAAAACTCTGATTTTAAAAAGGCAACTCGGGTGAGCTACTGAATAGCACCAACCAAATCTTTCATTAGCTGTGTCTCTGCATCTAAATTGTTAATCTTGAATTATGGAGGATTAAATGGCAAATCCCACTTTATAGATCTAAATTGTATTTTGGTGCTTTCAATTTTGAGTTAGGTTAGAACACGCGGTGTGCTTGGCCAGGGGTGGAGACCAGCATCGCCACTGTTCTGAGTATCTCTACCTTCATACCGGCCATTGGTCTTTCAGAGCACTGAGGGGATATTTGTCTTCAGGTGTTATCGGACTTTTACCAAGACTCGATCAATGTTAGTTGTAAATAACTTTTTCAACCCAAATAAAAATAGCTATTCTGTGCTGTATGAAGGTAAAAGTCATCACTTAAGAATTTAGTTTTATTGCTTCACTTCAAAACTTAGAGTTTTAAATTTTACAAAACCTAATTGTGACAGTTATTCAACTGTAATGCAATGGCTTGAAACCTACAATATTATTTTAACCTGCAATGTTTTATGCAAAATTGTATGCTCAATTCTACAAATTGCTTGTATTACACCAAAAATCATTACTTTTCTTCCTTCTTGCCATAATCAAGCATCTGAAAATAGTCCCTGCATGCTTTTTGGAAAAACAAAATAGGTTCAGATCAGTCACTGTAGGGAGAGGCTTACAGTATTTCTTACTTCTAGAAAAGTATAACCATTCATTAATTGCCTATCTTAAAATTCCTATAAGGCTGACTTGGATCTCTGACTTAAGTCTAGAAGTGAGGTTTTCACTTTCATTTAATATTCTTACTATTATTTAAACAATGATTTGTAAACCACAGCTTGATTTGGAGTTGCCAGTGTGTTCTGTGTCTTCACTGTTGGTAGGTGGTAGTTAACCCTGGTGTTAATTTAAATAACTAAATACACTATAGCATCCTGTCTGTTTGAGAATACACACTTGTTCTATGTATATTGTAATAAAATGGTTAGTAAATCTTAAGGCATGTGGTGACTGACATAGCCCTTAGGTAGGAGGATTGTTATATTGAATGTGCTGGAAAATGTACGGACGTGATGACAGAAAGCAGAGGGCAAACTGAATGTGAGCATTGTTTGTTTGTTCATCTGTTTCCTTAACTCTCCATGATCTGTGAACATCTTCTCAAAGAAGTCCCTTAGTAATTATTTGTGCCTAAGGCATCCCACGAATGTGGTGGATGACTGGAACACAATCAGAAGATTCCTAATAACCGACTTCTGTAAATAACCCAAGAGAATGACCTGAAGTGGAGGTCTTCAGCATCTTTGACACTGGCGATACATTAAAGAAGAACTTAACAAGATCACACCTGAAACGGGGCGGGGCCTCCAGATAGACTTGAGGACAGAAAACAAAACAAAGCAAAAACTCTAAAATGGATCCATGCTGCCTGTTATGCCTTTTACGAATATAATACCTATAATACCAAAACGAGTTGTTATGTTTAATTTCTAACAGATCCCAGCTATGTGGAAGTATTCAACAATGCTAATCAATGTAATGTTGTCATTAACATGCTGGCGGGTCAGGAGTGGTGTAAAAAGGGGATTGTTCAGTCTACCTAGATCCTATGGGAAAGCTGCAAGACCATTTACATATCAGTACAAAACTCCTTTATTTTATTAAAATATCGAAAATTCACTTCAATTTATTAAGATCATGTATTGGTCCTTTAAATTATTAAAGGTTTACATTTGATAGCACCAATGGGTTTGGTAGTGAAATATTTTTATATATATAAATTTTTGGTTTTTTATTTTGAGCACTATTGGGAAACAGAAGCAAAATTGAATTGCATGGTCTTTCAGTGCAACCATAAAATTTTTATTCACTTTGTAACAGAATGGACAAAAACACACTAAGGTTTATATGTTAAACTAATAAAATGGTACAGGGTAAATTACATACATATATATGTATGAATATATATGCTTAGATTACAAAAACAAATTGACTCGCATTCCTGTAATATAAAAGTCCATTGCTAGTTGAAAAGTGACCTCTTTTCTCTGTACATAGTTAAGCCCGTAAGTATGGAGTTTTAATCTGTACAGAAAGAAATGTATTATTGAAAAGATTGGTCTTTCTGCGGCTGGGAAAATAGTAGAATAGCTGATTCTTACAACAACTGTATGATCAGGGATGAATTAGAGTATCTCTTTTGTCTTTGCTCAAAGCCATACATATATAAATATATATAAAGATTATTAATAAATTCAACAGAAAATAAACTAAAATCATGAATATTTATTTTATCAATATGCTCTAATCAAACATTTTGTTTTATTAATGAATACTGATTTGCCTCTTTCTACCTTTACATCATAAGATTTCCAAGAGGGCTTATACTTGATAGTCATTATAAAATTAATCAGAGATATTCTATGACTGTAGAGAGAAATGTAAATAGAACATGGGTTTTCCAATTATCCCTGTGTTTTACCTCTTCCCTATGGTACCAGTTGAAGGTTTTTTAATTCTCTGTTCTGTACCTCCTTAATGAGTGGTTGTGGCCCAATTCAAAAACATGGTAATTTCTGTTCTATTAGATTTAGAGGTGAAAAAAAAATCACCTTATATTTTATTCTACAAACCTATTTTATGATACATTGGGCCTTGCAAAGGCTTTCAGTAGTCATAGAACCTCTCTATTCAAGTGGATTTTGAATCAGACTTAAAAGGTTGACAAAGAGTTTATTGCATTGAGTGAAGGATTCTTTGAAAACTGTAAGGGTAAGTGGCAGGAATGGTGATAGATTCTATTCGTCAAATAAACAGCTTGTCTAAAGGTCTCAGTGACCACTCCAGGAGTGAGATTCCCTGACAGATGCCGTCCCACTTTACAAAGGTGGTTATTTTGCCATTGATAAACTTAGAATAACATCTGCAAGACCCTACAAGATACACAGTCTAGTTAGAATAATTCCTAAAGAACTTGGGTAATGTAAACAATAGAATGTGTTTTAAGTTTTACATGTTATTATTTCAAATTCTGAATTATTTAGACTTTAAAATTGAAGTGATCTCCACCATCTTGCAGGCTTACTTTTAAAATCTCCATGCCTTCTTTTTAAATTTAAGGGTTTATATTTGTTAATTTTATAATTGTACTACGTTACTTTGCTTTTATGCATTTTACTTTCATAATTTACAACGTTAAGTTGTTTGAACAAGATTTATCTTCCTTATGCCTCTATCCTTCTAGAATATATGCCATAAAACCTGGGTCTGGTTATTTTGTTCAGATACCCTACACCTGACAAAATTTTATCACATTCTCTGCCTATTTGAAAACTACATTTTCTGTGCAATACAAAAGAAATGTGATCCTTATAGAATAATTGGAGGCTGAGCATCAATGGCTGTTTTGAGTCCTGAAAGTAATGGTCAAAAATTTAAGGAAGTGTGACTGGCTGCAGGCACTTAATTGTTAGCTCCGTTCTATAACTTTATTTCACACATCCTTTTCCCAGGGTAATATGAGGAATAAAAGAGAGTTGATGCTGTCTTCAGTGTTAAGTGTACGTGCTACTGGAATGGAAAACAATGACTTTCTTAAGCAATTTTGATTCTGTTCTTTTTTAAAATGGCATCTATTTTATATTCACTGGCCAGCAATGAAATCAATCATGAAGAGAACTCCTGCTTTTAAAAAGGAACAAAAAAAAGTATAAACCATTTTACCTAAATTCATCAAGAATATCGGAGCAAATCCAGCCAGAAGATCCTCCTGTTTTGGAGTTTTTGACCAAAGGCCACATTCCTTCCTTTCCCAGGGGCAATTAACGTTTCTGTTAATATTTATCGTTTTCTTCTCCATCATTTTCTCTAGAGCTTTAGGGCATGAAAAGCTTGAGCCTTTCTATATAGGAAAAATTTCATGGCATATTCACAAACCTATTGCAAGATGACGATAATTTTATTACAGTTTCTTAGAAGAAGATATTGGCAATTTTGTAATACCTGGCTGCTTCTCAGTTTTATATACTCTCCCAGAGAAATCATTGCTCCCTTTTCCCCAAATTCAAACACGTCCTCTCTCTGCCACTGGACAATCAGATGAGATCATTACCCTACGCAAAGCTAGCACAAGGGTACCATGATTGAAGTCCCTTGCATGGAATTCATAGTGCCAAAAATCCCAATAAGCAAAGCAAATAATATTTTAATGCCATTTTTTTAAATCAAAATTAAGTTAACAAGCAATGATGAACCAGTTGGCATGATCTTAAATGAAGACAAGATCCCACCCCAGACTTTGATGGCCCCTGCCTCAGTTACCTCACTCCTCCCCACCCTGCTACCTACTGAGACTTCAGTGAGACTGAAAGGGCTTTGAAGGGTTTCTGTGGCAGAAGCTTTGCCCTTATTTGTCCCATCACACCTTGAGAATCTTCCCAAGGCTGTATCAAAAGGCCCTGTACATAAGGTTCTGGATTTGTTTCCAAGATTAATGTACTAAATGCCGGAGAAAAAATTAACCTTTACTGACAAAGGAAACCTGTTTTTCTAAAACAGGGATGTTCCTCACAACACAGCTGACTGGGCCCAGCGGCAGCTTGGTGCAGCCGGCCATCATCATAGGCTGGAGAAGAGCAGAAACTGAATGAGAAATACTGTTTTTAAACCTTTTAAACCTTCTAAAGAACTTTTATTATTAGGCCAGAGGTTTTACAGTTTTATGCTTTATCTTCTTATTTTTGTGAAACCAAGACTTCAGCTTGGGTGGATACCTGTTGAAATGTGTGTTTTGTCAAGGTGACAGGAAAAGTCATTTGTGACAGCAAATAGGACACAATAGACAGGGTCTATCAGGACAGAGCCCTGTAGAGAGGCTAGGTCCTAAGGAAAGTCCTAGGTCTGCTAGGTAGGATAATGAGGATGAGAAGCTGGTGGAAATTGCTTGGCCCAAGACAAAGCATAGCAGGGCTGAGGGATAATTTGAGAATTTAAGAGTTAGAACCTGAAGAATAGAAAGGAGTGATGGAATGGTTTGGATTCACAGTGCATAGATTCTCCAGATCTTACTGGAGAATTAAGCTAACAAGCAAAGACTGACAAATGAAAAAAAAAAAAAAGATTGACAAAGATAGATATTCTTTGGAGCTATTTCATTCCTAATGTAGAATCAATAGCCATTTATTACCAAAGGGGAACATCTCTTCATTCTTTATTGTAAATGTTTAAATATCAACATTTGAGCAAAGAATAGCATTTACTTATTCAATTGAACACATCTGAGTTAATATAATTGCTCAAAAGGTAAGGCTTATTTCATGTTTTCATTAGATTTAGATAATTAAATACAAGTAATTCATAATTATTCAGACATGTTTTTTAATAACGAAGCAATTTTACAAAAAGGAAACAAATTGTTTTTTGCCAGGCTAATCATATCTTTCCACAGAGATAATTTAGATTTGTAGAGGCAAAGGTATTTTTTAAACAAATTTTTAGCTTCTCTTAAAGGTATGAGGCTCCTCAGACATGGGAAATGTATTTCTGAAAGAAGAAAGAATATAACTCAAAAAAGCTTGAAAGACAAAAAAAAGTTTGCAAAATGTATTCTCATTTGTTTCTTGTAATGTATTTATCCAAGGCCTTAGTTTCCAAGCATTTCAAAATAAAAGTTGTTTGCCTAACTATTCTCTAAGATCTATTACCAACCTGAGGTGCTACAATTCTATTGAAAATGTGCAGTTCTGAATTGCTCAAAGTATGATATTCTGATATCTAACATAATGAAGTATTTCAATTGAGAATACTAAATAATATTTAATAGCTAGGTAAGGCTTCTATACACTATGTAGCATGAATTCTCCTTATATCTCCATACCAAAGATCAGGGTATATTAACTTCATTGGCTTGTTAACAAACATATTAAAAGATCCAAGTGATTATTGCAGTAATCACCTTGGAATGCTAAACACATATCCGAAAAATACTCGCATGAATCAAATAGGTTTGACTCCCTCAGCAATTCAGAACAGCCTTCAGGACCCTCAGTGAGTTGATATGAATATTCTCAACAGTGGTTTGACTCAGTAATACTAGGTCCCATTTTGGGAGTTAGCCAAAACTCATTTGAAGGATTATCATCTTTAAGAGTAAATGATCTAGTTTAGCATCACTATTTGCAATCAAAAACAAAATGTTATTGTTGTTATGTGTGACCCATAAATTTTGTCTAAAGTCCTTCTAAACATTTCCAAAAGACTGTGTCTTTCTCTCTTTCTCTCTCTCTCTCTCTCTCATTCTCTCTCCCTCAGTCCCATATGATTTCCTAAATTCAAACTCTCAAGAATCTAAAGATTTGTGATATGTGTTTATAAAGGTCTAATAATTTTAAAGCTTTATATCTACCCTAAGTTATTTTTACTCTCACAGAAGAACAATGTTCAAAGCCATCAATCTGGGCTTATTTTGCAGTTATTTTTAAACAAGTGATTATTTACATATGACATTTTATATTTCCATGAAAAAATGACATTGACTTTTAATTTCTCCACATGTGAAACTCAGATAATAACTTCTTAAAATGGTAGCTATAATCAGAGTTTAGTCTTTCTGTAGCTAGGTTATTTTTCTCCTTCACATGAGCTACATAAGCGAATCTTTTACATGATTTTAATTGCTTCAAGCTATGAATGTTGGCAAGTTTCGAGACTTTAGCTAGTTTGTTTTGTTCAAACATTTTCTCAGTTAAATTGATTACAAACATATGTCAGAGCTTTAGTTTAAACTTGACAAAAGGATTCTACATAAGTAAGATTCTTTGGTTTGACCATCATCTTTTAAGAAAATCACTGGTTAAAAAGCATTAACCTCTTTATAAATCTGAATATTAGTTGAGTAAAGAAATATTCTAGTAGAGATCTTAATTTCTTAAAAGTCCCTCAGAAAATTGCTCAAGCATTTTATCATGAATGTTAACTACTTTCCAAGTAGCCCAGAAATATGTCCCAGGAAAAGTTCTGGCCCTCCCAGGTTTGGAAAATACCTATTACTTCTAAGTTATAACATACATTGTAGGAGAGTAAAAGATAACTTGTCCTGCACACATTTTTAAGTGACTTCAGTAGTTCTATCTACCTAAGGAATTTAGTTTCTATCTGCAAAATGTTAGGTGGCTGCAATGACTCATCTAAAGTAATTCCTGCCTATGGTATGCTCTCAACCACAACGTATTTCTTAACACATATGTATTTTGGGCGGGGGAAAAAAACTTGTGAAGTTTCTTGCAAGAGAAGCTGTGACATTTCTACAGGTGCTATTATCTCCAAATCACAAAGTATTTGACAGACTCAAAGGCTCATGTCATATAAGGAGAGGAGACCATGGTTTTGGAAATTTTGAAATTTTATTTTAGGTCAGAGGACAAGATAAATTTCAAGAACTGACCACCAGCCAAAAACAAAGACACAGCACATCTTAGTTTTAAACTGTCCTAGCTTAATCTTTTTTATGTAAATAAGACTTGGATCTGCCCACCTTATCAGACTTATCAGAATTGTTTTAGGATCCACATGGGCTACAAACTCTTGGATTCACATGGAAACAAGCTTTGCTGACAGTACACATTGGAAAAGCAATTCAAGTGCGGTGCATGGAAAGAGGGAAAAATGATACTGAAGGAGATCCAATATATAACTGAAAAGAGCTTTAAATATTCATTGTGATAACAAGGAGTGTCACAGTATTAGTTCTAAAGAACAAAAGGGAGTCGGCATTGAAGAGTTTATGAAGGTTTTTTTTAGAATATACAATACAGAATTTGGTTTATTATAAAGGAGCTGATTTTGATCATCATTTAATTCCAATTCTCTCTTACTTTCCTTCTGGCATGTCTTTACAGAGTCTTCAATCTCATTAAAGAGGTATTTTATGGGCTTTTCTTAACAATGTATTTAATAATCTCCTTATTTGTTATGACAAATCCCCTCAAATAATCGTGTGCTTTTGTTTAGAGTGGAGCTAAAAATGTATGCCTTAAGCAAAGATATGCATTTCAAAGGAAGTCACAAAATCTTCATTAATAACAAATTTTAAAAATGAGGGAGAACCAGTGGGAGAAAGGAGAAGCCATAGGTTATAGGAACTCAGTTTCAAGATACTAAAAATATAGGATACTTTAGGAAGGAGGAAAGTATTGGAAGACAAGACATTTTTATGCTTATACTTTGGAACTAATAAGTTCTGATAAGTCTGATAAGTTACTTCTTAGGCATAACACATTAACAATAGCATCACAATAAATCCTGGGCACTTCTCTTTCAGAAGAATATGACCATTTGGAGAGAGGATGATGTGGACTGAACCAAGAATGTGAAAGGGCCTAAAAATGCCTATTCAGAAATATAAAAATATAAAAACAACCAAAGACAGCTTTCAACCCAGAGGGAAGCAAACTTACTCGTGGACAAAGAGTGGCTCCACAGCAGGAAGGAAATTGCTAGGTGCACAGGGAGGGTTCCTGTTACTACTGAAGAGTGAACAATTGTCAAATTTTTCCAGGACTTAAACATAGGAAGTCCATGAATACTGTGTGCACTCACACAAAATTGCACACTGCCAGAGATACATACCTTCTCATGTACTTACAATAGCACAACTCTTTATGTAAAGAATCTAGTCTACAATCTAGTGGGTACCAATCCCGAGAGTGTGGGTTTGTATGAGGAAAATAAGAAACTTTAAAAATAGTTCTGAATAACTGTATACCAGTATTTACACATTACTTTTTTATTATTTTACTACAAATACCTTCTTATTAGGTTTCATTCATATGACATGTAAGGCATAACAGACTATTTTTTTAACTTGATTCTGTAATGGGGTAATGGAGCTATTGTAAGATATTAGTTATAAAAAGGAGATATTGGTAGGGTTAGGATGTGTAAGGGATTTGTGCTGCACTCTCCGTAGTAGACTTACTGCTGAACAGATATTCTCATTTTTATATGATAGTACATTTTATAATAGAAAATAAATATTTGGGGTTAGGAAGAATAAAAGTAAGAAGAGGCAGTAGCAAGGAAAAAATTTATTAAATTAATTTGGAAAGAACAAAGTATATTCTATTTTCCTACAGGTTTGCCATCAGATTTATAAGATTTAAAATACAGAATATAGTTATTAAAAATGACTAAAGTAGAAAGGATATGAGCCATATTTTGCAACAGTTAATTAATTAATTAATCTTGCATATTTGCCCCATAGTGGCTCATTCCTTGAATAGCCAAAGAAGTCACCTGGATGATAACACCTGAAGAAAGTGTATTGGTTCTTTTACCCATGATATTTCCCCCATGTTGCATGAAATTTCTGCTATTTAATCACCATTAGTCTACGTGTAATTTAGGGGAATGTACTTAGTTCATCAAATTCATCTTTTGGGCACCTATGGTGTGGCAAGACATGTTCTAGACACCATGGATGTGCCTTCATGTAGCTTATATCACTTTAGGAAGAAGTACATAATAAATAAATAAAAGTAAAATAATTCAGACAGTGAAAAAAGCTGTGGAGGAAAGCAAAGTGGAGAAGAGAGAAGGGAAAATGAAGAATGGGGACTGGAGAGGATTTGCTGTTTAAGCATAATCAGAGAGAACCTCACTGAGCAGATCATTCAGCAATGACCAAAAAGGGTCTGTAGATTAAATATAACTTAGTTCTTTCCTGTGGACTTACTTTCAGTAGGTTTCTGGACCTGTAGCATCTGTATCATGTGGAAGTCTTGAAGTACAGAATCCTGAGCCCTAACCTTTAACTACTGGCAGGAGTCTAAGTTTTAGTAAGTTCCTTACATGATCCATATGTAAATTAATATTTGAGAAGTACACAGCTATAAAGTCCTAGAGAAGCAAATAAATTATAAGGAAACTTTAGGGAACCTCTAGGTAAAAAGATATTTCTGAGGATGCCAAGTCAATGTTGAACATCCGGACAAGGGATATTGGCTCAACAGGAAAGTCTAGAGGAGACAAAGAGAAACAAAGCTGGACATCTGTGAAAGCTGGTCAATTGCAATAGGGAGAGAGACTCAGTATAAACTCAGCTCACTGAACTCCATTTGAAAAAAGGGGTGGGGGGGGCGCCTGGATGGCTCAGTCAGTAAAGTGTTCGACTCCAGCTCAGGTCATGATCTCACGGTTTGTGGGTTAGAGCCCCACATCGGGCTCTGTGCTGACGGCTAGCTCAGAGCCTGGAGCCTGCTTCAGATTCTGTGCTCTTTCTCTCTCTGACGCTCCCCTGCTTGTGCTGTCTCTCTCTGTCTCTCAAAAAATTAAAAAGAAAGTGGGAACCTTTTTTAAATGTTGGGGTGTGCTAATGAAAAATGCTGAGTTCTAAGTTTGTTAAAGGGGGGATAATCAGTGTGATTAGGATATCTGAGTTTGTTAATTGGTGCTTATCTGATGAAGAAACAAACTTCCAAATCTTTAGGAGAGGAGCTAGTTTTGCAAATTGGAATGAGACACCTACCATAGTTAGGTTCTTATTCCTCTCCAACTCCTAGGAACCGGGAGATAAGAGAACTATGTCTCTGGCTGTTTCCATTTCACAGAGATGGCTCCCAGGTCCTTGAGGAGATATTTCTGAGTGGTAGAATATTTACATTTATAATAACAAGTTTTTAATGTGACTACTCCAAGAAAAAGGATATTGGGGAATATAGTCATATTTTGGCAGGAACGGACAATAAATTATTTGGGCAGTGTTGAGTTTTCTCAGGCAAGTAATCTGAGGGGACTGGGGTTCTGCTAGGGAGATGGTCATGGACCAGCATAAGCCATGTTAGAGTTCAGTCAAGTCTCGTAGTGTGGGAGTTAAGGGAGCTGATAGACAGTCATTCATCTTGGGAATTTTGAAGTTTTTGTGAAGGCACTGCAACTGATGATAAACCATCTATTAGATCATTTTACCCTGGACCGTCCCTAAATCTACCCTTGGTCACAATGCCTTTCCTAGCCTGCCTCCTAGCACTTCATAAATAGAAATGGGAAGAAAGAAATTAATACATGTTAGATGTTATCATTTCTTCATTTGGGATCAATTTTGGTGTCATAGCCAGCAATGCTGCTGAATATCACATCAATCCAATGTATCTATAGCTTCCTGTAACACTTTTTAATGCTAACAATAATACATTGACATTGTAAAAAAAAATAAATCTGGCCAGTGTTTTATAAATGAGCATCTATTTATCTGCCATATCTATGTATCTATGTTTTTTAGAAAAGCTAGGTACTGGCTCTACCACTTACCATGTAACCCTGGTAGAGTTATATAATTTTGTTATATTCCAGTTCCATAACTAGAAAATGGAGAATTAAAGTAGTTTCTGCTTCATTTGGGTGGTTATGAAGACGACATGAGATAAATTTTGCAAAAAGTTTACCCCAACCCTTCGCTCACATCAAACATTCTAGGTACAATAGGTGGCATTTTCTAAGTCATACTGGGCTCCCTGGAATATGAACTCGGTACGTCTGAGACCTCACTCCCAGTTTTCCTAACAGAAAGAGCTATGCATTCGATCTTGACTTTCCAGAGGAATTGAGGCTTTTATTCACAATAATCTTCACAGCCTAAGATCTCCAGCTGTTAGGCAGCTGGTATTTCCAGATGACCTCTGTGAAGAGTAGATAACCACATATCAAGTCTGCTTCTTGTCAGTCAGTCTGATTACTGATGAGGCTGCTTTCTCAAGTCTGTCCTGTAAAAAGTAAAATACCATGAGGGCAATGTCCTTTCTCTGGCTGGCCCCAGAAGGATTCTCCATGAGCTGCAATACAGAGATGAGAATATGAGCCTACTAATGGCATACAACTTGTGTCAGAAGAATTTATCCTGAAGCCTGATGCATGAGAGGTCATGCTCCAGATAGGATGCCATGTATGATATATTTGATGATACACATGATTCTAATAATGTTTCTTTAAAGTAAGAATCTGCAATAGAGTGCACTAGACACCTTGTTATAGGTGAAGTTGATGATAATTAAAATACATGTGTGTGCACACACACACATACACACAGATTTGGTTATACATGGAAAGCCTTGTCTTTGTGACTTATTTAGGAAGAGGCAGGTTTTTGAAAGACATTGCTCCAGGAATTCTCCTCTTTGAAGTATAGATCCAATTAGAGTGTCCAATGTCTACTTAACGTTATGAAAGAGAGGGCAAAACTAAAGCTCTGCAGATGTCTAACGGTAGTAGAATTTCTCTGGAATGAAGCAAGAATCCTGCCCCTAAGAATCTGACACTCTCCCCTGCCCTGCCCTGCCCTGCCCAGCCCTGCCCTCCCCTGCCCTGCCCTGCCCTGCCCTCCCCTGCCCTGCCCTTTAAATTCAGGCTCACTGTTGGACACCAGGATCCCAGGGAGGAGATACAAGACAATTTTTTTAGAACTGATACTTTAAAATCTCCCGCTACAATTACAAAACCATCGCAGCTTTACAGTTGGTAGACACCCTACGGGAGATCATCAAGACTCAGTTCTTAAAGCTTTGTTCTCAGCAGGATCTGAGATCTAAACTTCTCATTAAACTGCACTATATATATAAATATATATATTCAGAAAGAAAACACTCACCTCATATCAGAGTACTTTAGTGTTACTGGGGTGAACATTGTTGTTTAAGATCTGTAGACAGGTGATAAAAGTATAAGAGTAAAATAAGCAAAGAACTGTGCAGAGTGAAAATGGAAGCTTCCAGGATTTTCAAATCAGTTGCATCTATTCAACCAGACACTTGGCCCATGAATAGAAGCCTAAAGATATTCATTTCATGCAATGTTTATTGCCAAAATAGATATTAAGGTTTAACAGATTTGGGGGAGGATGAATCTCTGTTAGGACACAAAGAAATTCACTTTTAAATTTAATTTATTTTAAAGATTAAATTTAGTTACCTCATTGTACTGGGGATATAACTAGGAAAGAGACATTATTTTAGGAAATAATTTCCTACATATGCCAGTCACAGTACTTTGTGACCTTTTTTTGTCTGCTTTTGTTTTAAAATGAGGTGCTTGTGCAGGTTAGCAGTTTAGGCTAAACTACAATTTATAGACACGAATTTCTGACATTGGGAATGACATGAAAAGCTTAAATATTTCCAATGTTCTTAACATACCTGGTTTTCCTACACTCTGGCAAATTATTAACACTCGAGTCACATTTTTTAGCATACTTTTTACTTCAAAGACAAGTTCCTATCTGTCATGCACATACAAGACCTACAATTTATATTTTAGAGTGCATATGATAAAAGTGGATTTGTCTTCGAATCATCCAACTCCCCTTTTTTATACTGTTCCATTCTTTTACAATTTTTGTGAATTTTTTCACCAGGAATAAAATAATTTGCCAGAAACTTAGTGTGAGTTAATTAGCAATTTGATTCTTCCAGGTGTATTTGACTGGAGGGAAGAGATTTTTATCAAGAAATAGGTGTTATATTGAGGAAAGCCTTAATTATAATCCTAAAATTAAAATCCTTCACAGTTAGGCAAACACCATTGATGGTATTCAAGTAGAAAACAAACAAGACGTTCTTTTAGAAAAGATATCATTGCATAGGATGAACTAGATGACAATGCTTCCAATCTTTCAGAAAAGGTAAGAGATCTGTGCAGAAGCCTGACAGGAAGCTAAGTTTACAGTCTGAAATTCAATGTGAGTGGTGATTTGTACAAATGGTAATGTGATTTGCACAAACTGCAAATTTTAAAAACGGAAACATAGTGTCAGCTACTCAATAAATATGAGTCAAATGAAAGAGAGAATCAACTGAAGTATATATGACCAACCTAAATACCGTACTAAAATAAATAAAAAATAATTAGGAGGAGAAGTTAAAATGGCAGAGTAGTAAAGGGACCCTGGGCTCATATCATCCCTTGAACTCAGCTACATCAAACTATTTTGAATGCCTGGGAAATTGATCTGAGGATTAACAGAACTATCTGCATAATTTGAGGGAGAGAATATGGCAAGTATGCAGGTGGAGAGGTGAACTGGGAGAGAGAAGAGCTGTTTTCACAGAGAGGAGAAAGACAGAAGGGGAGCGAAAGCAGTGCATCAAGTTTGTGCAAGAAAGCAGTTCCCCTGAAATCCTCTGGAGAGAAAGAGTGAAAACACACACCGGGGACATCTCAAGAAAACTGTTCCCCAAAACAATTGATAGAGGGGAAAGGCGAAAGTTTCAATACGCCAGTTTTTTTTTTTTTTTTAATCAATAGACTGTGCAGAGTCGAAAGTCTCAGAGGTCAGCGTCTGGTGGTGCTCTGGCAAGGAAGCAAGGCAGAGCCTCAGGAGTAGGCAGTGTGGTCTGAGAATCCGCTGGGTTGCATAGGGAGAAGCAGTTCCCCTTCTTGGAGTGCATTTGGTAGAGATGATGTAGCCCTTCTGCAGGCAAAAGACCATCAAGCTGCCATGTTCACCCAACCACCTAGAGCAGAAACACTCAGGGCAGCAAATCTCCGGTGCCAGCTGGGTATGGTGATTTACCATAAACTCTGAGCCACTACCACTACACTGTGGCACAACCATTTACTAGGAAAAGCCAGCCATGGCCACAGCATGGCAAAACTCTCCTCCAGATCACTATGGGTCTGGACTGTGGGGAGGCACTGATGTGGGGTTTTCAAACTGAGCCATATGTGAAACTGAAGGGGGGTGCCACCTGATAGGCAGATAGCTCTTACACAGACAAGGGGAAAGCAAGGAACTGACAGAAGAAGGGGACACAGCAAGGGTGATTGATTGTATGTCTTCATGTTTGAGGATGCAAACTTCCTGCTCTGGAGACTAGAGAACCAGCATATTAACACTGATCAATTCCAGTGAGCTAAACAGCACCTTTGAGTGGAGAATAGAGCCATTACACCAAGCCCCACCCTGTTTGTGCCCTCCAGGCACATCTCCACTAGGGCAATTAGGCCTGAGATCAAGAGCAGCAGGCCCCTCCCTCGGAAGACCATCACAAATCCCTTTAACTAGCTAGTCTACTGACCACAAATAGGCTGCAAAGTTTCAGCTCCGGGGAAACTGATTCCAGCTTCATTTGGGTTTTTTGTTTGGTTGTTAATTTTGTTTTTGTTGTCGTTTGTTGTTTTTCTTTTCTTTTCATTTGTGGATATGAAAAGAGTAAGTTTTTAAAAATATATTTTATGTTTATCTTATTTTATCTTATTTTATGTTTATCTTATAAACATATTATTATGTTTTTAATTTTTAGTCTTCTTTTTTCCTTCTCTCTTTTTTCTTTCAAGCTTCTCTCATCAAGCAGACCAAAACACACCTAGGATCGAGCTTCCTTTATTTGATTTTTATTTAATTCTTATTTCATTCTATTATTATTATTGTTTTATCGCCCTCCAAAATCACAAGACAGAGGAATTCCCCTCAAAAGAAAGAAGAGGAAGGAATTATGGCCAGGGATTTATTTAATCAATGTAAGTATAAGTAAGATGTCTGAACTTGAATTTTAAACAATTTATAAAGATACTAGCGGGGCTTGAAAAAAGCATAGAAACACCAGAGAATCCCTTTCCACAGAGATAGAAGAAACTATGAAAATAATGAAGCTGAAAAGAAAAGGGAAACAAACATCAGGGATTTCAAAGGCAGATTTAAGAATCAGAAAATTATTCAAACATAGTAACAGTTATATCATAGAAGTCCCAGAAGACGAAGAAAGACATAAAAGGGCAGAAGGCTTATGTGGGCACATTACAGCTGAAAAGTTTCCTAATCTGTGGAAAGAGACAGGTATCAAAATCCAAGAAGCACAGAGAACTCCCAGTAAATTCAACAAACGCTGGCATCACCCAGACATATCACAGTCAAATTCACAAAAGACACAGATAAGGAAAGAATCCTCAAAGTAGCAAGGGGAAAAAAATTCCTTAACCTACAAGGGAATACAGATCAGGTTGGCAGTAGATCTGTTCACAGAAACTTGGCAGGGCAGAAACAAACGGCAAGATATATTCAACATGCTAAATGGGATAAATATGCAACCAAGACTACTTTATTCAGCAAGGCTCTCATTTACAATAAAAGAAAAGATAAAGACTTTCCCAGACAAACACAGACTAAAGGAGTTCATGATCACTAAGCCAGACCTACAAGAAATTTAAGGGGGATAGTTTGAGTGAAGGGGGAAAAAAGGCCAAGAAACAAACAAAAACAAAAACAAAAACCCAGAGTAGAAAGGACCAGAGAACATCACCAGAAATATCAACTCTACAAATAATACAATGGCACTAAATTTAAATCTTTCAATAATTACTCTGAATATAAATGGATTAAATTCTCCAGTCAAAAGACATGTAGTGTCAGAATGGATTAAAAAATAAGACCCATCTATATCCTGCATACAAGATACTCATTTCTGACCTAAAGACACCTGCAGATTGAAAGTGAGGGGATGAAGAACCATCTCTCATGCTAATGGACATCAAAAGAAAGTCTGGGTAGCCATATTTATATCAGAAAAATTAGAATATTAAAACAAAGACTATAACAAGAGGTGAAGAAGGGCATTATATCATAATTAAGGGGTCTATTGATTAAGAAGATCTAATAACTGTAAATATTTAGTCTCCAAAATGGAGGAACCCAAATATATAAATCAATAACAAACAAAGAAACTCGTCAATAATAACACAATAATAATAAGGGACTGGAACACAGCACTTAGAGCAATGGACAGATCACCTAAGCAGAAAATCAACAAGGAAACAATGGCTTTGAATGACACACTGGACCCGATAGACTGATAGATATATTCAGAACATTCCATCCTAATGCAGTAGAATACACATTCTTTTTGAGTGCACATGGGGCATTCTCCAGAATAGATCATATGTTGCCTCACAAACCAACCCTCAATAAGTAGAAAAAGATTGAGATCATATCATGCATATTTTCAGATCACAATGTTATCAAACTTGATGTCAACCACCAGACAAAATTTGGAAGCGCTCAAATACATGGAGGTTAAAAATACATACTACTAAATAATGAATAGGTTAACCAAAAAATTAAAGAAGAAGTTAAAAATATATGGAAGCAAATGAAAATGAAAATATGGCAGTTGGGATGTCACAAAGGTAGTCTTAAGAGGGAAGTATATTGCAATATAGGCGTAAAGCAAGAAAGGTCTCAAATATACAACCTAATATTATAGCTAAAGGAGCTAGAAATAGAACAACAAATAAACTGTAAAGCCAGTGGAAGAAAGAAAATAACATTAGAGCTAAAATAAATTATATAGAAACTAAGAAACAAACAAAACAGTAGATCAATGAAACAAAGAGACAGTTCTTTGAAAGAATTAACAAAATTGGTAACCCCTTGTCCAGACTTATCAAAAGGAAAAAAGAAGGGACCCAAATGATACAAATTACAGAGGAGAGGTCACAATCAATAACACAGAAATATAAACAATAAGAGAATATTATGAAAAATTATATGCCCCAAAATTGGGATAAATTCCTAGAAATATATAAACTACCAGACTGAAACAGAAAGAAATAGAAAACTTGAAGAGACTGATAACCAGCAAGGAAATTGAATCAGAAATAAAAAATCTCCCAACAAACTGTAGTCTAGGGCCAGATGACTTCTCAGGGAAATTCTACAAAACATTTAAAGAATAGTTAATACCTATTTTTCTTAATGAATAGAAACGGAAAGAAAACTTCCAAACTCATTCTCCAATGCCTGCATTACCTTGATTCCAAAACCAGATAATCATCCCACTGAAAAAGAATATTATAGGCCAATATCCCTGATGAAAATGGATGCAAAAATTCTCAGCAAAACACTAGCAAGCTGAATTCAACAGAACATGAAAAGAATCATTCACCATGATCAAGTGGGATTTATTCCTGGGCTTCAAGGGTAGTTCAATATTTGCAAATCAATCAATGTGATATACCACA
Source organism: Suricata suricatta (assembly GCF_006229205.1). NCBI lineage: Eukaryota > Metazoa > Chordata > Mammalia > Carnivora > Herpestidae > Suricata > Suricata suricatta. The sequence continues at coordinate 113,425,242 of NC_043705.1, forward strand.
TTAATAAAAGAAAAGAACCACATGATCCTCTCAATACACGCAGAGAAGCCATTTGACAATGGACAGCATCCATTCCTAATAAAAATCCTCAACAAAGTAGGGATAGAGGGAACATATCTCAACACCATAAAGACTATATTTGAAAGACCCACAGATAATATCATTCTCAAAGGGGAAAAACTTAAAGTTGTTCCTCTAAGGGCAGGAACAAGAAAATATGTCCACTCTCAGCATTGTTACTTAACACAATATGGGAAGTTGTAGCCTCAGCAATAAGACAACCAAAAGAAATAAAAGGCATTCAAATTGGCAAGGAAGAAATCAAGCATTGACTATTCATGGAGACATGTCACTCTATGTAGAAAACCCAAAGACCACCAAAAATTTATTAGAACTGATACATGAATTCAGTAAAATCACAGGATACAAAATTAACATATAGAAATCTGTTGCATTTCTTTTTTCTTTTTAAAGTTTATTTATTTATCTATCTATCTATCTATTTATTTATTTATTGAGAGAAGAGCATGAACAGGGGAAGGACAGAGAAAGTGAGAGAGAGAGAGAGAGAGAGAGAGAATATTCCAAGCAAGCTTTGCACTGACAACACCGATGCCTGATGTGAGGCTCAACCTCACAAACCATGAGATCACACCTAGGCTGAAATCCAGAGTTGGAGGCTTAACTAGTTAACTGAGCCACCCACGTGCCCTAAGAAATCTGTTGCATCTCTATATACCAATAATGAAGCAGCAGAAAGAGAAATCAAGGAATTGTCCCATTTACAATTGCACTAAAAGCCATCAGATACTTAACTAAAGAGGTAAAAGATCTGTAATCTGAAAACCATAGACTTATGAAAGAAATTGAAGCGGACACAAAGAAATGCAAAAACATTCCATGCTCATGGATTGGAAGAACAAATATTGTTAAAATATCAGCACTAAACAAATCAATCTAAATATTTAATGCAATCCCTATCAAAACACACCATCATTTTTCACAGAATAATAACAAACAATCCTAAAATCTGCATGGAACCACAAATGACCCCAAATAGCAAAGCAATCTTGAATAAGAAGAGCAAAGCTTGAGGCATCACAATTCTGGACCTCAAGTTATATTACAAAACTGTAGTGATCAAGACAGTAAGGTAGTGGCACAAAAACAGACACATAGATCCATGCAACAGAAAAGAAAACCTAGAAATGGACTCACAACTATAAGTCAACCAAAATTCAACAAAGCAGGAAAGAATATCCAATGGAAAACAGAATCTCTTCAACAAATGGTATTGAGAAAACTGGACAGTAACATGCAGAAGAATGAAACTGCATCATTTTATTATAACAAAAAAACATCTAAAAAGACCTAAATGTGTGGGAGGAAACCACAAAATTCCTAGAGGAGAACATAGGCAGCAACCTCTTTTACCTTCACCACAACAGATTCTTTTTTTTTTTAATATTTTATTTATTTTTAATACAGAGAGAGACAGAGCATGAGATGGGGAGGGGCAGAGAGAGAAGGAGACATAGAACTGGAAGCAGGCTCCAGGCTCTGAGCTAGCTGTTAGCACAGAGCCTGACGCGGGGCTCGAACACATGAACGTGAGATCTGACCTGAGCCGAAGCCGGAGGCTTAACCGACTGAGCCACCCAGGCGCCCCCAGATTCTTATTAGTCAAGTTGCCAGAGGCAAGGGGAACAAAAACAAACATGAACTATTGGGACATCATTAAGATAAAAGGCTTCTGCACAGTGAAGGAAACAATCAGCAAAACTAAAAGGCAGCCTATGGAATGCGAGAAGATATTTGCAAATGACATATCTGATAAAGAATCAGTATCCAAAATCTATAAAGAGCTTATCAAACTCAACACCCCAAAAAACAAATAACCAGTTAAGATATGGGCAGAAGGCATGAATAGACAGTTTTCCAAAGTAGACATCCAATGGCTAACAGACATATGAAAAGATGCTCAACATCACTCATCATCAGGGAAATACAAATCAAAACCATGATGAGAGACCACCTCACACTGGTCAGAATGGCTAAAAGTAACAACACAAGAAGCAAAGGTTGTGACAAGGATGCAGAGAAATGGGATCCCTGTTGCACGTTCCTGTTGGTGGGAATGCAAACTGGTGTAGCCACTCTGAAGAACAATATGAAGACTTACCCAAAGGACACAAAAATGCAGTTTCAAAGGGGTACATGCACCGCATTATCAACAATAGCCAGACTATGGAGAGAACCCAAATGTCCATTGATTGTTGAATGGATAAAGAAGAAGTGGTATATAACATATATAATGAAATCTAGCTCAACCATCAAAAAGAATGAAATTTTGTCATTTCCAATAACGTGGATAGAGCTAGAATGTATTATGTTAAGCAAAATAAGTCAACCCGAGAAAGACAAATATTGTAAGATTTTACTCATATGAGGGATTTAGAAAACAAATCAGATGAACATATGGGAAGTGGGGGAAAAGAAGAGAGAGAAACAAACCATAAGAGACCCTTAATGATAGAGAGCAAATTATGGGTTGAAGGAGGAAGGTAGGTGGGAGATGAGCTAGATGGGTGATGGGTACCAAAGATGGCACTTGTGTTGAGCACTGGGAGTTGTATGTAAGTGATGGATCATTGAATTTTACTCCTGAAACCAATATTGCACAATATGTTAACTTAAATGTAAATAAGAGATAATAAATAAATAAATACATAAATAATAAATAGTTACATAGTTATTTTATGTTAGGAGGTTTTTAAAAGATTTTATTTAAATTTCAGTTAGTTAGCGTACAGCATAATATTAGTTTCAAGTGTACAATTTAGTGATACAAAATTTACATGCAACATCCGGTGCTCACCACAATAAGCACCCTCCTTATTCCTCATCACCTGTTGCACCCATCCCTCCCCATCCCTCTCCCCTCTGGGAACTATCCGTTCCTTCTCTCTAGTTAAGAGTCTGTTTCTTGGTTTGCTTCTCCTTTTTCCTTTTATTAGGAGTTTTTGCTTCTTTCTTTTAAAGAATAATTGGGGGAATATTCCTACTGAGGATATCAGATATAAAACAAAAATTTTTCAAGATAGAGTACATCATTGTGTATTGCTCAGCATCTTTCACAAGTTAGTTTACAGAAAATTACAAGTGTTTTTTTTTAAGGCTCTGATTGAGGAACAGTATTAAGACAAAATGTGATGGGAGAAACTTTGGCTTAATATCTTTTTAGTAAATTCCTCAATTTTAGTCAATTCAAAGTTAAGTGGCTACCCAAAAGCCTATAGCTACCAACTCAGTGCCAAGTTAGTACTTTACACTTATTGTTTCCCTATTATATTACCTTTGAACAGAGGTTCTTTAGAATAGAGAAAAACACCTGTTCTAAAACAGTTGGTATGGTTGGATCATCTAGTTCCAGAGGCACATTGAGAAAGAGGGGAAAGATAAGGCCAAAAAGATATAAACACTTAATGCATATTTAAATTCTTGAAGAGGGTCTCTCATCATTTTATCATTTCTTGCAAGTTTCTGTGATGGCATTAGGTCTTCAGATAATCTTACGAAAAAAAAGTCATTGAACGTTTCCATCTCTTTCTTCTTCGGAGTTATCTTAAAACACTGATTGGAAATTCTCTTGCCCCCCACTTCCTGTCAATACTCCCCACAAACTGACTCCATTCTTTTGTTATGATCCCACAGCTTCTTCTTATACTAGCCTCATTGAATTTTCTTTATTCCCACTTTCCAGTTTTAATAATTTTTGAAGGCCTTTAATAACTATCAGCGGCAAGCTCACCACACGTGAGGTCTTTCATTCCCTAGCTGTTGACAACTTCTAAAGTTTCAATTTTAGAGAATGCTATTAATGTCAGATATCTTCAGTAACTCCATCTCCTATTGTTATTCCCATTCCTTAATGCCTATAGATTTATGATCTGAATTGCACATTTGGGTCCATACAGATAAACTGGGTTGTATTATTCATCGGTGAATTTATATACTTTAATGTCTCTCACTAAACTATAAAGATTTCAAAAATATCAAGTCACGTGTTCCACAATTTTAAGCACTGAGTAAATTTTCTCATGCTTCCTAAACTGTTTCAATGACCTGTTTTATGTGAAGCAATAGAAGGCAGTGGTTAAGAGTTTGGACTCTGAAGACAGGGCATCTTATTTAGAGCAGTAGCACTGCCATTTCCACTTACTGCCACTTCCACTTTCTGACACTTTTTAGCACGTTATCTTGCCTAATGGAGACCGAATTTCCTCAGCTGTAAAATGGCGTTGATGAGAACAGTGATGTACTTTCCTCATCAGTGATTCATCCTCTAGAGTGAATGCTTACAGCAGTACATAATGCAGAACAAATATTGTTCGATTTCTAGTTGTGACTAGACTTCCGTGTCTCCAGTTACCGTTAATCCTTCCTTCTACACTCCAAACCCATCCATCCAACGGCTTCTCCATGTGTATTCCAGTTACCCAAGCGTGTCGAAAATGAACTCTATACTTTTACTCCCAACCCCTTTGTTTTTCCGGTGTTTTATGCATTCTACCACCGACCACGGGTGCCCAAACAGTGAATCTGAAAATCAGGCCCACATTTCCTTTTCTTGACCTCATACATTCAACAATTCATCTAGTATTACCAGTTCTATCCCATTAATATTTTTTGGATCCCCTTTCTCTACTGCAAGACAATTTCTGTCTTTACTTTTTTCCAAAGTAAAGTCTATGCAGCCAGCCTTTTGTTTCCTACTCTACCACCCACGATCTCTAGATAGCAAATGCTGGGTGACCAAGGACCAGCAGAAGCTCTTTTTGGTGGGAGAGCAAGAGGAGGTGATTATAAAACCTCATATTTTGTATATTTCTTTAAAAAATTTTTCATATGAGTATAGTTGACACACAATGTTTCATTATTTTCAGGTATGTATTTCTTTTTTCCTTTTCACATAATAAAAAGGACAATGTTGTTATAAGGCATTTGACATCCCTGACATGGCTCCCTGCTAATCTTCCCAAGCCTACTTTTCTCATGCTGGTTACTAATTGGTTCAAAATAATGGGAAAGTCAAAGTAAATAGGAAAAATGCAGGTCAATTATTTATTGTAAATATACTGTGCCATTTTTCCCATCTCTCCCTCAGTGTAGGTGGATGATTCTAGGTCAATCTCCTTCATTTCTCAGTTATGAAATGTGAAGGACTTGAATCATATTTTGATATATGTTAAAGCCACTGCTTTAATTTCAAGGCTTTCATGAGGAAAAACAAATTTTTTTCTTTTTGAGGATATCAGTCCTTCTTTGCTGTTTTGTTATATATATTTAACTACTTTAAAGTTTTGTTTGTATTGAGGAAGGGGAAACAGTGCAGTGTTTTTAAGTGATGAACTTAGGTCTTATTAACGTGTAGGTTAAATATGTGCAAACACATACACCACCTTCAGACACTCCACCTAAATAGATTTTATATTTATTTCTTCTCTTTATTGTTTTATCCACCATTATCCCTTAGCTAGAGAAGTAAAGAATACCCAAAGTAACAAGAAAAATATCTTTTTTCTTTAAACAATATGTTCCAAGGACATAAAAGAAAATTTTCTTTTTCTTGCTTTTCTAAGGGAGTTCAGATTATACATATGTATGTAAATTTACTCTGACTGTACAGCAATTTCTTTTTTCTTTTGTGTATGTGGGAGGAATAGAAGAATGTTCAGTAAGAACAATTTTGAAATATTTTATCCTGGTATCATTGCATGAAATGACAAAGCAATTCAAGTCAACCATTTTTTTTCATCTATTTCTATTGTGAAGGTACATTTGAATTTTAAGGTTGATTTGTTGTTTGGCTAAATATTATTTTTTAATATCTGAAAGCAAGTATAACCCATATTTTTCTAACAGCCACCCTCATTGCCATGGCAAAAATCGAATTTTAATTCTACAGGAGTAGATGTGCATATATAAATATATACACAGACACATATATACACATATATGTATGTAATTATTTGTGTTTTGGCCATTAAAAGTGATTTTAAAAAATACTCCAATAAATACATCAATCAAGTAACATTATACTAGGCCAGAAATGGGTATAGTTGCAGAGAAATATAAAATAAAGACTTCCTGTAACATCATAAAAGATGGGAAGACAAAACCAAATACATCAATGTGAAAAATATATTTGCAAATTAGCATATCAAACCATATAAATCAGTTGAATGTTCAAATTTTGTTGACTTTATAACTATTTCTGAAAAATTAGCTTACTGATTTTCTAAAATAAGAAAAAGTTTTGAAACGATGTCTCATTTAAAGATGTATATAGCTGTATTGAATTTTATTATAAAAAATGAATCTAAATTCTAGCTCACTTTATCAGCAACTCCAGCTGAGTATCAGCTAGGTATAAAGTATCATACTAGGCCCCTGCCCTCAAAGACCTTACAATATAGATGGAAATAAACCACTGTGACTCAACTTTGCTAATTCACAAATGTAAATTTATCAGAAATGGTTCTAGAACAGTGATTCTCAACATTAGTTTTGCATTAGAACCACCAGGGGAGCTGATGCTAGAATCCTTCCCCAGAGATCCAGGCTTAGTCAATCTGTGATATCACATGGACATTGGGATTTTTTTAATTTTCCACAAGTTTCTAATGTGTAGCCAAAATTGAGAACCATTGTTATAGGTCCTAAAGAAGAAAAAATTATCTTTACCTGGAATAGTAAGAGAAAGCTTCTCACAGTTTGTAGATTTTCCACTGACAACCAATCAAACTAGACTTAAAGGCTAGAGAAGTATCAGATACGCAGAGAAGTATAAGGAACATCAGAAACATGGCCAATTAGGCAAAGAACAATACTAAGGGAAGAAAGTGCAAGTAACCTTTGTTGAACAATGGGTAGAACAGAGTAGGTGACCCACGAGTGATGCATGTGCTATACTATTTCTTCTGATCTTGCCCTCTACTCCACAATGTATGCAAATAATACATTATCATTATTTTACCTCTGTGGTAGACTACACAGATTGCCACAATCCTTTACTTTTACCTGCACTCCCAACATTTGCAAGTAATACCATTATCCTCCTACCATTAAAAGGCAGAGTCTCCTTCTTCCTCTTCAGTCTGACCTTTCCTTATGACATCTTCTGGCCAATAGGATGCAGTAGAAGTAAGTTAAGTCCAGATCCAAGCCAAGGCCTCAAGAGTCCTTTCATATTTCCATTCTCTTTTTTTTATTTTGAAACATGCCCAGCTCCTATATAAGAAGCCGAGAATACCCTACTGAAAATAAAATGAGAAAGCACACTAGGCAGAGTCATGGCATGCCAGCTGAGATCACCCTAGACCAGCCAGGCCAGCTGATGAGCCTTTGATCCTAACTATGAAATGAGCTCAACCAAGACCAGAAAGACCATTCAATTAACCCATTTCAAATGACCACCCCATGACTGCAATATAATCCATTGCGTTTGGGGGTTGGGGTTTTTTTCGGCATAAAAGGTTATTGGTAAAGCTTTATTTTCCAGCTATGGAGGTAGACAAAGCTAGTCAATACGAGTTCTTTCTCAGAACAATTTTCAACTAGGAAAGAGAGACACTCTCTTTTCCTTTGGTTGTCAGACTGCAAGTATGTAGATCCAGAACTTTCTAAAATCATGTGCCCTATTGCATGGAGAAAACCATTTGTAGGGGGGAAAAATGAGGAAATGTTATTAACAAGAGACAGAGAGAGTGAGAAGTCCCTTTTGACAGTCTATTCATCCATGATTCAAATATCTCTTAAGGCCAAGTCTGCTCCTGTCTCCTTTCTGTAGTTTGGTTATAAATAAATAAATTCCCTTGTTTGGTTTAAACTAGTTCCAGTTGGGTTTTTGTCACTTTGAAAAAGTCCTCACTCAAACTGCTTAGCCAACCAGGAAGTAACAAAATTAAAAGTGACTGAGTCACTGAACAACTCAATACTTCACATACAAAATAAACTATTCAATCAATAAACATTTGTTTAGAATCCACTCTAAATAAGACACTGGGTTAGGGGATGAGAAAATGATCCTGTTACTAAAGGATTTGCATTTGAGTAGGGAAGACGGACTGGTACACCCATCATTAAGTTTCACAATCAGGAGACAAGAGGTATCAGAAGTGTCCCTAACCTAGCTTTAGCAAAGTGAAATCTCAGTTTAGTCTTGAGAGGAAAGCAGGGCTCAGCCCTGTGAAGAGGTCAAAGAAAGCATTCTAGTGAGGAGATCATTATTGTAGCCTTATCTTCATCAAAATATACCCTTCATTAATTTGCTGATGCTCCCACAGCTATAATTTTATTTTATTATTTTATTTTTTAAGTAAGCCCTGTGCCCAATATGGGGCTTGATATCACAACCCCAATATCCAGAGTCACATGTTCTACCAACTGAGCCAGCCAGGCACCCCTAGAATTTTATTTTTTACAAAATAAAATGGTGAATAAAGGAAGAACCAGAGCTAATAATTCTGGATACCTACTATGTATCAACAACCACATAAGACACTTTATATAGCATCTCCTTCAATCATATTTTATGAAAGATTTGGATTATTATTATATTTTCTTTGCAACCCTTTGGAATAAGGGGCATGATTCTCATCCTATTCCATATGTCATATGGCAAAAATTAACTTTGGAATAGAAAATTAAGTTTGGGTCTTTTTTCAAATATACTTGAGGCACATTAAGTCTGATATTAATGTATATATATATATATATATATATGTTAGGATATGCTAGATATATTCTATATTCTAGGTATTACATGTTAAAATATAATACAATTTATACAATAATTTAGAGATATTTTTCTGGCATCAACTCTCCTCACTGACTGGAATTCACTAATTTAAAATTTTTAGTAATTTTAAAATTTAAGTTTATCTAATTTGTAATTTTTAGTTTTAACTAAATTTTATGTTATTATTGATTTAAGATTCTGCAAAAATCTGTTCTACATCTGAAATTATACTTAAGTTTCTAGTCACTGTATACATTAACATACTTGCAGAGAAGTATCTTGGAAACATTAATAATATTTAACTTAAGTATTATTATATAAATTTGTAATGCAGAAATTATTTAAGGTTGAAAGTTCAAGTCTTCTGGTTCTCAGTGGGATCCTTGAGTTTATCTTTATAATGTATTTACTTTTTTTAATATTTACTTATTTTTGAGAGGAGAGAGCACAGGTAGGGGAGTGGCAGAGAGAGAGGGGGACAGAATATCTGAAGCAGGGTTTGTGCTGATAACAGACAGCCTGATGTGGGGCTTGAACTTATGAACTGCAAGATCATGACCTGAGCCAAAGTCAGACACTTAACTGACTGAGCCACCCAGGCGCCCCATCATGTATTTACTTTTTAAAACTTATAAACATTGCTTTCTCCACAACATTTTCCTGCGGAAAAAAATTTCAAAAGAATAGTGCAACCTGTACTCTTAGCCATTATATATAATGTCTTACAACATTTGAATATATATATATACATACATACACACACATAGATATATGTATTTCTAGTTTTGATCACCAAAGGGAAGATTGATAGTACAGGAGCATAATGATAACTGAAATGAAAAAAACATTCCTTTAAAAAGTAAAAGGAGATGAAACCATGAATATTGGTAGAGGAATTAACTTTTGAAAAGCCAAATTTTCCATGGTAACAGGTGATAAGTGCAGTTGCTGTTGTTATTATTGCTGATGCTCTTGTTAAGGTTGTAACTGACAACAATGAGAATGAGGATGATGATAATGGTGTCCAGGGTGGCTTGGAGATCCAGAAGCTTATATGTGATGATTTATGTTGTCACAATGAACTGAGAAGCCAGAACATCAATCCCAAGTGAGGGTGAAGAGGGAAGGCAGATTGTTTATGGAGAGAGAAAATATGACATCTTGGAATGTGTAAAGATCTGAAGGTCTTGGTTACATTTGAGTGTCTTTCAATTTTTTTTTATTACATACTTCATTGAAAATATTTAGCACAGTTATATAATTGTTCACAGCAAAATTCAACTACTGTTTGTAGGTATGGAGAAGTTGGAAATGTAAGATTTTGGAATTTTTCCAGGTATGGTTGATGCAAGGAGAACGTGGGTCATGTCACTATTATCATCCAGAATTGTGCTGGGGTAAACACCTAGGCATAAACTGGATGAATTGTCTCCTGAAATTCGAGTGACTATATAATTTCTGTTGGGTATATAGTAGGATAAATATCACATGATTCCACTTATATGGAGTGTCTAAAATTGTCAGACTCATGGGGGCAGGAAATGGAGTGGTAGTTTCCAGGAGCTAGGAGGAGGGAGTGGAAAGTTGTTGCTTAATGAGCATAAAGTTTCAGCTCTGCAGAATTAATAAGTTCTAGAGATTTTGCTGTACAACATAGGATCTATAGTTAACGGTGTGGTACTGTGCACCTCAATATATGTTAAGAAGACAGTTCTCCTCTTAAGTGTTCTTACCACACACACACACACACACACACACACACACACACAGATTTTGAGAGGTGAATGATATATTTATTATGAAGATGGTATCATGGGGGTATGTATATATCCAAACTAATCTAAAGGTGCATATTAAATATATAAATTCTTATGTATCAATTATATCTTAATGAAGCTAAAAAATTTTTAAAGCAACATGAAGTTGAAGAATGACTAATTATTTATTTAATAAAGCAAATAAAGTGCATGAGCAGAGAGAATAAAGGCATGTGAATATGTACAAAGTATAAACTACAGTTTGCCCTGTTGACTTGCTAGAACCAAAATTTAATACCCTGTGGATTCTTTGTTACTGCCATTTTGTTCCGTGAGACACAGATTTTTCCTTCTAATAAATTTACCTTTAGTTTTCTAAGCTGCATTGAATGGATTCTGTTACTTGGAATCAAATGTTCCCTAAGAAACTTTGGAAACCATTCAAATAAGAATAGACTGTATTCTCTTTCATCTTGTATTACTTGATCAATGTCCTCAATATTATTATTGCCTTTTGGGGAAAGTCTATTCTCCAGAGTATATTAGTCTTCTCTATCAAGATCTTCTAATTTTTGAATGTAGACAACTAAACATAAGATGAATAGAAACTATGTTTATATGGTTGCCAATGAAGCTTACTGTGTAGTAACTAATAGAGACTAATATGTCCAGAACAAAGGTAGTGCTACCATTAGCATATTGTTTTCTGATCCAACTAATAGAGTAAAACAACCAGAAATAGTGGGTCTTCCATTAAATGTAAACTCTACTATATCAGCAAGATTTTTCACACTTTTTCACCAGTTTCCCCAGTGTCCAGAAAATAAGTGCTTAATAAATATTTGCTGAAATACTAAAAACCGTATTATATTTAAAAAGCTTGCTATAACTGGGACTGGCTCACTTGGAGATTTGGACAAATAGTGGAGAGCTTTCTGTCATTAAGTATCTGAAAACAGGCTTACTCCCATTATCTCAAGAGGACAGAATTATAAACTCAAATACTCAGTCTTTAACTTTTCGTATGCCTCCCACACTCAGGTATCTTGTAATGTTCTTTGTCTCATTAGGGATTCAATCTTTATATAAAACTTGTGGAACTATATCTGAACATATGCCCCTACCTTATGCCCATCAAGTGATGTCTTGAAATAAAACTAATGAAACAAAAAAACAGGTCTTCCCTTCACCCCACAAATACTGCTCTAACTTAAGCCTGTTTTTTATTATACTCCTCCCCACTATGACAGCCAAGCTGGCGATTTTAACCCTAATCATTTTCACCCAGACTGTATAAATCCATGATGGATTTCCAGTCAAGTTGATTATCTGGTGAACACCTGCTAGCATAATTAGAAGTAGAATATGATGTTTTGCTCACTTGCTAAACTAAAAATAGTTTAAACAAGTGTGGCTTCAATGTTTCAACAGTTAGATATCTTGGGTATTTTGAGCATCACACTCTACTCCCTGAATCATTTTTTTTCCTTATTCTTTAGGTCAGTGATTCTGTAGGACCTATGTATAGTCTGGAAATCTACATTTTCAACAAACATTCAAAGTGTAGTAGGTAGGTGGTAGACAATACTTTGAGAAACAATGACGTAAGGAAAGAAGAAAATGGAAATGGTTTTTGGATATTGATTCACTAAAATTATGCATTTTCATTTGAGTTAAGATTTCTAGGCTTAATTATGCCCCACAGAAAAGCCAATAAAAAATTCTATTGACATTTCTAGGTTAATCCCTTAATGTTGTAATAGGTAGAAATTCCATATTATTTAAGATCAACTTCCATGCAATCACAAGTTATTTAAAGTTGCTTACCATTCAACTTTAGCTATAGAATCTATAAATAGAACTTCTATATATATATTTCCAATCACAACTTCAAATCATGCCTGGCAGAACCTTTCTTATTGGACACAACCCACAACCTTGGGTTGAAATAAACTTGAAATATTCCTTAGTTAGACATTTGAGAAAGAAATCAGAAGCTATGCAGAAATATTTGTTTTGCCACTTCTCCAACAGTTGCTTCTCTTTTCACTCCCAGATCTCCATTTTTCGCCTCTCTGACAGGGAAATCTCTTGAACTAGCTCCATTTTCTCTCCTCTATGTGCTTAATGTGTTTCCTCATCTCATTCCTAACTTCCCTCATATCGTGAGCTCCCATATTCCTATCTTCACTGTTGAGAAGACCTTATTTTTTTAAATAAGAATGTAGTGTTTTATTTAATTAATTTATTTTTATTTTTTAATATATTTTAAGTAGTTTATTGTCAAATTAGTTTCCATACAACACCCAGTGCTCTTCCCCACAAGTGCCCTCCTCCATCACCACCACCTTTTTCCCCCTCCCCCTCCAACCCTTAAACTTCTTTTTTTTTTAATGTTTATTTATTATTTTCAGAGAGAGAGACAGAGAGTGAGCTGGAGAGGAGCAGAGAGAGAGGGAGACACAGAATCTGAAGCAGGCTCCAGGCTCTGAGCTGTCAGCACAGAGCCTGATGTGGGGCTCGAACCCATGAACCCTGAGATCAAGACCTGAGCCGAAGTTGGACACTTAACCGACTGAGCCACCCAGGTGCCCCATCCCTTAAACTTCTTAAAGAGTGATTCCTCTAATCAACCTCTGACCACCATACCCTGCCAAATTCATACTTAAAGATGAATGAATATCCATACTGAAGAACTAAAAGGAGCTACTTTATGAGTCTACAATGATGCAAAATAACCATATGAAGAGAAGTTGAAACGATGTACAAAGTAAAAGGATTGGTGGGGTGGGGGTGAGGGGACCGTAAGAGACAAAATGAGTCAGCAAATAGCTAAACCCAGAACTGAGTTAATTAAGCCCACTTGGAATTACAAGGCAGAAGGTATTACATTAATAGGGCAACTGGAAAATATATGGAGAGCTGGGACATTTAAAGGAACCTGAAGTGTGCAGTGAGCTGTAAAACTCAAGAGAGTGAGAAATTGACATAATTTTGTCTTAGTGACTCGGGAGAATGAGGACACATTATTTTTTTCTAAGTCTCTCATGGACCAGGGAATAAGAAAATATTTTTAAAAGGGACATGTTTATCGTTGTGTTTACTCATGATTGCCATTGGCATTGAAGAAAATAATCTTTAACCCTTCCAAACACTGTTTAAAGTAATTACAGTGCTCTGTTGAATTCATTAAAGAAGCTATTAGACCAAGGTGGTTCTAATACCTTAGCAGCCTAGTGAGCACACTGAAACCTAAGCCTATAAATGCCTCAAGGTTAAGAAATAAAAACCTAAAGACAAATGATAACAGACAACTAGGCTTTTTCAAACAAGGCAGACACTTAGCTATAGCCAATCAAATAATTTCTTTGCTTTCTTCTGCCTTTTCTGTATGAAAATGTTCCCATTACCTCCTGTCCATGGAGTGTACCTGACTGCTTCCAGTTGGGTACTACCACATTCAAATAGGTTTTTGCCCAGATAACCTCTTAAGATTTTTAATGTATCTCTGTTTATCTTTTAACAAGTCTATTTACAAACAAGGAAACTGAGACTCTGGGAAGTTACACAGTTTATCCAAGATCACATGACTGCATACATACACGTAATTTGAACTTGAATATTTAAACTAAAATTTATGTTTATGTCTTTCTTCAAAAGAGAGAAGAAGAGTAAGACTCACAGATTTACAGGGGCCTGAAAAAAAATTTACAACCTTGGAAATACATAAACCATATTATCTAAGATTCATGGATTCATTCATTCAGAATTCTTCAGCAGCCTTAAGTACTCCTATGAGTGTTGTAAGTTCTGGGGAAAGAGCAGTGACAAGGACAGATAAAAGATTGACAATAAACACGCTATGTGTTCCAATTTGCTTCTTTGTATCTAATTCTATTTTGGTTTGCTTCCATTCCAATGAAGACAGTGAAGTAAAATATACCATTCTTGAGGAAGAGAATAGACGGTAATAGAAAGGAAAATAGTAAGACTTGGAAATGTAGCCCCAATTCAAACTTCCCCTTTTTTTGGATCATAACAAACATAACTGGCCACAATAAGGAGACTTGGGATATCAGCAAGGAGGGGATTTTTGCTTCACTTTCCATTACACCATGATCAAGAAAGGAAAAAGCTATAAAGAGTAAATGGTGGAGTTGTAGAAATTTGCAATGAACCCACCTACTCTGAATCCTTTGAACTGCTAGGCAAAATAAAAATAAATAAATGCTTAGAACTCTCCAAGCAAGTAAAAACTAGTATAAAACAGCAAATATGAAGTGAAGGTTTATGATCTTATATTTAGTTTTACCCATTATTCCCACCCCCCTATTGCTTTATTTTGGATTGAGTCTTTGATTGTCTTTTATCTGTTGACTTACTAACTCTAATTCATTGCTTTACCTAAGTGGTTGCTTTAGGGTTTTATGACATATATTCATCTTATCATGTTCACCTTCAAGTTCTACTATTTCACTTACAGTAGAAGCATCTTATTCTTCCATTTTTCCCTTCTAGGCCTTCATGTTATTATTATTTATATTTAACTTCTATATATACACCTCCCATATATTGCTGTTGTTTTTACCTTAAATAGTTAACTATGCAGGAGATAAGGGAAAAATTATAATTAATGATGTATTAAGAACTTCTAATGCTCTTCACACCTTTATGTAGATCCGTGTTTCTGTCTGTTAGCCTTCTCTCTGCCCTGTGTGAGCTTCTAGCCGTATTCCCTCTAATCCTTTCAGTCATGTCTTTCCCCATCTGGGAGGGGTTTCCTCATCTGCACTTGCTGATCTGGTGTCAGCTGAGTCCTTGAGGGTGACCCTCTGCAGCTGTCTGGAGTTGTCTTTGTGTGCATATTGCTTCTCTCCATACTCCTTCCTGCACCTTCTAGCCACCGTGCTTTCCCCAGAGACACAGCTCTGTCACCTCAGCTGAAGAAGTCCACCTGGCTCTGCCTGGAATCAACTTCCTGAGCCACTGCCTGAAAACTTTCTTTGGGCATTAGCTGGAGCACATAGGTCTCACCTTGTTTGTTTTTCATTTTTCAGGGATCACTGTCCTTGTCACCTGTTGTTCAATGGCTTGAATGGCTTCATACAGTTTACACAGTATTTGAGTTGTTTCAGGTGAGCAGACATATTTGGATCTTTTTACTCCATTTTGATCTGAAGCAGAAGTCCAAAACTTTATTATTTTATTTCACAACTCTTAAGGGGGCCAGTAGTGGAGTGGATAATGTGTCTGACTGCTGATCAGAAAATTCTGTTTCCTAACTCTCATATAGTACTTACTATGTCAATCGCTGCTTTATGTGTTTTACAAATACTAATTTGTGGGGCACCTGGTTGGCTCAGTCAGTTAAGCGTCTGACTTTGGCTCAGGTCATGATCTCACAGTCCATGGGTTTGAGCCCCACATCGGGCCCTGTGCTGTCAGCTCAGAGCATTGAGCCTGCTTCAGATTCTGTGTCTCCCTCTTTCTCTGCCCCTCCCCCGCCCAGCCTCTGTCTTTGTCTCTCAAAATAAAATAAAGACATAAAAGAAAAAACTAAACAAACAAAAACAAAAAAACCCCAATACTAATTTGTATAATTCTCGTAACATCTTCATGAGGTAACTACCACCACCACTACTACTACTACCCTCCATTTATAGCTGAGCAAACTGAGGGAACTAAAAGATAAGGAACCCATTTAATTAAGTTCATGTTGATAAATGAGGCAGCCCATTTTAACTACCAAGAAATACTGGCTTCCAGAGAACAACCACTACAATGCATTTCAAAGACATTGGCTTTTTTAGTTTGATCAAGGTACTTCTCAGGGTCATGATAAGAAGGTGGAGAGAAGAGTTATGGATAATTATTTTAGCATCAAAGTTTCTAGATCCCTCTTTCCACACTATACCAAGAACTTCTGGCATTTCAAATTCATTTAGGTTAGGTTACTACTGAGCCCAGGTTTCAGTCAATCAATTTCAGACAATTTAGAAATATTTTAAGCAGCTTAATCAAGAACACTCAATCTAGAATCTCTGATAATATTTTAACATACCACAACCACTCTAAAAGTGTATATTTCTCTATAAAATTTAACACTCTATGAAGCAATTTTCACATATATCTTCCTGATGTTTACTGTAATTATCAATGTTTTGCAATTCTTTTGGTGGAAATGTTTCTCCAACTTAGGTGAGCTTTATTGACCTAAACACACCCACACATCACACTGTGGAATCTAACTGTAATTAAAACTCTGGAGATAGTGATAGATTATAAAGATCAGCCATATAGGAAAGTGACTTCCCTTTGCAAGGTAAACGTCTCAATTAAGATAGATGATGATTTTAGTTGAAATTAGAGAATGATTTTAATTAACAACATATTGAAGATTTGGGGTAGGTGGCTATATTCTCATTCTTCTCATGTATTTCCATTTCAGTTTTCAAGAGCTCTTTTATTCCTGATTGTTGCATTCAATTAAAAAAAACCCCAACAACCCAAGGAGTCTCTAAACTCAACTGACATTGTAACAAGGTAACCTGAGCAATAAAACTTTGCACTTGGATTTAAGATACCACATTCCTCTGGTTTAAAATGATATTAAAAAATCTCTTTAACACATTTTATAGAAACTCATTCAGTTCTTAACTGTGCTATCAGCCAAAATTGAGGAAAGTTTCTTTGTTCTTCTATTTCATTAAGCCTTGCAGAGCAATTAGAAGAAGCCAGCCTATCTCAGAAATCTTGATTTTATCATTTATTCTTTTAGGCATGCATTTCTAGGTCACCTTAAAGTCTTGTGTTCAATGAGCACTTCATTCCAGAAAACTATGGCTGATAATGTAACTTTGCCCCTAAAGATCATGGGCTTCCAGAGACCTTCTCCTCTTACTATCTTCAGCTCTAACTGAAGCGAGTAACAAATCTGGGATTCACACTGTGGTAGGTAGAATGGCCCCCAAGCTGTCCATAGAATTATCCCCCTATCTTGTGAATATGTTATTTCATGTGGTAAAAGAGACTTTGCAGTTGTAATTAAGGTTATAGACCTTAAAATAGAGAGATTAATCTAGACTAACCAGAGGGCTTAGTATACAGGAGATTTTAAAAACAGAGAACTTTCTCCAGCTGGAGTAAGACCAATTCAGGAGAAGTTGGAGAGATGTGAAGCATGAGAGGGACTTGATCCATTCTGGAGACCACAAGTAAAGAAAGAGAAGAAATGCAGGCAGCCCCTATGAACAAAGACCAGTCTCCAGTTGACAGTCAGCAAAGAAACAGGGACCTCAGTCCTATGACTTCAAGGAACTGAATTCAATCAATAACCTGAATCAGTTTGGGAGGGGTTTTATTCCCAGAGCCTCCAGAAAGAAACACAACCCTGACAAAGAAACCTACCTTGATTTCCACTTTGTGAAACTCTAAAGAAGTCCCAGCTGAGCCATGCTCTACTGGGACTTCTGATCTTCTGAACTGTGAAAAAATAAATGGATGTTTTACATTGCTAAATTTCTTGCAGATTTTTATGGCAACCACAGAAAACCAATAACCCATCATTTTTCTGAAAACTTGTGCCTGACACTAGAACTTATTCCAATTTTTGTATCTATCTGTATTCTTAATATAATTAATGGACACCTCTTCAGTCTGAATTTAGTCAAATGGGTTTATAAAAGAGATTTTAAGTAGCTCACGATATTAAAAGGAAGGAAAAACAGTTCAGAAAATAAGAAAGAACACAAGTTAAATATTAGTTCCTTGGCCAAAAGCATGACTAAGAACTAATGAGATGAAGAAATCACCATCTCTCCTATGGAGCACTATGATTTGCATTACCAATTCTTCCATTCCTAGACATTAGGTAACAGTCTTAAGCAGTGGCCTCATTGCCCCTAGCAACTGCTTGCAAGTGCTGCTACCACCATCCCTAGAAATCAATCTCCATAATCACACTTTTATGTCATAATTGCCTTTTAATTCAACATCTGGAAACAAACAAACTTGAATGGCTATACCTAGCTTACATGCATATACTGAGCTGCCCTTACAGTTGAAAAAATGACATCTGCTATTCTCGAGCATTATTAAGAGATGAGCTCTGACAACTACCGTGTATTGGGAGCACTGCAAAAGTAGAGAAACGAAGAGCTTTCAAAGGATGGGTGAGCAAATGTTCAATGCACCCCATTTATTCAATTCACTTGCCTACAACTTTTGCAAGTCTTATCTTAGATTCCTTCAGATCTCTGCTACAACTTTCAGAGTTTTTCTTCAACATTTTAAATTGTCTGAGGCCTCAGCTGTCATAGACTATATGCTGAGACTGTTGGGCTAAAATCTGAATTTGACCTTTTCCTCAGTAAAATGGTTATATCATTAGAACAGAGATTATAGGAGCATAGCAGTGGAACAAACAAAAATGTTCTCTTTAATCTGAAGTGAGGTGACCTTGGCTATGTCTCTATTTTGGCTTTTAACATTTGTTTCATCAAGAGCTGAAATGGTAATGAGTCTACCTCAAATGGGTATTGATTAGTTAATGTGATATTATAAAGCTATTTAGAGCAACTTCTGAGAAGCTAAATATGAAGCATGATAAATTGTGAGCAGGTGGTGGACAGGGAAAAATATATGAATTGTGAGTGTAAAATTAGTTCTTATATACCAGACACTGCCTTTTGAAGCATATGTGTTATGGACTAAATGTCTGTGTCTTCCCAAGATTCATATGTTGAAATCCTAACCACCAAGGTGATAGTATTAGCAGGTAGGGCCTTTGGGAAGTGATCAGGGAATGGGGGTTACGTCATCATGAATGGGATTAGTGCCTCACAGAAGAGACCCCAGAAAGGTCTCTTTGTCCTACCACCACTGACACTCCAATGAGAAGTTGGCAGTCTCAGCAGCCCAGAAGGGGGCCCTCACCAGATCCCAACCATTTGGAACCCTACTTTCAGACTTCTCAGCTTCCAGAACTGTGAGAAATCAATTTCTGTTGTTTATAAGCCACTCAGTTTATGGTACTTTGTTATAACAGCCCAAATTGACTAAAACAATATGTTAACAAATCTAAGGAACATAGCAAACAAGGTAAAAGTGTGTTGCTGTGACATTATTTAAGCCCTCTTGCTTAAGAACAAAATAAGTACATATGTATATGAATACATATATGTATATGTATGTTTATGTCTATATCTATCTCATCTATGTATCTATATCTATATCTAATCTATATCTATCTATATCTAATCTTTCTCTGCTGTTTTATCCCCTGATGACTAATAGTCCTCCAGATGAATTGTCCTTTCCTCTCTACAAATCCTCAATCTTCTCATTTCTTGATTTTCTTGTAAGGACCTATATATATAGCTCCCATGATACTTTTCTTGAATAGCATGCATATAAGGAGCTGATCATTTAACTTAAAGGAGGCAGTGAAGTAACTTAGAGCATTCTTATCTTGTTGAAATATAATCCATGTGCATTTCAAACTAACAAACCCACAAAATTAAATAGGATAACAAAAAACTGAGATGGAATGATGGATGGATAGAAGAATAAACAGGTAGACAGACATTTACGTGATAAGATAAATATGGCAAACTATTCACTAAAAAAACTAGGTGGTAGGTATATCATGGTTCATGGTATGATCCTTTTAATTTTATGAAACAAATAACTATTTTAAAATTAAATGTTAAGAAAAATAGTGTTGGATTAGAAAAAGTCTTAGAGTTCATATAGCAGAATTCATCGTTGTATGGCATATTACTGTGCTCAATAAATATTTTTTGTATGAATAAATGGAATGAGTTCTACAAATAAAATTTGTTGGGAGCCGCCAAATTTTCTGGCTGCCTTAGGCAAGGATTATCACTCTCCGGGGAGTGAACCAGTAAATAAGATTTGCATCTGGAGGCTGGAGCTTGCCATTTCCTGGTCAAAATAATTTTGGCGACTGCCTTGCTGCGCCAGATGTAGATTTGGCCAAGGTGCACAAAAGATCAAAACCTTATTTCGGTATGCAGCGCTAGCTTCCCCTCCCCAGCATTGCAGACACAAGTCTGCGCGCTTCCCTTTGAAGCTTGTGTCCGGAGTTTGCAGTTTCGGTTTTTCCTTTTCTCTAATATTCATGTGACTCTGTTTACCTGGTAACCAACCAGGTCAGTTCTCCACCCCAAATTCTATATGAGTGAATTATTTTCTAAATAGAGGACTGAGACAGAGGCTTGGTCGGAAACCGTTTGCTGTCTTCACTCTCTGCGTCTCCCCTCTCCTGCCCTGTTTTCTCTCCCTCCCTCAGGAAAAGAACCCGTGAGGATTCTCCGCCTGCCAGTCAGGCGGAGGAGACAGGTACAACCGAACGCCAGGGACTAGCGCGCCAGGACCTGGCTTTGGCTAAGACAAAAATTAAGACTCAGGATGGGTAAGGAGACTGCTAAATTACATAGCTAGTCAGTGGCAGAATCATAGCTTAACTCAGGTTTTCTGACTCCTAAAAATGTTACCTTTTTAAAATTAATCTGTTTACTTTGGGGTAATTAATATGAAGGAAGTCCAGTTTGGGACACACAGGTGCAAGTACTTAGAATACAATATGGGGTCAGGCATTCCTTTCTTATCAAGAAACATCGTTTATGGAAATTCTAATGGATTTTGAAATTTGATCTCATCCTCAAGCCAGTCATCATTTCTAACACGTCTTCACCCTAAATCTTACCTTTACTATGTATTCATCAGGGTTTCTCTTTGCTGTGTATGCATGCATGTTTGTGGGTATATGTGTAGGTGGGGTGAGGGGAGGGTGATGGGTGGTGAGAAAGGAGGGTACAGTGGTTCCCCCACCCTCATACAACTCAGGAGGCTAGAGTTAGTTCTCATTCTATTTCTTTTCCTACATCAACAAATCATATTTTGAAATTCAAAAAGTTCGGGGCTAGATGTTTCACAATTCAGAATATTTTGGATTTTAAAAATGTCCATTATGTACATGTGCATTACATATGTTATACATCCAAAATGGCATGAGTAATACCCCATAATCAAATATATTAATATACCTAAGTGAAATATATGGACATTTACAACAAATTGGATAAATAGAGACTATGAACAGCCTCACATCAATTGAAGTCCGGTCAAGTTTTTCCTTAAATATGGAGCAAGAAAATTTCAGTTTTTTGAATTTCATAATTAC
Source organism: Suricata suricatta (assembly GCF_006229205.1). Classification (NCBI taxonomy): domain Eukaryota; kingdom Metazoa; phylum Chordata; class Mammalia; order Carnivora; family Herpestidae; genus Suricata; species Suricata suricatta. Next base: position 113,447,008 of record NC_043705.1, read on the forward strand.
AGGTAAGAGATTGTAGAATAAATGTGTACTCTAGATATCTTAAAGCCCTGGTTCTTGGGAAAATGAGAAGTACTTCATAGACCTACTGTGCTCTCTTCAGGTTAATGACTTCTCCATTTGTACTGAGGAAATGAAAGGAAATCAACATAAATTATGGCAGAATTTGGATTAATAGAACGTAGTTTGTTTCTAAATTGCTCCCAAAAGACTAGCAATTCTGTAGTGCTCAGCAGTATGTAGGGCCCATAGTACATGCAGAAAACATTTGGTAGAAAAAATGCCATGAATGATTCACCAAAGAAACTTTCCTTCATCAACTGCGTGGCCACTCTTTATCATTTTCAGGTCAACTGAGATGTCATTTCCTCTAGAAATACTTCCATCACTTCTCAGATGGGGTTAAGTACCTGCCATATGTGTTTCCATAACAATCCATGTTGGCTTTCATCACACTACACTTTTTTGGTATATTTATCTATTTCCTTATCTGTCTTTTACATGTTGAGGACAGACACTGAAACGTTTAACCTATATTTGTTCGTGTTATTCAGTAAGTTCTTTATTATTGAGTGATTCCAGAGGTTCTAATTGAATGAGTGAGAAAATAGCTGCTCACTAAATAGGCATACTAACTAGCATAATGGCACTTTCTACTGGCTCCAGTGCAAAAATCTGACATGTTTAATGAGGTTAAATTAAAAGTTAGTCTATAGTAGTCTTTTCCAGGTAACAGGAAAAAGAGGAGGAGAACACATCTATTCAGTGGATAAGGATAGTCGTGGAAGTAAGGATATCATGGACCTGGTCTCAGTTTCAGATTTTAAGAGATGGAAGTCATATATGAGAACACAATGAGCCTTGGCTGCTCTTTGCTCCTATGCTCTGCTTCTGTGGGCGCTCAGCGACCCTTGTCTCTGTCTACTGTTTGTATCTCTCCAGCTACCTCTAAATAACTGGCTGCATCTTCTCTCAGTGTCATACTTCTACTCATTCATGTCTTCTAAGGCCTCATGATATTTTTGTATCTCTTTAGGGAACTTTATATTTTCTCTTTTGGTCTCACTGTTTTCAACCGAAAAACAAAAAACAATTAAAAGATAAATGTCTTATCTTGCCCATAGCCACTAATCAGTACTGAGAACTTATACTTAGCAAAGTTATTAAAAGTCACAGACATTGTGTATGGAGAAGGGACTAGTACCCATCCATATAAGGTATGGCTAAGGTAGTAGAGACAGGAGGTAAAAAAAAAAAAAAGCCTAAAAAGCTACTTCTGGCAACTTTGATCAGATCTTCTGACCATAATTGCCTCCTAGAGTTAGACTTACATTATGTAATACTTTCTTTCTACCTCCATTGCACTAACACATTCCATTATTGTCTGAACTGTTTGATGCCCAACTACTGATTAATACTCCTCAGTTAGCATCCCATTAGCATACATCAGTCAGTTCAAAGTTCAGCACATGGTCAATAATTCTTTGAGTAACTCTCCTCTTTAAGAGCTCTAATCAGGGTAAAACAATGACTAAAAATATCCATAATAACACTACTCACCATGATCAAATTTCAAATGGTTACCAAAATAATAAAATCTCTAGAAATTGGGTAAACAAATTGATTTGTCCCTTACCTCCATTATGGCTTAAGCACATCAAATACATGGTGAAAATAAAGAAACAAATTTCTTTCACATATAAACACAAAGCAGTAAACAGAAACAGGGATGCCCTGTCTAGAGCTACCTCTTCAATTTATGAAGCCATGAATTCTTTTACTAAAAGGTACCAATGCCCTTTATAAAACAACACTGTTACTGACTTCTGCAATATGATTTCTAAAAATATGTGATACGTTTTCAGATATAATCATATACAGAGACTGGTATGTTTCTTTGCTTTCTTTCTGATTATGAACAAACACCTTTGTAATCTTTGTTTTTGTGTTTGTAATATTTGTTTGGTACTTTTTTTTTTTTACTGGGTAAGGAGAGGTAATGATGATTAGCTCTTTTGAAAGCTGGATTTTTTAAATTTTTAATTAATTATTTTTTTCTCCAAGCTTAAGTCTAAAGACAGAGTGTCAAGAGCTGGGAAGCCAGAACTGGGTTTATACAGTTTGTAAAAACATTTGAGGAATTAGAGGGGATGGAATTAGCATGTAAGAGTAGAAATAAACCATCCATGGAGGGAATAACATTAACCAAATCGTGGAAAGTGACATGCTCAAATGAGTCAGTTCAGTTCAGAGGGACTATAGGTTTCATGTGGTACCACACAGACAAGAATGTAAGAAAGATAATATAATCACCTCAGATATGTCACCGCTGGTGCCAGTGCTTTTATTTTTTTAACCAAAGAATTAATAATACACTACTGCTAATATTCAGCTGTACATACTTATGTTATATAAATAATCTTAGTTGTCTTTTGTGATGAATATTTTCCATGTTGAAAGCTTCCTTAAAGAAGAGTCTGAGACATCCAAGAAGCTTCCTACACAATCTGCAATCTCTACATCTTTTTCCCTTGCTGTCTTTCTTCATGAAATGAGAGAAGGCATACTTATTTCTACTGCCTTTTCTCTCAGCAAACATGCAAAATGAAATGGAAATATGAGGCTTAAAGATTATTTTCCTTCACAGGCTTTCAGTCTGAATTGTTTCTTCCACAATGTAACTTTATTCTATAACTCACTCTGAGATGAATATCCTATATGAGTTCCAAAGTGAAAATGTAATGTAAATAAATTTCTGTGTCACATATAGTGATTACATATAAAAATTCAGTTATCATAGCCACACTAGACAATAAAGCATTTCAGTAATCATGTAGAGAATTATTTGCCCCCTCCCACGTCTCCTGGGGAAATGGGTTCCCCTGGCATTTATTCCCTATGGAGTTAAATTAAACTCGGTTGTGTTTCCTGATGTGGGTAAGTATCCATCTGTGGCCCTGATTGCCACCATCATTATGTGTTATTAACCAATGTGAAAATTATCAAGTTACGTAATGATAGCAGTCAGTTAGCACCATTTGCCTTCACATCCTTGCTTAAAATTGTTTTCTGCAAATGAAAAGAGATTAAAATTGAAATCTGTCCTTTAAACAAAGTGGATATCATTTTTTGGTGTGTGTTTAAAATATTACCTATATATTATTATTATTATTATTATTATTATAGATAACATATACCTATATTATTATTATTAAATTATTTTTATTATTTTCCAAAGCCTTCATCAAGTGTGAATAATAGTCATTGAATTACTATGGGATTAAATACAATTGTCTACGATGATAATGGCTCTCAAAACCAGACTTGGCTAGTCTTGGGGGTAATTAAAAGAGTGATCTTTTCAGAATTTCAATTTCAGGCTTTCTTACTGAGTAAATTATAAAGATGCACCCCAGGGAACTTTAAGGAAGTAATGAGGCTTTCATTTCCATATGTCAGATTACTTTTTTCCTAGTGTCCTTATTATCCAAAAAGGCCATGAGCTAATTTCTTGGCTCATTCAAAGCAGAGAAGATCCTGAACAACATTTTCCAATAAAAAGCACACGGAGAAAGTCAGTGCTGATAGGAATTTGCTGCTGGAGCATTCTTCATGCTTGCCATGCTTCTATACGACCATCTGAGTGCATTCGTGCAAATGGAAAACAGCCACGTGCCAAAGAGAATCCATCTTAGAGTGATATGACATTGTCTATCCACACTATATAATTCTTACCAGTGTCAAGGCCACGCCATACATCAAAACACATTTTGAGTTAACTTGCTTTATAGTGTCTTAGCCAAACTGTTTATTTAAACTGAAGTTCACTTGATCTCTCCAGCTGGATATCTTGCTATTTTAGAATTGAATTCTAAAATTAGAAGATCTTATTTTGATATACTTTGTAATTGGCCTGCACATGTTATGGATCCAGATGGTACAGCTGATCCCCAGTAGGGGCATCAAATAGATCTGAATGCTCTCAAAGGCCTGCTACATCACACCCACCATTTCATCTTTCTTTCTGTTAGTAGACGATACCAATCACTTATATTCTTGGCACCTCCTGGGATGCTATTCACTCTAATATTTTTGCTGTTTTAGAAACTAACCCATATCTCCACTCTAGTTCCAGGCACACCTGATACTTTATATGGATTGGAACTTTGGTTCTTAAGGAAAAAAGTTTTGAGGCTGGACCATCCAATTACAACGAGGAGTCCTGCCATTTCATATAAAGAGTAAACTCTGTTTAATAGATCTCTTGGTAGCACCAGGTCATAGAATATGTCTGCAAAATCCTCCAGCTAGTTTGCATTGGTCCAACATTTAATCTTTGTAAAGTATACTTTTGGGCACACTGTGCTCAGTGGTAAATTATTTTTACCACCACATTATCTGTAAAGGAATATTATATAGAAAGATGATGAAACTAAATGTGTATAGATCTATTTCAGTTCAGTGTGTAGGATGAGCATGATAATAATAAAATTTAGATAACTAATACAGAGAATAAGTTCTATTTGGTGTGAGGGGGGAATAAATATAGAACTCTCATATAAAGATGTTCTCCATTTTTATCCCCAACTTATTTTGGTTTTCAGCAACTTCAGAATGAAAGCATTTTTTTAAATAAACTTTCCACTCCTGAGTTCATGCAGTACCCAAAAAACTCCATCATTTGAGTTTATAAGTGGATTAAGTGGGCAATAAAATCTTCCATAGTCTGGAACTGTAGATAATGTATATATTCTCTTATATAAATCATGAAAATCATAAATCTTGACAAAACAGAGCATCACTTGACTTGAAAAACCAAGATAAATTTCACCTTCAGAAATACCAACAAAGTATAATTGATTTTCTCTTTAGAATAATTTGTGACTATTCATTCTCTTAATATTAAGAAAATTTTTACTTTTGGTAAAAGCTAAATTCAGAAAATAATTTACAAAATATTTCATCACATTTCTTGGTATCTTTTCCTAGTTGTAAACATTTCCCTCACTGTAGTAAGTGCCTCACCTGATCCAAAGAAGCCAATGATAAAATCTGTAAAAGATGCTAGTTTATTACCAAAAAAGCAGATACACAGGAAACAAAGTAGTAATAAAATTGACTAATAAACACAATATCGGAAATGGAAAAGAAAACAAATCTCTTGGTCACTAAAACACATATATAATCTTGTTTTCAGGGTTTTCATACAATTTTATCTCAAATTGTATGGCAATAGAATGACCCTTTTGCTTAATCCATTATTCATGTTACTCCTTATTAACAAAGACAAGAAAAAAGTATGATTCTAGGTATTACAATGAACACAGTAAACTCACTTAATTCTCTTGGTACAATCAGAAGATATCACCTCTATTAGTCAGATAAAGAAACTCAAGAGTATTTTGGAAACAGGTGAGGCTAAGGAAACAAATTCAGGCCATGTTCATCTGGAATTAAAATACAATCTAAAGTTCCTAGACTGGAAGATAGTTGTCTACAAAAAAAGGACAAGACATGGCTTCTAACTTGACTGAGTACATAAAGAGGTTTACAAATGTTTCTCTTAGATGTGAAGTTGGAAGATTTGGTGAATTGAAACCCCAAAACTGACCCGACATTTCTTACTTTGGGAATGCGCTAATGATTTCATATTCTTATAATTTCCTGAAATTTTAGAATAAAAATTTGAGATATGAAAGATTATAAAAATTATTTATACTATCTTTCTTGATTTATCTGGTTTATTTAAAAGATGTGATTAATACCTCTAAATTATGGAGTAAAATGATAGAGTTCTAGTATATTAGATAAAGAAAACAGATTCTCTACACCAGTTCTGTCTGACTGAAATTTAAGAGGAGTTACATATGTAATTTAAAAATTTTCAATTACTGTATTAATATAAATAAAGGGGGAGTGGATGAATTTAATTTTATTAAAATATTTTATTTAACTAATATAGACAAAATATAATCACTTCAACCAACATAAAAATATTGGCATATTTTATATTCTTTTGGGTGGGATAGGAGGAAATTAAATCTTCAGAATCAGGTGCACATTTTACATTTATAGCACATCTCAGTTCAGACTAGTCACATAACCACATATGGCATATAGCTAGTGACTATTACATGGGAAAGAACAACTTTAATATATATTTAAGAGATGAAAAATTGAAGATCATGGGTAGATTAATAAACTTGCCTGAAGTCCCAGGATGAGAACTTTACAATGAGACTCATATACTTCACTCTTATAATGTTGGGCTTATGAATAATACTTGTTGACTTTTTCTGGACATTTATCATGTGCCAAGCACTGTTCCAAATATTTTACATTTATTAACTCATTTAATTGTCATGAGAATGAAGAGGATGCTATTTTTTCTTATACTGATAAGGACCCACAACATGAAAATGTTAAGTCTTGACCAAAGGTATCAGCTTTTAAGTTGTAAAAAAAAATTTTGAACCCAAAGAATTGGACTCCAGTTTATATTCTAGATCATGACAGTTTTCTGGCAGAGAGTGAAACAAATGGCTTTCTATTTTATAGTTGAAAGCAAAGTACAGAACAATACCGTCAGTCAAAGGCAGTGTGTGCCTAATGTTTTCATCAATAATAATGTTTGTTGTACTCAACTGAACTCTTGAAATAATGTTGTTCTAGGGAGCTGAAAACATCCTTTTTAGCAAACCCACTGCATTTCAAGCAAACTCTGTTGTTATGGGCTGAGTGTCTGGCACCCCTTCCAGAGAAGCTTCAGAATATTTCACTTCCTCTTTCTGATTTTTCAATTTGGTGGATTTCTTTTAACCTATTACTTTCGGGTTTTGTTTGCTTGCTTGTTTTGTTTCATTTTGATTTGTTTCTGTTTGTTTGTTTGCTTTGATATTATTGTAGGAGAGCAGTGAATTTGTATTTCTCAGTAGTTCAGGATATTTACTAAGCATCATAGTAACAAAATGTTTCTATATATTTACCTGTATTGCCTTGCCCCTGTTACCGAATGCTGATACACATGGGTTATTTTTGTTATACAAAAAATAATTGATCAATGTATAACAAAATTAGCTCTGTCAAACTATTTGAATGCATTAAAATATTTGATATCTTAGACATAGCTTAATGATTTATAAATACTTAATTTCTGTGTAAAAATACTGATCTGACTTTTAAAAAAATTTTTTTACGTTTATTTATTACGGAGACAGAAACAGAGCATGAGTTGGGGAGGGGCAAAGAGAGAGGGAGACACAGAATCTGAAGCAGGCTCTAGGCTTCGAGCTGTCTGCACAGAGCCCAATACGGGGTCCAACCCACGAACCGTGAGATGATGACCTGAGCCGAAGTCGGACACTTAACCAACTGAGCCACAAAGGCACTCCTGATCTGACTTATTAACAAAATTAAATTTTATATGTCATGAGTCAACTATCTATGTTGGAAACTCCCAAGATTAAAGTATTGGTGACAAAGATAAGATGTGCTTTCTTGTGTATTTCATTCACTTAAATAAGTTAGGAGTTAATGTTGATTCTCTTTCCACTCTTCTCTCCATGAGAAAAGGTAAGATATACATCAATGTTTAAAAGCCACATCATTACAAAGTTCATTACACTTAGCCTGCCAATTTTCCTTTTCTAATTTAGATGAAAGGCTACACAGATTGAACAGTCATGATTATCTAGGTTTTGCGAGTCTTGTGGAGCTTCAGAAGTTGGAACGGATCCCTGACCTGCTCACTGCTGACCACTGTACCAGGTACTTCCCCTACCTTCTGAATAATGATTCTAATGACATTCTGTTCATCATACAACTTTCCAACCCTAAGGCATCTGATTTGAGGGAACTGAAGGCATTTGCTGACCATGTTCACTGTCACTAAGTGACACTACCTGATTATATTAAATCATGGCACTTTTAATATAATTCAAGTGGCCACAATTTACTAAAGGCATTTTCCCCTCCAATTTTAATTTGAAAATAAAATGATAGAGGGACCTGGATGGCCCAGTCGATTGAGCCACTGTGACTCAGGTCATGATCTCTATCATGATACCTGAGTTTGAGCCCTGCATCGGGCTATGGGCTATCAGCTCAAGGCTTGCTTTAGATCCTCTGTCCCCCTTTCTCTCTCTGCACCTTCTCCACTCACGCTCTCTCTCTTTCAATTTCTCTCTTTCTCAAAAATAAACATTTAACAAATGACAATAATTTTTTGCTGCAAAAAAGTTTTTCTGTTAAAAGTCAGGCAAGTATTGATTTTTTATAAAGTGGTCATGCAGATGGAAATAATTTCCCAGATTATTTCATAGCATATCAGCTTTGGATGCACAAACACAACCCTAGAGTCAGCAATTCATAATATGCATTCTGGGGCTGGTCTTCTGCAGGGAGCATCATGACTACGCTGCCACGTGTGAATTTCATTTCCCGGCTATGGCTTCTGTAATTCTTGTTCCTGTAAGGATGTATTTTATAGGAACAAAAATGGCCTATATTTGGTTAAAAAAATAAAGTGTTTCATTACAAATGCTGAATGTTGGATCAAACACTCATTAACTGAATAATATTACCATTACTTTCAGACTCAAAGTATTTTATATTTAACCTCTTCTTTCCCTATCAGTATAAGACTCCTATTCTTCACTTGAATAATTTGAATCCTCCTAAGAGGAAAAATAAACTCAAATAAAACTGTATTGTAATGTTAATTTACATAGAAAAACAGTATAAAGTAGGTTCTAGTGTAGTTTCGCTTATCTTAGAAGTATATTTTCTAATAGGTCTCTACCAGCTTAGATGTCAGAGATCTTATTTGAAAACTTCAAATCTTCAGTACCGCCAGGAAGGCTATATTTGAAAGATAACTGAAATTCTTAAGATTTAATTGTGACAGTTTTTAAAATGTTACTATAATAGTTAATTAGATAAAATACAGAAAAGAAGATTTTTATTGTCATTATTGTCTTAATAAAATAACTAAAGCCCAGCTTTACCCATATCATTCCCCAGCTTGAAAACACTTAATCAACTCCCCATTTACCCACAGAATAAAATGTGAATCCTCTCAGCCGTATGTAAAACCCTCAAGATGTGACCTGACCTATGCCACCTATCTTATCTCTCTGTTACATTCCCTAGTTGATCTTATTCTTAAAAGTATTCAAGAATAAGATTAGAGTCTTTCATTGATAGCCTGTGTCCATGTTAAGTATTCCTATCTTACTCTCATTTCTTTCTGCTATACAACCAGATAGCTAAAATGTTCTAAGTAAATATTCTGCTTTCATTCAAGACAAGGTAATCTGTCTTGCAGAGAATGGACTACATCAATTTAATTAATATGCTCAATTTCAAGTAAAGTAATGTATTATTACTATTCCATGGAGAATTCCCACACAGAGATAACACTGACACCTTCATAATGGACTCTATTTTGAAAATATTTTTTTTGAAGTAACATTATGCTCTTTCCCTCTTCACCCCAGCCCCCAACAGCATTACACTTGTCAAGATACACTTACATCCTTTTTTGCCATATGAAGCTCACCCTGTATGAGATGTTTGGCTGATTCAGAAGATTTTAGTGATCGAACTTTTAGAATGATAGGTTAAGTACTTTAAAAAGAATATTCTTAAACTGTACGCCACCACAACAACTAAAAACAGCAAGACTAATTCTTTCCTGTATAGAAACGCCTTCCCCTAACCTCTTAAGGCCTTTTTAGCTATGTGGTATCAATCTTGCTTTGGGATACGTGTTCTTACCTCATAATTATTGATTTCCACTTAATTCATGACCAGAATAAATAATCGGTGACCTTTCTCAGTTAGCAAGGGCTTATGTTAATATGCAACCTTACGGTTGGCGTCATAAATTCCTTTCAAAACAGAATGATCTTGTTTACTATTGATTTGAAACTATATTTCAAATGGTTTTTAAGATGGTGCAATAACCGATTTTTGTATAAGGTTTGGAAGGTCAAGCCCCTACACCTGACCTTTCTAAACCTATAAAGGTAGGAATGATGCTTAAGTAACCCTTTAACTCCTTTTGGATTCCCCCAACTTCATAGTAGGGGAAGCTCATTTGCATGCAAAGCTACCTGGTAGATAAAAGCAAAACTGAAGCACAAGTGACCTTGTGTCTAAAAATGACATGATTTACCTCCAGCATCGCCGTTCCTATTAAGCCCTCCTTGAGCACCACCACCACCACCACCACAGGCACAAACACTCTTTCCCACCTCTCAGTTCCCATAGAATCGTAGTGATGTCATAGCACTGTTGATTATTTTAAATGTTTATCTTACACTAGCCAGAGTTTCTGGAGGTCAGAGACTGTCGTACTCATTTCTGATTCCCCAGAAGTAGCTTCATATATAGTACATGCTCACTAATGATATATGCTAATGAATGAGTATAACTTTTCTATCCTCTCTGGTGTTTTTTTTTTTTTTGAACAAATGTAGCACTTTTGCTCAGTACTTTGATGATTAATCAAGTGTTCCCTTTAGTTGATTGTTTCTGCATCCCACTTAATTTTTCAATCACTAGAAAAAGAGCAGATACAAAGTTGCTGAGTGGTAATACTACGATTTCTTATTAATTAATTTATCAGTTCCAATAGCTATTAAGCAACTACTATGCCAAGACAGTGTTGGTCCTCAGGTCAAGATTATTTCTTTAAAAGATAAATTCAAGCCTCATTCCAAATGTACCAAATAAGAAATTCCAGGGAAAGAGCTGAAAAATCCCTGTTTTGAAGTCTTAAAAGGTGAACCTGATGATCAGCTAAGTCTGAAGATTCTTGAACTGGAATTTACAAAAAGAAAAACAAAAACATGCCACCGAAGACAAATAAGACAGTGTGTCCCAGTTCAGTCTCGTGCTTTTCTGCACTGCATGCCTAGTGAGTAAATCTGGATGTACAAAGAACCCACCACCAACAGTCAAAAACAGAACAAATACAAAAAATCAGAACCAATCTTAACAAGTAACAGATTACTTATGACAATAAATGGAATATACACACATATGAATGTTCTAGCCGATGGGGTGATTTTCTAGGACTGAGATATTAGAATCAAAGAACTTGTATGACAAAAATACCACTTAACCAGAACAGTGGAACAAAAGGGTAAAGTATACATATGTGCTGTAACATTTCATAGGGCCATAGAAATATCAATACATTTTAGATTCCCATTCTTGGACTGACAGAAAAGGTGCCTTTTAAAATATTAGAAAATGTGTTTAGCTGATGTCACAAGGTAACCCCATGAGCCCAGTGAACTACTAAAAGTGTAAAGCTAGGAGAAACCAGCTCTAACCAGGCAAAACAGCTTTGATAGACATCATCCATCTTTTATCAGCTGTAATATATGATTTCACATCCATGCAGGCAAGTTGGGACAGAAAAACATCCTAGAGAAAATCAAACCAGTGTAAAATTATACACACAGAATTGATGAAAGCCTACAGTGAAATATAAGTAATTCTTGAAGAGTGAAAGAAAGATGGGAATTTTTTTAATGGGTACATTCTCTCATCTTCAAATGAAAACATGCATTATCTATGGAATTATTTTCTGATATATTTAAGCTGAGGACAAAGCCCTTTAATATCATAGTAATTATTAATGGGTTATTGTTTGAAACTAGTATTTTTTAAAAAATTTTAATGTTTACTTATTTATTTGAGAAAGAGAGAGGGAGAGAGAGAGAGAGAGAGAGAGAGAGAGAGAGAATGCATGGGGGAGGGGCAGACACACACACACACACACACACACACACACGCACACACACAGAATCCAAAGCAAGCTCCAGGCTCTGAGCTGTCAGCACAGAGCCCAATGTGGGGCTTGAATCCATGAACCAGGGGATCATAACCTAAGCCAAAGTCAGACACTTAACCAACTGAGCCACCCAGGTGTTCCTGAAAATAGCATTTTTTTTGAGACAAGTTTTTTTTTAATAGTTTATTGTCAAATTGGTTTCCATACAACACCCAGTGCTCTTCCCCATAAGTGCCCTCCACCATCACCACACCTCTTTTCACCCCTCCCCCTTCCCCTTCAACTCTCAGTTCATTTTCAGCATTCAATAGTCTCTCAAGTTTTGCATCCCTCTCTCTCCCCATGTCTCTTTCCCTCTTCCCCTCTCCCTGGTCCTCCATTAGGTTTCTCCTGTTTTCCTCCTAGACCTATGAGTGCAAACATATGATATCTGTCTTCTGCCTGACTTATTTTGCTTAGCATGACACCCTCAAGGTCCATCCACTTTCCTACAAATGGCCAGATTTCATTCTTTCTCATTGCCATGTCGTACTCCATTGTGTATATATACCACATCTTCTTGATCCATTCATCAGGTGATGGACATTTAGGCTCTTTCCATGTTTTGGCTATTGTTGACAGTGCTGCTATGAACATTGGGGTACATGTGCTCCTATGCATCAGCATTTTTTCTGTATCTCTTGGGTAAATCCCTAGCAGTGCTATTGCTGGGTCATAAGGGAGTTCTATGGATAGTTTTTTGAGGAACCTCTATACTGTTTTCCAGAGTGGCTGCACCAGTTTACATTCCCACCAACAGTGTAGGAGGGTGCCCGTCTCTCCACACCCTCGCCAGCATCTATAGTCTCTTGATTTGTTCATTTTAGCCATTCTGACTGGCATGAGGTGGTATCTCAGTGTGGTTTTGATTTGTGTTTCCCTGATGATGAGTGATGTTGAGCATCATTTCATGGCTGAAGGACTTGAATGTGAGACAGGAAACCATCAAAACCCTCGAGGAGAAAGTAGGAAACAACCTCCTAGCCCTCCACCGCAGCAATTTCCTACTCGACACACCCTCAAAGGCAAGGGAAATGAAAGCAAAACTGAACTCTTGGGACTTCATCAAGATAAAAAGCTTCTGCACTGCAAAGGAAACAATCAAGAAAACTAATAGGCAACTGACAGAATGGGAAAAGATAGTTGCAAATGACATATCAGATAAAGGACTAGTATCTAAAATATACAAGGAACTCACCAAACTTCACACACACAAAACAAATAACCCAGTGAAGAAATGGGCAGAAGACATGAACAGACACTTCTCCAAAGAGGACATCCAGATGGCCTACAGGCACATGAAACGAAAATAGTATTTTTAAGGAATGCTTATTTTCAGGTATTCATTAAAGTGCTGTTGAGTGTCTAAGAAAGTTCTAAGCAGATAATTTAATTGATTTGCAAATGGATGGAATGAAGAAAGTCTGATCAGAGGCTTAATCAGATAGTTTGCTAAGACTTGAATGTGCCTGTTCAGGTTGCCAAAGATATAATTATAGTGTCGACATTCTAAACTCAGTAATATGCTTTTACCTTCAATGGACTAATGGAAAATTTGAAATCAGAGATTCTTCATTTAACTGCTCTTCACCCTAAAGTTTAGAGTACTTCAAAACCAATAGGTATAATACAAAAATAAAACCATGGGAGACATTTCACAACACAGAGATGCTAGGCTCTGATTTACTTCCCACCATCATGCATGTTTTTTCCTTCCTACTCTTATGCTGTGTTGATGATCTAGAGCCTGCAAAGAAGCCCACTACATTCTGTTTTCTTCTGATTATGCCTCATGACTTCCTGCTATAAGCTTTGTACTTCATAAAGGCCATCCTGAGATAGAAAAATAGGAACCATATCTTTTACTCTGCATAGTCCAGTGGACTTTTGATATTGTTAAATTAACCAATCAAACATATAAATGTTCATTATTTACACCTTGTCAACCTCCTCTCGATAAACTGTAACTTAATCACAGTAATGGTACATATAAGCATGAACTAACTAAGTAGCTACACAAGAGAGTACAGTTTTAGGTGTTGAGCTGTATTTGACTAACTCTCCATTCACATCAGGATTTAAGGTAAGTAGAAAAGAAAAAAACTGAAAAAGCTTGGAGGTTGGTGAAAGATAAGAACTTGCAGAAATAGATAATAGAATACCATGCTTCATGTTAATTATTGCATTTTCTTCATTTTATTCTTAATTTACCCACAGTTAAGTCTTTCAGATTTAAGCTCCAGTTCCTAAAGCTTTCACAGTGAGGGGAGAGCAAGTGAGAAATGGGAAGAATCGTGAAAGGATTAACATGGACACTTTGTTCATCTGCTCTCCTTTTTCCTGCTATCATCTCAGCATCTGAGTTCTTCAAGAGATACAACTGGACTCCGACATCAGGAGTTTCTGGGGGAATTCTGGGAGGACAGTTGCCTCACCTGGACTCTTCCATTCTGAAGAAAATAGACCCAATTCCCATATTAATGTTTTGGCACCTAAACAGGTGGGGAATATATTGAGGAAGACTGAAAAAAGGCAAAGGCCAAAGGTTGCTTATTTATCTCCAGGAATAATTGTGCCATAGGTTTGCAAGCTGGTTTTACATGACTTTGCTTATGTATTTCCCATACATTTACATGCCACTTGCAAAAATGCTTACTCTGTATCAAATCAGATCAAATAATTAGCAACAATGGACAACTACTGTCTAATTTACTGCTTTTATAAAATGAAGCTTATGTTCACAGATACTAATGTAGAGAAGTAGACAAAGTAGCTTTAAGCTCTCAATGGATCATAATTTAAAAGAGTGCACTTATGTTACCAAATTCTTGATGGTTTCTAGGACAAGCACTTTTTGCAAAACTTCTTGCAATTAATCTTGTAAACTTCCCAATTAGACTTATTTTGGGAGAAAGTAATAGCTGTTCTTCTCATTAGTGTGTCTGACTGTAAGACAGGAAGGATTTGAGAATAACCAGGAAGCCAGGTAAATTAAGGTCAATGCTTGAAACTTTTATTTAATGTTATACTTTTCCTGAGAAGTTCTTAAAGGACCATTTGTTAATTTAATCAAAAGTTGCTGGCATAAATGCTATCCTGAGGGTGGGGGCTGATGGGATGAGGTGGAGGAGAGGAGGGAGAATTGAGCCTGTGACAGGATTCTAAACTTGGCTCAACATTCATCATCTCAAAGGTGACTGTGTCATCATGACAGATCATGAAGGGGAAGGACAAATGATGAGCTGGGAGGGGGACTTAAATACGGGCAGAGGATGCTCATTAGTTACATTATCTTGACCTAATGGAAGTCTTGGCTTAGGAAGGTGGCACTTACATGAATGAAACTCATGTCCTAAATTCAGGATGCTGGCAGAGTAGAAACAAGTTACCAGAAGGTCGTGGGTCATAATCTCAATACGTAGTTTATGGAGTCTGGGAGATGAGTGGTGAAAAGTAACCACTGCCTAAATAATATTTGGTAATGAAAATTGATTTCAAATGCTCTCTCTCTCTCTCTCTCTCTCTCTCTCTCTCTCTCTCTCACACACACACACACACACATACACCCCAAACAGACTCACTATAACTCTGATAAAAATAAATAAAAGTAACTCTATGATAAAAGCAAGTTTAATTTGGGGTGATTGCTATATACTCATTTGCTTGATCCTTTTGGAGATGTTATTAGGTTTAGTCAAATATGCTTTCCTTGTTACCTATGCATAATACTTTTAAAATATGAAAACTCTGGAAAGAAGCCCAAATTGCAGAATTAAAAGTGCATGTGCTGACAATCTCCTATCAATTAACTATATCTGGACTCCAAAGTATTTTAAAATAACTAATTGTTGAACTGCAAGAATGTCTATTATCTCCTTCACTTATAAAGTAAATTAGAGCTGTTGGAGGATTTTCTTTCTTCCATTTCTTTCTTTTTCTTTCCTGAAGCTTACATTGTATTGGGGAAAAGAAAACAATCTGAACACATATTTATCAAGAAACAAATAGCACTTACTATGTATAGGTAATGTTCTATATGTTTTACAAATATTAATGCATTTGATACTTACTACAACCCTGACCTTGGTATGTGAAGTGGTGTGTTACTTGAAGGTAAATAGATGGTGACCACAAAACCTAAAACAACCTCCAGGAAGTTGGTAATGAAGTTTTTATACCAAAACATAACAGAAACATTCATAACAGAACCATTAAGAAAAAGGAAACTACAGCCCATTATCCCTCATGAACTCAGATGAAAAATTCTTAGAAAACTTAAGCAAAGGTGGGGCACCTTGGTGGCTCAGTCAGTTAAGCATCAGACTCTTGATTTCAGCTCAGGTCATGATCTCACAGTTTGTGAGATGGAGCCCCGGGTTGGGCTCCATGCTAACGGCATGATTTCCCATGGGATCCCCTCTCTCCTTCTCTCTCTGCCCGTCCCCACATTTTCTCTCCCCTAAAAATAAATAAATAAGCTCAAATAAACTTCAGCAATGGCAATCCAATATAAAATTGGATATTTTATGCATACATACATACATACATATATGAATGGTATAGATCATGTCCATGTGAGGATAATCCCAAGAATGTAGGATTGCCCCCCTCACATACTCTCCCTCTCCAACTTCAGTTCTATTTACTGATTTATACTTACTCTACAAATACTGCCTTGTGTGGGATGTTCCCCTTCCACATTCTTTTCCAGCTTCCTACACTTCTCTACTCATTACAGCAATTATTATTTTAGAGTTGTTTTGGCCATTAGATTATTAGTTGTTGGAAGCTGGGACTATGTATTACATATTTCTGAATTCTTAAAACTTGTCATACTTCTGCTATTTAAAACATATCTGTTGGATAGAACAGCACTAGGGAGGTGCCCAGAGAGGTCCTAACTCTAAAATTGCCCCTATTTACCTACTGTTAAAATTCCTCATTAAAGCTTCTGTCCTTGGGGGAAATGTTCCTGTCCTTTATTAATATGCAAACATTTCGAACTACTTAACACATTTCAGGTTTTTGACAGCTATTTACACCCTGGTGTTAATTGGTTTATCCCAGCCTTTCTGCTGTTGTAGTTTGCTGCCAGCAGGATTTAGGGAAATGTGCATACAGAGTGTGTTTGTGTGTGTGTATGTGTGTGAGTTAGAAAAGAAAGAAGAGAGGGAGGGTGGAGTGGAAAGAAAAGAGAAAGGAGAAAGAGTTTAAATTTACTAAGTGCCTGAAAGGAAGATCATTGATGAAATTTAGCACTGCAGAGGTTTGCCCAGAACCAGAGGAGGTAAGTGAAATTCTAGGCAGAATTATGATTCTGTCCCAAGTGCACACTTGGGACAACAAATAATTGGGAGTCCTTGAATAATATCGTTTAATATTTGTTCAACATCTATTAAAATGGAATAATAATAGTAATAATAATAATACAATGGAATATTATATGGCCTTAAAAAGGAGATCCTGCCATTTGAGACAACATGGATGAACCTGGAGGACATTATACTAAGTGAAATAAGCCAAACACAGAAAGAAAAAAAACTAAATGAGTACACTTATATGCAGAATCTAAAAAGTCAAATACATAGAAGCAGAGAGTAAAGTGGTGATAACCCAGGGACAGGGAGGTGAGAGAAATGGGGAAACATTGGTCAAAGAATACCAAGTTCCAGTCGTGTGGGATAAATAAATCTAGAGATCTCATATACATAGAATGACTATAGTTAATAATATTGTATAGAATATTGGAAATTTGCTAAGAGAGTTCAGACACTCTCACCATACAAACACACACACACACACACACACACACACACACACACACAGGTAATTATGTGAAGAGATGGATATACTTATTAGCTTACCTATACTAATCATTTCACCAAATATATGTGTATCAAATCATCATGTGGTGTACCTTAAATATGTATAATTTTTACTAAAAAATTTAAAGACTTACAAGATTAGCTATTAAAATTGAAAACAAATATATATTTGCCTCTTATCTCCTTCCACCAATAAAAATGGAATTAACATACCACCAAAAATCTGCAAGACATTTCTCTTTTTGATGTTTATACTAGTTGGTCTCTATATGTCAGTGTGTCTGTATATACAATTTTCTTAACCAAGCTTCTTTTAAGGCATATTGAAAGGAGTACACTATAAATGGTAAATTCCTCTTTTCTGGTAAGAAGATTTATATCATGCAGTAGAATTTTTTTAGAATTCTGTTGATTATAATTCTATATAAGAGTTATATAATGACACAGTTGCATTAAATCCATTCTATAAATGCTATAATAAATAATAAATACAAAAATAATTTATATATAATTATAAAATTATTTATATAATATATAATACATATTTATATTTATAAAATAAATACAAATATAATTTTATATGATATAAACTATATAATATATTATTTTTTATATATAACATATATATTACTCATCCAGTATTCAATCCAGAA
Organism: Suricata suricatta; assembly: GCF_006229205.1. Taxonomy (NCBI): domain Eukaryota; kingdom Metazoa; phylum Chordata; class Mammalia; order Carnivora; family Herpestidae; genus Suricata; species Suricata suricatta. Next base: position 113,465,328 of record NC_043705.1, read on the forward strand.
TCACAAATAACATTTGTATGTCATGCATTTTTAGGTGTCTTTAATCTGGAAAACTTAGACAAATCTTTCATGAGCTTACATGACCTTGAAATATTTGGTGAGTTCAAGCTAATCTGAATATTTCTTAATTGTGATGGAGTATTTGTGTCGAAGCTTCCATATGAATAGCTTCAAGGTCTGCATTTTTTGCAGAAGTATTACAAAAGTGATATTATATCTTTCTTGTTGCATGATATCAGGAGGCACATGATATTGAGTTGGTTCATTACTAGTTAAGTTTGATCACTTAGATTATGTCTACCAGATTTGTTCACCATAAGGTTCTCATAGCTCTTTGTAAGAAACACATATTGTATGGATTCTTTGTGACTCAAAAATATCTTCTTTCTCATCATAAGTTTCACCACTATAATTCACCCACATAATCTCTACCTAAACGAATTTATTCCACTAGTATCTGTGAAATGGTGATTTTGTAATTCTATAATTTCTTCTATGCTTATTGAAATTCTCCTAGAAGATATTTTCTTTCTTCCCATTTATTCCTTTTCTTCATTTATATTGGCATGAACACTTGATCTAAATTTGCTTTATGGGCTATAATATGCTAATACCATTATTTTTTTAGTACCTAAATTCTCCCAGATTTGGTCAGTGGCAGCCATTTCAAAGTAGTTCCAATGTTGTTTCCCCATTATTCCTAGAGCCCTTCTTTTTCTTTCTGATTGTAATCTGACCTTTGTATGTTCTTTGCACCAGCTTACAAATCAGTCATTTATATGAGACCTTAGGTTGCTTTTATCAGAGAATGGCATTTAGAAACCAAGGTCTGGGTAAAAGGTATGCTCATTGCAACTGCAGTGCCTTGCTTCTAAATCCAGTCACAGATGATGTGTGTATTAAATACACACACAGACATGCACACATACATGCATGTACACACACACCTTTATATTTAGTTTTGTATTCACCTATCTATTTATCTCTGTGTTATTTATTTATTTATTTATTTTATTTTATTTAAAGCATGAGTTCAATTACAATCGACACTATAGGGATCATTCCAGTCTTTTCCTTTCTATATTTTCAACTTCTAACATGAATACATCTGGTCCTCATAAAGAACACATTTATATGTTTGTTTATCTCAGAATAAATATAAAATAATTTAGAATTTCCAATATATACCACCACAGAAAACAAACTTACTTAATAGAATTCAGTATTTGTTTATAGCATCTTCTAGCTTTAGCATATATAGTGAACATACTAATTTTGAAGTTACTTACTAACACACCCTCCCTTGTGGTTTTGTTATTTATTTTCAGTACAGGTTAGCTTATTCATTATAGCTTTTCATTTTGATATATTTCTTAACCTGGATAATTGCATTTGTTTTAGCGTTTGTTTTTTAATTTTTTGTTTATGAGAAAAACATAACATGAGTTTAAAAACCAAAGCTATATAAAAAGGAACACACAGAGAAGTGTCCCTTTCCCCCTTCCTTTCTATCCTGTTCCCATCCTTCATTCTTTCCACCTCTTTCCTATGCACCTTCTATACAGCATATCATTCATTTCTGATCTCTCTCTTTCCTGTGTTTTTGCACAATGATCAGAGATATTTTTGTATTTTTATAATCCTATTTTTTCTGAGACAAAACAGTTTATTATAGATATTTTTGCCATTGTATTTTTTTGCCTAAAATATATTCTAGAAATTATTTCCTACTCATTTATAGAAATACAGCATCTTTTTTTTTTTAAACAGCTGCATGGTATTTTATTGTGTGGATGGAGTTACTCAACCATACCGTTTTGGATAGAAATTTGCATTGTTCTTAATATTTTCCAGAAACTTTAATTTTAATAAAGTTGAAAATTCTGCTTTTTTACTAAAATGGACAAAATAATTATTGAAATAAATAAAATGATCCTTATGACTAAGAGTGACTAGAAGATTTCTTTTGGTATATAAAAGTCAATACACAAGACATGGAACTTATTCAAGAATTCATCTAGAAGCTGGAGATAGTACGAAACAGTGGGTTTGGACAATTGTAGGAGGAAAGCAAATGTAATTTCTATCATTGTACACTATATTTATTATTCACAATTCGCATTTCATCAGTATCATAGGTAATTCCAAACAAAACATCTGAATATTTTAGCTCTATACTCTGTTTACATGTGTATTCTTAATTAAGTATTAAGTATCTATAAAAACTAAACGAAGATAAGCATATACCTGGATAATAGAAAGAATAGAAATCATTGTTGTTTGAGAAAAAATGTAAAACTGTCTATATCCAAGTAAAATTACGCATGTATATATAGTGCACACACACATACACACACACACACACATATATATGAGACAGTCAGGCAGAGAGATAGAGACTGTCAGATAGCATATATAGATATTATATACTACACATTATATATTTTATGTTATTTATATACTATATTTCATACATATATATATATACAGACTACAAATTACTAAAGTAGAGTAAAAAACATTAATTGAAACTAACCTCCATTATTTATCTATATTACTGGATTGAAAAAGCCTCTCCTTCAATAAAGGGGTGCTTAAGTAAGGGAAGTTTGTAAGGTGGAGTGACCCCACAAACAGATAAAGACAGGGCAAGACCTCTGCTCTGAAAACATGTCCTCCATTTGGGATAAGTTGTCTATATTCAGTATACAGTAAACATTCATTCATTTGCAAGTAACAGAACATATAACATAAAAGAGATCAAACAAAAAAAGTAATTTATTGACTCAGAAAACTCGAGCCAGAAATCTCCATTTCGGAAAAGTCTTTATCCAACTGATAAACTATGTCTCCCCAAACCAGATTCTTTTGTCTCTTTAGTTTACTGTCAATTACATCAGTTTTTTCTTTTGTTAAATCAGGATATTTGCCAGAAACATCCAAGCAGCAAACATGACTCACTATATTGCTCTTCTTGCCTGTTCAACCCCAGTAGGAGACAGTGCATCCCTGTACTAACCATTGAGCAATAGCCTTGTGCTTCACTTTGGGACAACTGAGATTACATTTCCACATCCAATCAAACAGTGTAGCTGGATGATTGAACACACTTGTTGTCTTACCTCCTGACACCTATTTGAAATATCTATCACTAAGAGCTTGAGATAGGGTCAATTGATTTCAAATCACAGGTTGCTATTCAGTGGGCTGAAACTGACTGGATGTTGCAAAAACCTTCAACAATATATGGTACACCCAGTAATCACTTCATATGTCCAACTATGTCTATCTGAAAACAGAGAAATGGGGGAAGTATTCTGTTGGTGCAGCTTCACAGATTATTTCCATATTTTCATTTTAGAATTCCATGAGTAGCATCTCTTTTCCTTAAATGATGATGCTCAGGCTTCCAATTACTATAGGCCTCTTTTCTTTCCAGCCAAAAATTAAGAACAATGTTTTAGGTGCTTTTTCTAACCTGTATATTTTTGTTATAATCATTTATTAAATAGAAAGAGGTGACTGTGAGGAGAAAGTTTATAGAGATGTTTTCAAGTTTCTCCTTTATTTCCAAGACTCCAAGAAACTTGAGATAAAGTATCTGTTACAAAGAAATTTTGGTAATAAGTTTAACATATTTAAGAATATTTAATATATTTTAAATTAGAACCAAATATGATCCTTTATTTCCATTATGGCAAAAAAGAAAAGTGGAAAAGATGTCATTGGCTACGTAATAAAACATTTCCAAGGTTGGTGTACTGTGACTCAGAAGTTTCCACTTTCCTATTTTTTTCTTTAGGACATGTTATATGACTTTGTAGTGTGGGGAATTGTTGGCAGAAATGAAATCATTTAATTTGACACTTTCTGTTTTTAACTTCTTTTTGGTAAATGTGTGTACTGTGCCTTAAAAAGTAAGAAAAACAGGAGTGCCTGGCTGGCTCAGTCAGTTAAACATCCAACTTTGACTCAGGTCATGATCTCATGGTTCATGGGTTTGAGACCTGCATCAGGCTCTGTGCTGACAGCTCAGAGCCTGGAGCCTGCTTCAGATTCTGTGTCTCCCTCTCTCTCTGCTCCTCCCCTGCTCATGCTCTGTCTTTCTCTGTCTCTCAAGAATAAATAAATGTTAAATTAAAAAAAAAACAAAAACAAAACTAGAACTGCTTAAATGTTATACCTATCTGCCAAGAGAAGGGAAGTCTCATTTTGGGGAAAATAGACAATCACATTAGGGTAGCTTGACAAAAATGAAAATTAATTATTTGTAAGCCTTAAGGGAAACCATTAGTCTAAATAGGAATGCTAAAAGAACACACTGTATAAGGAGAAAGGAGGCTTTTTTTCCCGTCACACTAATTTATGCAGAAACTAAACACAAATATAATGATCATGGAATATTTGTTTCTACTGCATTGTTTGAATTAATGTCTCCAAGGAATAGACTATCAAGTTAAATCAGCATTAAGAACCTTTTCATGAATTTCATAGTCTCAAATTAGCATTAACTATTTGGTATTCAGAATGCCAATCTTCAAAACTATCTTAATGAAATTATCTGTTTTTAGAGGATATTCCTTATAATTTGTTCAGTGTTTTGAGTGTAGCAAAAGTTCCTCAAAGAGAAAAATCATGGGGATTAATTTGCTAATTAAATTACTTAAAGAGAAATAAAAAGAACAGACACTGTAATTGCATCCTGAATTAATGAGTAGTCTTCTTGGGGCTCAGTCAGCTTTAAGATTATGGGGAAAGACAAAGGACCTCAATTCCTGTGAGGCAATAGGCATATATGTGATTAATAAGATGAACAAATCCAAGGAGTCTTAAGACCCATATGAAACTTACAACCAAGACACAGCCTCTGGAGTGGGTTAGGTCAAAGGGAAAAAGTCAGAAGTCTTTGGAAGGAGGTGGAAGGTCCTGACGGCTCCATTTGATTTCTCCCCATTGAGATTGTACAAATGACAAACAAGGTAAACAATGTTCAGACAACAGTGTAAATTTCTGGCTAGATGGTAGAACTATGTGCAATGTCCACACATTGCCTTTAAATAGCAGAAGCCTATTATCTTGTAAGGGTCTTAAATAATAAGTTATTTGGTGACATGTCTAGAATTTCTCCTCCATCTCTCCTCATCTCCACATGGCAGGATCAAGAATTTGGATAGAGCTTGACTACCTGTAATTCTACAGGATAGTGATGACCCAGAGAAGCACTGTTTTACTACTGGTGATATTTTTGTGATCTCAATATACTCATGACTGGTGGCCTAAAGGATATATACGTACTAACTACAAATATCTTTTTATACTTTTTGATTTACTTTTATAAATAAAGGGAGGAATCAATCAATATATTCAGAATCCAATACTATGATTATCATTATACTGCTTCTATATCATTCAATTTTCAGGTATTAATATGATACATGGATTTTTTTAATTAAAATTTTCCTCCTAAATAAATCGAAATACTTATCACCTGAAGTTTTAAGAAAGTTGAACCATCAGATTTTTTTCCTAAAGAATGTGAAAGATGCCACAGAGCCCTTACTGGTGAGGGGCAAATGCCTGTGTTTCTTGTCATGCAGTCAACTTGCTTCTGTGCTGGATTGCCCAGCTAATTCAACCTCTAGTTCCATTTTGCCTACCATGACTTCTACCCAGAAATAAGGAAACAGCTTGGAGAAGAAGCTGGAGGTAGAGATTATGATAAAAATTTAGGAGTGAAGGATTCTGCACAACTCTGGAAGTAGGTGAAGGGAAGAGATGGTTGAACCAACATTCCTTCTACCACCAGCTGGAAGCATTTTTCACTCCTGACATCAAAAAGTTAATTGTTGAATTCAATACCTTGCGTGTGCCAAGCTGAATGCTGTTGGGATGTTGCTTTAATCAGATGGCAGAAGATCTCTGATTCCCTCATTCTCTAGGTTTCCATTCTGGTCACGTGTCTCCCTGTTTGGATAGTTTTCCAGTCTACACTGACTCTTATTCCCCCTTATGTCTCAGATCAGCTAGTACAGGCTTCAATATATAATATTCTTACAAGGAGTTCTGACTGAATCTAGGTTTAGCAAGATGAGGGGTTCTTCATTTTATGAAAATATATGTAATGCCTAATCTAAGTGAACAGATATATTCAGCATGACCTCATTTTCAAGTTAACCTAACATTTTGTATTTTTATACAAGTGTCTTGGAGGAGTGGATGGGAGCCAAACCAAAGGTACAAGAGCATGAAGAGCAAGATAACTTACACAAGCAAGATTAGAAGGAAAACTACCTCAGAGGTATCTGACAGTTTCGTTAAGCCACACATTTCGAAGAATGATTGACACATAGGCTAGTGGAAGTTAACAGGCTACATTTTTGTAGTCCACCACCCAGATTTGGATACCCCATCTTAATGCTTTGAACTTCCCATAAGAAATGGGGCCATCGTTCTTCACTACCTAATTTCAAAGGTTTTTTTGGACAATTGCAAGGGCGATCATTAGTAAGTGCTAATTATCTTGTCAAAAAATTCTTATTAATAAAATATAACCAGTGAGAGGGAACATCCTGGTAACTTATCACAAGGATCTTTTCTTTAATCTGTTTAGCATATATTCACTAATAACTTGTACAAGAATTTTACTTATCACATGTGTGAGTACCCTGTATCTAGGTAAGACAGAAATTATATTAGATGAAAGGAATAGCAGTAATAAAATAACTTGGCACCTGGAGTTGTAAGGCAACCTAACAAATTGAAATTTAGTATTTATAAAGATGATAAGGCCTTAATTTGCTTGAAAACCTAATTGCTTAAGCACAACCTTAGTGGGAGCAGGGAGCATAATTTAGTCCAGTAGGTGAAAAGTAAATGTAAGGCTTTAAGTCAACTGGAACCTTTCCAGAAAGCAAGCAGCATGGTAAAACTAAGTATTAGGAAAATCATTATTTTAGACTACACAATGGATTTCCCTTTCTAAACAAAAACACCAAGCTCTTCATTCAGGTTGGGTATCGCAGATAAGCTGTTTCTCACTTAAAGGGGAATATTAGGATGAGGAAGAGAATGAGTAATGTGGCTGGAGTCAAGGTGGAGAGAAGGGAAATGCTAAGCCAAGAAGAGAAGACAGAGGGAACTAAGAAAAAAAAAAAAAGAATGATCTTCAAATATCTAAGTAGCCTACCTGTCATTTAGAGAAGATCTGATAGTTGGAACCTGAACCCCCAGGAAGAATTGAACAGAAAACACACTTGAATCACTTTGGAAGAATCTTACTGTTTTTTTAATGGAAAGCTTTTAAGTAATAAAATCTTTGAAAATTTATAGCAGAAATTTTGAAAAATCAAGAATGGTGGAAAGGAAAAAAAATTGCACATAATCCGACAGATGTGGAAACACTCTCCCTGCAAACAGCTGAATAAAAGCTACATATTATAATTTATCTCACTGGTAGGAGAAAGATTATTTCTGATATTCAGTTTTCTCATTGAATTAGCAAACAACTGAAAAAGTACATGGAAGCACTCAGAAAACTAGGCAAAATGAGAGGGCAGTGTGAGGGTGCCCACAAGTGGGGCCACCCTTATTAGCCTGTTTTAAGATGTGGTCTGTCTTGCTCAGGTGAGGATTACTTGTTCCTGAGCATCATGAAACATGCGAGTATTGTCTCAATCTCACCAAAGGAATAAAAACTATAACTTTGTATTCTCTGAAGATCAGTCAATAATCCTATACAAAATACATCCTGTATAAAACAGCTTATAATTTAGAACAGTACACAATTATTCAGTTGTTAAGGGTCTATTTCTTTTCTATTTTCTTCTTGGTTTAAAATAAAGATTATGATTACATAAGTGAGGTGCCTCCTGGCTAAGCATTAACCGAAACTGTGTCACTTAAAGATCGCATTGCTTCAGTTTACTGTATCCACTCCGAACCCTGCTAATTTGCTAATTGGGTATGATTTCTGCCTGTAACTCACCAGAATCCTTATGCAGGCAAAGTTAACAAGTCATTTCATAGGTGCTGAACTGCAGTTTTGGTTGCCTTTTCCATGTTTAACAGACTCTGTTTTCTTTGTGACAGTATTTGGAATCCTTGGAGAAGAGGTTTCCTGTTTTTTGTCATTTTACACCCATTATCTTGTTCCACTGCTATCTTGACATATTCCCTTCTCACAGCTTTGATTCGGGAGCCTGAGATAATAAATGAGTTTAGGCTGTGTCTGGGAGAGACTAGACATTCTTGAGTATGAGCGTCCTCTGTAAAGTTTACACAGCTTTGCTCTGCCCCCATTTGGTTCTGCAGGCTGGCCAGGGTTGGGATCCTCTGACAGGCCATATATTTCTTCCCCAAGCAGAGTTTACATTCATTTCTTGGGCAGAAGAGGTGACCTTTGTGCCAAATACTGCTACCTAGCAATTGGAGACTTTGCTTACACATTGTCTGAAAGCTCAGACAGGAATATTGCTAATCTATGCATGACTTTGCTCCTCACAGCCTCGGGAATAATTCCTGGAGATTGGAGAGGGATCTCACTCCATTCTCTACACCAGTCACGTCACCTTAACTGTATTCCCTTCTCTGGTCAGCCATTCTAAAATAAGCTGTCTTGGGGTGCCGGGGTGGCTCAGTCGCTTAAGCTCAGACTCCTGATTTTGGCTCAGGTTGTGATCTCATGGTTTGTGAGTTCAAACCCCACACTGGGCTCTGCGCTGGCGGATTCTCTTTCTCCCTTTCTCTCTCTGCCCCTCCCCTACCTGTGAGTGTGTGTGCACACTCTCTCTCTTTCAAAATAAATAAATAAACTTTAAAAAAGTAAATTAAAAAATAAACAAAAAAAAATCCCTCCATCATTCTCTATACCATTATCCTGCTTTAAATTTTGTTTACATTTTTGTTTACTGTATTGTGTTATTCAGCTATTGCTTGTCTCCCTATGCCCCCCTCCCCGAATGTAAGCACTCTAAGAGCAGGGAGTTTGTTTTTGTCCAGGACTGCAACCCCAGTGCCTAAAATAGTGCCCAGAACAGCATAGGTTTTCAAGAAAACTTGTCTAATAAATAACTGGTTTTGCTAGAGTGATGTATAGAAACAGCTAAAGAATGTGGTGGTTTGCTTTCTCTTATATGCTTGTTTTCCTGCCCCTAGCATAAGCACACACTTAATATGCACACACAGAAATCAAGGGTGGTTTGCCTGGTCATCCGTCTTATGTTAAAAAAATATGTACTCAGTAACTATTTGTTGATAGAGCAAATGCATTAATGAAAGCATGAGTGTGACAACTAAAGGTTGTGTAAAAATATTTTTCTAATGGGAGCACTGAAAGAATAACCCAGGAAGAAAAGAAGAGAAGAACTGAATGAACAGGACAACTTTCATACCTTCTTGCCTAACTGGAAAGACATTATGAGGATGGCACTGAGCTTTTCCCTCTAGTCATTACTGGTGAGACAAGGAGAAAACCCTAGGTGAACAAAGTAAAATATGAAGGGAAGGGGTCCCACTGAATGGTAAATAGGTTGAAATTCAATAAAAGAGTTAGAAAAATATTCTAATTTGCTCCCCATGTTACTGGAGAAACAATTTTAACTCTTCGGTCAGAAGTGTCGACAGTATTCTCATCAAAAAGGCATAGCTGAAGGGAACAATAAGGCTGGCCAGAATGTCTTCCATCTCAAGGTGCAATTTAAAAATAACTTTGTCTTCTCTAAAGATACGGAAACAGGATGAGGAGAGCAGGGAGCGGGATCCAGAGGAAATAGGTATTTTCAGTCCCTTAATAAACATTGACTTGACCTGCCTTTTAAGACTGACAGAGTTAGCCCCCAGGATACCTCCAGGCTTGCTGCATATAATCTGGACCACCACGAAGTCCTGGGACAAAGAATCAATTTGCAAGATCCCAAGGACCTGGTGGCACCTTCCAGCTCCTGAGAAAGGCATCTTGATGAAGGTGCACACATAAATGTTCAAATGTTCTCGGCTGCTTGGCAGAGAGCCTAGAGCAGGAAAAAAAACATTATGCTTCTTTTTGCAAAGTGCCATTAAAAGCCACGGACCATGCCAGATTGAGTTATGAGATGCTTCTTTGCTTTTTGGCTTCCTCGGTATGTCTTTAAGGGTCAGTACAAAGTTTCTCCATAGCCATTTCTCAGTCCTGCAATTACAATTTGCAGAAGCATCTTCCCCTGCAGTTGATAATTAATAAAATATAAGAAAAAGTACCTTTCATAATGCTGATTTTAAAAATTGTGCATACTAGTATACGGGCAAAGTGCTGTCTCTATATGGACCCCTTTAAAGAAAAGGCTTTCTGATTTCTGACAGTTTATGGGGATATTTCTTAACAATAGTTTTCTTTCACACACACACACACACACACACACACACACAAAACATTCAACTTCGTTTCTTAAAATTTTATTGCTACTTTTTTTTCCTTCTTACATTCATTCTTCCTCAAAGAGCAGATCCATCAAGCCATCTGCTTACCCCTAGCTAAGAGTTCTAAAAAGTTCTACTCTACCAGAACATTGGTTGCACTGGTTTTTTTTTTTTTTTATCAGTTTTGATGGTCTATTAGCCCCCAACTGGTATGAACCATATTTTATTCAGAGCTTGGTATTAAAGGAGCAATCAATGAAATTAATTACCGCATTTATTGAAAGCGTATCATATGCCAGGTACGATTTACATACATTAGGTCATTCAGTCTTCTCAACAATTCTGTGAAGGAGAACTATGTTTGTACAGGTGAAGGAACCAAATCACTGAGAAGTCACATTCCTAGGAAATAGTCGAGACCCAAAACCATGTGAATGTCACCACATCCTCTTAACAAAAGTGTGTGTAGTAGGCCCTCAACTGCATACTGCATGAACTGTTATCTGTTGAGTGTAGAACTGCTGGAGGCTTAATATAGCCAACGTGATCTTATGCCCTCAAAACAATTCTGGAAACACCTAGTTCATCTTGTTAGTATTTCCATTGCAAGTCTGCCCTAGTAGACTCCCAGATGCCTCACTGTCCTTACCATCCTTCTGCCTAGTGACTCCATCTGAGTCCAGTTTAGCTAGTGTCATTGCAGCTAGCAATAACAAAGTCCTATTTGCAGAGGCATTAACATAGGCTTGGGTACATTTTTGTGTGTCTCCCATGCCTCTTTCTCTTGCAGTTCAATGCAAAATACTTAGTAAAATCCTCTTTATGGATATGCCCCCTTCTGGAGATGTGGGGAGGGTACATAACATTTTTTCTGACATTCTCTGCTCTTGGGCTGTCATTTCACATGCAATCTGTACCTTTTTCCTGATAGAACTATCATGCCCAGTTTCTCAGTCTGATCTTCAAAGACATGCAACCAGAAGGCCCTGTTGCATGGGAAAGGTCATCTCATCATAAGCTAAAAGAGACAGACAGTTCATGATTCACAGCCTTAGCATCAAGTGAAACTACCTAACTCCTGAGGAAAGCTGACAGATGCTTCTAAAATGCATCATGTTCCCCCACAATGAGTATTGGCTACTAAGGGTTGGAAGGTAGAAGACACCACTAGAGGGGCACCTGGGTGGCTCAGTCAGTTGAGCTTCCAGCTTCAGCTCAGGTCATGATCTCACAGTTTGTGGGTTCCAGCCCTGCGTTGGGCTCTGTGCTGGCAGCTAGCTCAGGGCCTGGAGCCTGCCTCAGATTCTGTGTCTCCCTTTCTCTCTGACACTCCCCTGCTCACGCTGTGTCTCTCTCTCAAAAATAAATTAAAAACATAAGAAAAAATTTTAAAAGACACCACTAGGACAGTGTCACTTTGAAAAGTTGCTGCAAATTATATATATCAGCTTTTATTTTTTAAAACCATCACAGAGTTAGAGTAGGGCTATTAGAAGCTTATTTTATAGTCCAATATTTTAATAGGTGGTTAAACTATGATATCATAGTACCTCATGTACGGTAGCCAATAGAGAGAATAGCCAAGCTCAGCTTTTATATAAAGGCAATTAAACTGCAAGCATCTAATATTTCTTGAGTATTTATTGTATTCAGGCATGGCTAAGCACTTTTCATTTATTATTTCATTTACTACTCATTATTACTTTCAGAGACAAAAACTAATATATCATCCTCATTTTTCATATGAGGAAACTGAGTCATAGGAAAATTAAGTAACTCTCCCAAGGCCGCAAAAGTAGTGAATGGAGCTAGAATTTGAACACTGGCAATATTAACTATTGCAGTTGTCTTTGCTTGCTTAACAGGAGCCGGGAGAATACCCCCTGAGAATGTATTTGGATGGAAATGGCAAAATATAAGACTAGAGAAGCAATAATTCATTGTCTTGAGGACACGTTCTCAGGATACATATGAAACTTTGGCAAAGTCCTCAGGGGTAGGACAAACTCCCTGCTAAGATGGTTCTTCAAAGTCTAAAGAAAATTGACCAATGCTGAACAAAATGGAATGCCTGAGTTGCCCTGGAATATGGTAGAGGAAGAAAACAGATTGGGGAAAATGGGTACTGGAATGGATATATTAAGTAAACTAAGATACCCCATTCCCCAAGGATTCCGTGCCATTGAAGGGCTCAGAGAACACATGATTTATCAAATGTATCAGAAATATCTGATAAGAGGGGCATCGCTGGCATAACTAAGTTCCATAGTAGCTCTCTACAGGCCACAGCTGATGGTAGGGGAAGCACTTACAGATTTGGACTCATTAATATTCATGAAGATGATGAGGTCCCAAAGAAATAGAGGCCAAGTGGTGATACTTAACTGTCAAACAATTTCTGTGATAACCAACAAGCCTGAAAGGACATCCAGTGGTTTTGCTTAACCCACACAAAGTGGTGAAGATGGCTAATGGAGTATGATACCCCTACAGAAAAGTAGGCAAGTATTTTATTTTTAAAGCTTAATATCAACAACTGAAAGGATACAGGAATGGAAGACAGGAGACTAAAGGTGGTAAGAAGGCATAATCTCTTGTTCAGATCCCAGACATAAGGCCATTTTCAAATCCAGAAACTATTGACAGAAGAGCTGGTTCATTTACTAAGAGGAAGCAATATAAAACACCATAACAAGGACATACTGTGGAAATTCCCCCCAGTTTTTCTCCCAAAGGAACCTATGGCTATTTACTTAGGTGGTTTTACCTTGGGGAAATAAGAATATTCAGATATCCCAAACAGTATTGGACACATTGTCTCAGCTGATACTCAGAGAACCAAAACATCATCATGGCCACACTGCTAAAGTAAGGGCTTATAGGAACCAGGGGATAAATGAATTCCTGGTACATAGCACCCATAGCAAAGTGTTCTCTCTCAATCTCTCTTTCTCTCTCTCTCTCTCTCTCTCTCTCTCTCTCTCTCTCTCTCTCTCTCTCTCTCTCTCCCAGGACTCAATTATACACCAGGAGCTGTTTCTCAAAATGTTTATACTTTTGCAATCATGCCACATTTGGTACAGTGAATGAAACCAGATCTTCTACTTAGGGAAGGCTACACTAGTCTAAAATCTACAGTAACTATCCTGAATCCATCTAGATTCTACAGGGACAGAATGGCAAATTAAATCTAGACATGTGTGATGTTTTATTTTATATCAACTTGACTGCCCAAACATTTAGTTAAATATTATTCTGGGTATATCTGTGATGTTTTTAGATGAGATTAAGACTTGAATTAGACTGAGTAAAGCAAACTGAAACACTGGTCCTTCCTGGATCTTAAGCCCTGTGGTTTTCAGAATGGAACTTAAATCAGTTCTCCTGGTTCCCAGGCCTTCAGATTCAGACTGGAACTATACCATTTACTCTCCTGGGTCTTCAGCTCATTGACTAAAGATCTTGGGGTTTCTCAGCAGTCTCCATAATCATGTGAAACAATTTCTTATAGTAAATCTCTCTCACTAGATAGATTGATGGATAAATGATAGATAGATAGATAGATAGATAGATAGATAGATAGATAGATAGATCCATCCAAATGCTTTGTTTGAAAATTTTCAGTGAGTTTGCTCCAACACTGTATTTCCCACTGGCTGCTGTTAGTCAATGGCTGGCGGGAAGAAAAAGTAAGGTAGGACCATTCCTGGGATATGGGACCCCTTGGACTGGCAAACTTGACTCAAGGACTTTGGATTCTCCTAAGGCATCTCTTAAAATACATTCTTAGGCTTGGTTTATTTGGGAGATGATGCCATTATGCTGGAATGCGAAATCAGAGAGAGTGAGACAGGGATGGAGAAAACACCCATATAAGGGTGTGTTATAGAGACTACCATAGTGGCCAACAGGGACTTAATTCTGCCAGAACATCCTGAGAAGGGTATAAGTCTCTCGCAGAATTTTCCTCCTAAAGGGCAGGAACTGGATCATTTACACATGAACTGCTATCTCCTGTTGTCTCAGGGTTGGCATGAATTCTGCACATCAAAGAACACATGTAAGACACATGATACAGGGGAGAGTGGAGACATTGCTTGTTCTTCTCTCAGTGAATTTCCAGTGCCTTCCACATACTTGTTTATCAATATGAATTTAAGTAATTAGTGGATAAATGAGTGAATTAATTTATTGATTGTTAAAGATTATTTACTTAAGTAGTTCTCAAGTATTAGTGTGTGCATGGACTGTATCAGAAGCATCTGTGGGCTGTTTAAAAATCAAATATTCTTTTGAGTACTGGAAATTCAATAGACCTGGTATAACCCAACATTCTTTTTTTAATGTTTTATTTTTTAGAGAGAGCGGGAGAGAGACAGAGCTGGGGAAAGAAAGAGAGAGGGAGGGAGAGAATCTCTTTGTGCACTGCTCAATGTGGGGCTGGAACCCACAAACCATGAGATCGTGACTTGTTCTGAATTCCAATGCTCAACTGACTGAGCTACCCAGGCACCCCAATCCAATATTCTTATTAAGAAAATTCTCATGTGATTTAGAGGCAAAGCCTGCAGTTATCTTTTGCATTGACCTATTGATCTGATTCCATTAACTAAAGCTCATTTCTCTTTGCTTCTAGTGGAAGATATTTTGTGATATGTTCTATCAAACAACCAAACTGTAGCACTTTACTTTTTGTATGTAAAACTTTTACCCAATTTGACACCTTTCATTTGTCAGTGATTGAGAACAGTTCTATAGATGGATTGATTTAAGTTTCACATCTTTTCCATTTCCCAGTTATGAATTATCAAGAGTCAATAATTACAAACCCAGTTTAAGTACATCTTAAATCTTCAAAAGAGATGCTTCAGTACTCATGCGTTATCAGATTGCAACTGGCTCAAGAGAAGACACAGAAATAACCGGAGTCCAGGCTTTCAGCATTGTTCAATTTCACTTCTGATAAATTTTAATTCTCTCTATCATCTGAAAGCATAGACCACAGGATTTAAAAGAAGGCTTCTACAATTTCAGAAACTGAAGTCTTAAAGGTTAGGGGAAATCGATATAAGAAAAATGGTTTAGAACTTTGAGATATAGAAGCATGAATTCCATTTGTCCTAGAATCTCCTGGACACACATTGTAGTTTAACACACATGGTGAAGCGGCTGCTTTGATGGCCATTGAGAAACTCCCTCTGCTGAAATTCTTCCTCAGGGGCTCCATCCAAAACTGTTCCATGAGTAAATTACTATGTAAACTCAAGACTTTTATTATCTCTTTCAGGCCACACCATTTCAGAACAAGATGACATTAATAATGAAGCAGTGAAAAAGATGTGAACCATAAACATCTTAGCACTGCCTCTGACTTAGGTTTATTTTTACATTATAAAATACCAGAGACTCAAAAAATTCTAAATATTCTTAAGAGGAACACGTAGAAGATAAAGGCATGTATATTTCTACCAACCAAAGACAATTAAAATTTTTGGTGCTGTTTCTTTGTATTTATACATGTTTATTATTTTTTAGGTTAATAAATGAGTACATAAAAAATAGATGATAGACAGATAGGTGTATAATGACATTCTCCTATGTATACATTTTTTTTGTGCTTTTTCCATTTAAGAGTATAAGAAAATCCTTTATAGAAATAATTTATTATTCTGCCTCACATTCTATCTATATATTCCTTATATTCAAACGTTCCTATATTATCTAGATTTATTTTCTCTTTATTTCTGATATCATTCATAAAGCAATGATCATCTACATACAGAAAGGTTTTTTCTTTTTCTTTTTTTTTTTAGCATTTATTTATTTTGAGAGACAGAGATAACTCATGAGCAGGGGAGGGGCAGAGAGAGAGGGACACACAGAATCGGAAGCAGGTTCCAGGCGCTGAGCTGTCAACGCAGACCCCAATGTGGGGCTTGAACCCACGAACCGTGAGATCATGACCTGGGCTGAAGCTGGACGCTCAACTGACTGAGCCACCCAGGCGCCCCAGAAAGTTTTTTTTCTAATTTAATTGTTGCTTCATTAATTTTATAAAAGAAGAATTATGGTTTCAAGGAGTTTGAATGTTTTTATATTTCTTGATGTAGTATTTTTAAACCCTTGAGTAAAAGCCAAATTAAAGAGAGAAAATGCACATAAAGATATATGTGGATTTCACAGTGTTTCCATTTTTAGTGTATAATTGTTTGGACTTATTCTGAAGTAAAGGCCAAAGAAGAATGGGAATACACATATCTAAATGGGTGTTTCTTACTGGAGAGCATGATAACAACATGGTGATTTTTCTCTTCTTTTCCTTTTTCCTCTTAACCCTTCTTGAATTATCACATTGTACATTTAGGAACTGTAGGGCACAAATGGATAGATATTATCCATTCATTCACGTGACAAATATTGAGTAACTATATGTGCCAGGAAACATTCTAAGTGCTGAGATACCGAGATGAAGGAAGACTAAACCTACTGAGGAATAAGAAGAGTGTGAGGCAGAGGAGTTGGGGGAGAGTCATGTATAGAAAGTAATTGATTTGCCACTTTGGTGTTAAGGCTCAAGGAAGACAAACTAATGCTCAGATGTTAAGGGCATCAGAATCAGTACTAGTGATTTTAGAGAAAGACCACTAAAGGAAGGATGGACAATGCATACGAGTTTTCTCAGGGAGAAGTTTGCTCTGTCAGAGGAAATACAAGAAGAGTAGCATAAATGAAATCTATCTTTGTCTTCAACTATGAAAATAGAAAACCATAACAATACAGCATTTGAAGTATCTGCTATTTTAGCACTAGAAATCCCATAAACACTCATTTTAAATTATAGTTTTTATAGATATATTTAAACAAAGTGTTCATGATTACTTCAAGATTATAATAGCTATTATGTTTGTTGCTAAGTATTATTATTTAATGCTTAATAAAATAGCATATATATTACTGTAACAAATTTCTTTTTAAAAATATTGATGATTATATCAACATAATTGCTTTTCTTTTTTAAAATTTTGTGCCTGATAATCATTATTCTGAGAAAGAGCTCAGAGTTCAAAGGGTTCATAACACCAAAAATGGTTATAGACCCTGATCTGAAAGAAAGAAGAAAGTCTGTGGAATTTTTTTTTCAACTATATCATAGAGTGTATATCATTAGTCTATGGCCTGTCTGTGCAAATGAGTCATTTAACCCAAATCACCATAGCAAAAATTAATGTTCTGTGCTCTTATCTTTCTTTTTAAAAAATACACTTTAAGGAAGCCTGAGTGGCTCAGTCTGTTAAGCATTCATTTAAGCTTACACCATGATCTTGTGGTTCATGAGTTCGAGTACTATCTTGGGCTCTGTGTTGACAGCTTAAAGCCTGGAGCTTGCTCCTATTCTGTGTCTCCCTGTCTCTCTGTCCCTACCCCGTTTGAACTCTCTCTCTCTCAAAAATAAATAATAAACATTAAAAATTAAAAATAAATAAAAAATAAAACATAGACTATTTTTTGGAGCAGTTTTAGGTTTACAGCAGCATTGAACAGAAAGTAGAGAGACTTCCATATAGTTCCCACTCTCACTCAGATATAGCCTCCCCCATTATCAACATCTCTCACCAGAGTGGTACATTTGTTATAATTGATGCACCTACAATGACACATGGTCACCCAGAATTCATAGCTTCTATTAGGGTTTACTCTTGATATACATTCCATGGGTTTGGACAAATGTATGATGCATATCCACCTTTATAGCATCACACAGAGTAATTTCACTTCCCTAAGAATCCTCTGTGCTCCACCTATCTACTTCTTTCCTCACTAACCCCTGGGATCCACTGAACATTTTACGTCTTTATAGCTTTTGCTTTTTTTCAGAATACCATATAGTTGAGATCATACAGGTAGATTTTTCACTAAATTTTTTTCCATTAAATACTATTAATTTAAGTTTGCTGTATGTCTTTTTATGAGTTGGTAGCTCATTTCTGAAACATACTCTACCATCTGTATATGCCACTTTATTGATCTGTTCATCTTTTGAAGGACATATGGCTTCTAGGTTTTGGTGTTGGGAATAAAGCTACTATAAATATCCACATGTGGGGTTTTGTGTGGACATAAGTTTCTAAATCTTGCTGAATTGTATTGTGAGAGTTTGTTTAGTTTGGTAGGAAACTGCCAAACCATCTTCCATACTATTTTACCATTTTTAATTCTCACCAGCAATTAAGGAGAGTTCCTGTTACTCCACATGATAGTCAACATTTGATGTTGTCAGTGTTCTGGATTTTGACTTCTGTAATAGATGTGTAGTGGTATCTCCCTGTTATTTTAATTTGCATTTCCCTGATGACACACGGTGTGAAGCATTTTTTCATGTGCTTATTTGCCATCTGTATATCTTCTTTTTTGATTTCATAGTTTATGTAATGCATACTTCCAGCCTAGCAAAGGAATTTTTATTAAAAGACGTTTGGTAAAATCTGTTTAGGTAATTGACTTTGGCTGCAAAGAATGTAGAACAGCTCATAGGTGGTTACCTAACTCAAATGTTAGTTACAACTCACTGAAGACCTGTTGTAAAAAGTTAAATGTTTAAATATTAAAAAAAAATGAAAAATCCTTTAGAAATTTGTAGTGAACATAATAGACTTATGGTAAACACTTCCAGCAGGCAAACTTTATTAGAGAGCCATAAAATGTACCATTAAGTGAAAAGGATAATTTCTGAGCCTTCTCACTATCACTTTGCAGTTGCTCAGAAATCTTTAAGAGGGCTTCACCCTTCATTAGATGAAATCCCAACTGGATCATTGTGATGTGACAAGTAATTTGGCCTCTTCAACCCTGTCAACACAGGTAAAAAACTGGATGAAAATTGAATTATTGTATATCAACCTCTGTATCTCAGTCTATTTTCCCTGGGTAAAGGACAAGTAAGCATTCTCCATTTACTCACTGTGCAAAAATATCCCTTTGAATTCGTTAAAAAAAGTCTTTACTAATTAAGTGATCCCTGGAGTCACCATTTTAAATGTCTAAAGATAATTTGGTACAATATATTTAGCACTTTCCCAGAAGATGGAATACACTTATCTGATAACTGAAGAGCCTGAACTATGCATGGTTTAATCAGAAAAGCATGACATTTGCATTTAGATTTTACTCTCACAGGTCAGAATGAAGAAAGAATTATAAATATGCATGACTAGAGATGTGTAAATGTCATTATTTATTTAGTTGTCTTGAAAACACTCATGATTCTCTGTGGAGATTTCCAGTACAATCTGGAAAATAATTGAGAAATTTTGTTATGTATAGCTAGTGTCATATATATATGTGTGTGTATATATATATATATGTATATAAGTGTATATATGTGTACATACACACACACACACACATATATGTAATTCCTGGATATTCAATGGATTATAAATGCTAAATATTTTCTAGGATGTCTAGAATTTTATTCTGTATTTTTAACACTTTATTAAAACATAACTGATCATAGTTTTACCTATTAATAAAAATTTTTGTTTAACAATAGTTTTAGGGCCATCAAAAAGTTATAAAGGTGTACAAAGACATCCTGTATACTGCAAACCCAATATTTCTTACTATTAATATCTTATGTTGCTGTTATACTTTTAACAATGAATGAAATGATAATTACACAATTTATGAGCTAAAATCCATTCTTTATTTAGATTTCTTTAGTTTTCACCTAATGCCTTTTTTCTGTTTAGAATCCCAATCAGGATACCATGCTGCATATAATAATCATGTCCATCATGTCTCCATTAGGCCCCTCTTGGCTGCAACAGTTTCTGAGAAAATTTTTGTCTTTGATGGCCTTGACCATTCAGAGAAGTTCGGGTGAGGTTTTATGTAGAATCCCCCTTACCTGGAATATGTCTGATGTTTTCCCTACAATTACAGTAGGGTTACGAGTTTTTATGTGGCAACTACAGAGGTAGTGTGTCATTCTCATCACGTCACATCAAGAGTCAGTATTATCAACATGGCATCACTAATGGTGTTAACCTTGACCACATGAATGAAGGTGGTACTTTACTCTTTCTTTTCTGCCTTTTAATACCAAAGGTTTTGGAAGGGTCACTATGAGCAGCTACCCTTAAGGAGGGAGTAATTATGCTCCACCTACATGAGAACAGAACATCTACAAAAATTACTGAAATTCTTCTGCATGGGAGATTTATTTATTCTCACTATTTCTTCTTTCTAGTTATATAAATATGCACTCAGATATCCAATATTATATTCTGGGTTATAATTCATTACTACACTATTTATTTTGTTGTTCAAATTGTTTCATCTTTGGCCAATGGGAGCTCTTTCAGTTGTCTTTTGTATACTTTTTTTTTAATGTTTATTTTGAGAGATAGATGGGGCAGGGGGAGAGTGGGGAGCTTTAAAAGTTTTAGAACATCATTTTAAAAAACTCACTCTGTTTTTTTAAGACTTTGTGTGAAGAAATAAAATTTGTCTCATATTCAGTATTAAAATGTTTCATTTTTATTTTTTAATGTTTATTTATTCATTTATTTTTTTCCATAATATTTTATTGTCAAATTGTTTTCCATACAACACCCAGTGCTCTTCCCCTCAAGTGCCCTCCACCATCACCACCACCAAAAAAAAAAAACAAAAAAAAAAAGTTTCATTTTTAGAGCAGCTGGATGGCTCAGTTGAGCGTTTGACTTCAGCTCAGGTCATGATCTCATGGTTCATGGGTTCAAGGCCTGTGTTGGGCTCTCTGCTGACAGCTCTGAGCCTGGAATCTGCTTTGGATTCTGTGTTTCCCTCTCTCTCTCTGCCTGTCCTCCGCTCACACACAGTCTCTCTCAAAAATAAATACACATGAATTTTTTTTTAATAAAAAGAAGTGCTTCATTTTTTAGAAGTCATCTAAATGCAATGCATTGTTTGGGTCATAACAAGGCATTTCTACAAAGTTAAACATACACACACACACACACACACACACCATGAAAAATATATATTCATCCCATAGTTAAAATAAATGTTTGGAAGATTTGCATTTTCTTACTTGTCTGTATTTGAATTGAGCAAGTCAATGCAGAACTATATTATTTTTTTCTTGACGGGTATTAACTCAAAAGTTAAAAAAGCACACAATATTTTCTTCAGAGGAGAGAGTAAATATTGCCATGAGAGATGTTTATGGCCCAAATAAATTTCCTAGTGGAACTTTGGGATTTATTCCATTCCCAATAATAAATTAACTTTGAAAATGTTTAATTACCATTTTTAGCTATATTTGCAATTAATAAAGGGAACACGTAGAAATTTGTTTTCTTTTGTTTTTAACATGGAAATTTTTAATACCAGAGCTAAGAATTCGGGCTCAATAAGAGCAGGTGCTGGGGAGTGCCAGGACAGGTGGAGGAGATGCTGATCCTCAGGTGACAGAATGTTCCATTGTACAAACTACTTTTTGTAATTCCATGATGAAAGCAAAATACATGAAATCTCTTCCACATTGTTTGTTGGCCTTTAAATTACATCAATGTTAAACTGTAGCTCAAAAAATAAAGAATTGTCATTCTACAGAATCTTAGAATTAGGAAAGAAAAAAAATGTACCTGAGATGCAGAGGTTTGTTAAAATTTTAAAGTCACAGTAACATTGTTTAAAAAGAAAACCACTGGTCCAAAATGGCATCACTTAAGACAAGTCACCAAACTAGAGCTTAAACCTAACCTAATGGCAGTTCATACCCTCCCCATCCAAAGACAGTCTTAATTGGTCAGTCAGGAATTTTCTGGTCAGTAACAATAAAGTAAACTGTCATAGGGTCCTCTTCATTACCCCTAGGAAGATAAGATAATCCACTTAATAAGACCTTTTTGTTCCCAAAGGAAGGTTGCCTCACCTGAAATATTTTTTTTTCCTGTTTATAAATCCCTTGTCCTGCCTTTAAAAACCTTTCCCTTTTTGATGATTGCTACTTAGGGTATTGCCTGATTCATGATTTGTTTAATAAAGACAAGTAGATATTCAAATTTACTTGGATGAATTTTGTTTTTAAACAATATGAATACTTTTTCTGAAGTTTAATATTTATAAACTAAAAGTAAATGTAAGTAGAGATGAATATCAGTCTAAGCCTATTTGAAGCCAGCAAAGTCTTCCAAATAGTTGTCTAAAATGTCTTCCAAAAAAAAAAAAAAACCAATCCAAATGGTCAACAGAGATTTTTATATTCTGAAAAAACAATAAAGGGTACATCTTTCTTTAATAATTACTTATAAAATTTTGTTCTTAATGATGGCCAAAATACTGTAACCTCTCCAATGGGATTTTGGAGTCCATGTGACATGGGGAACCAAGGCAGAAAAAAATGCAGATAAAATTAAATGTCCTTATAACCTGCAGCCCATCTACAAATTCTTGAGGCAGGCAGAGTAGAACATTTCTCCAGGTACTCCCAACTGTCTTTACTTTGCTAGAAGGATAAACGACTTTAGCTTGGAAATAGCTAGACCTCCAGGATTCTGTGAATCCTCTTTAGCTTATGAAAGTCCGTTTGGAAACGTCCCCGGGCGTTTACCTCCCCCCAATTCCATGGTATATAATCGATCACTCCTCAAGCCCAGTGTAGCTTTTTCTGCCTATGGGCTAGTCCCTGTGCTTTGATAAAATCAGTTTTGCACCAAAGACATCTCAAGAATTCTTTCTTGCTCATTGACTCCAATAAATATTAAATTTTGTTTCTTTTAAGAGAGGACTAAGACACATTAATGGGGTATATGAAGTAGGTAAGTGACTCAGAATCTCTAGGAGAGAAGAAAAATTAAACTAAACAAAAATGTTATAAATGAATACAGACATCTATGTTTAAGTGGCCCAAGCAATGAGTTCCAAAAAGAGAGAGGGAATTTGATACTTTCCCTGGGATTTAGCAGCAGAAAATTGTGCTAGTACTTAGGCAGACATAACAGTTCAGCAAAACTGCTGATCCTATACCTATGGACTATTGAGTCAGCATATTTTTAAACCTCAGGTCATTCATTGAACTTCTCCGAGTCTGGAAGAAAAAGAAGTCTTTAAATTACAGGTATGACCTAGCCTGGAGGCAAGGGCACAATCAAAAGTGAAACAGCAGGAAGTGAGAGCAGAAGTGTGTCAAAGGTATAGTGGGAGTGCAGGTATAGACAGAATGTCTAGGAGACTCAAAAAGGAAAGGAGAAACAGTCGACCCTTTTGCTTGGGGTCTAGCATTGTTATTGAGGATTGTGGTGTGGTGTATGTGCCCTCTTAGGCATCCAGGACCTGGTTAGAACAAGGACAAGGGTCTAGGTGTCCTCCATAAGTCACTTATTTCTTGGAGCCAGTGGGTCCTGGCATTGAGATGTCAAACGTTGGTGGTCTAGAATGCACATATAATGATATCATCCAGTCATTCTCACCTGGTCTTTCCTTAAGATGTTATGTATTCTAAAGAAGTCACTAACTCCCTGTCCCTTGCATGGAGGACATACACTATTGCACTAAGGAATGTGTACAGTGAGGGTGCATTTTGATGGTTTCCTGTATCACATTTAGATCACTCATCCATTTTGAATTTTTTTTTGTGTGTATGATGTATGAAAGTGGCCCAGTTTCATTCTTCTTCATGTTGCTGTTTAATCCTCACAGCACGATTTGTTAAAGAGATTGTTTTTTTTTTCCATTGAATACTCTTTCCTGCTTTGTCAAAGATTAGTTGGCCATACATTTGTGGGTCCAACTATGGGTTCTCTATTCTATTCCATTGGTCTATGTGTCCATTTTTGTGCCAATATCATACTGTCTTGGTGATTACAGTTTTGTACTACAGGCTGAAGTTCAGGATTGTGATGACTCCAGCTTTGATTTTCTTTTTCAGTATTACTTTGGCTTTGGCTATTCAGTTTCTTTTGTGGTTCCATACAAATTTTAGGATAGTTTGTTCTAGTTTTGAGAAAAATGTTGGTGCTGCTTTGATTGGGATTGCACTGAGTGTGTAGATTGCTTTGGGTAATATTGACATTTTAATAACATTTGTTTTTCGAATCCATGAGCATACGAATGTTTTTCCATTTCTTTGTGTCTTCTTCAATTTCTTTCATAAGCTTTCTATAGTTTTCAGCATACAGAGCTTTTACCTCTTTTGTTAGATTTATTTTGAGGTATTTTATGGTTTTTGATGGAATTGTAAGTAGGATAAATTCCTTGATATCTCCTTCTGTTGCTTCATTATTGGTGTATAAAAATACAACAGATTTCTGTACATTGAGAAAAGAGGCAACAATCTCTTTGACCACTTTGACCTTAGTAGCAGCAACTTCTTACTTGGTACGTCTTTGAATGCAAGGGAAATAAAAGCAAAAATGAACTATTGGTACCTTATCAAACTAAAGCTTCTGTACAGTAAAGGAAACAACAAACAAAACTAAAATGCAACCAACAGAGTAGGAGAAGATATTTGCTAATGACATATCAGATAAAGGGTTAATATCAAAAATATAAAGAATTTACCAAACTCAATACCTGAAAAACAAATAATCCAGTGAAGAAATTGGCAGAAGACATGAATAGACACTTTTCCAAAGAAGATATCCTGATGGTTAAAAGACACATGAAAAGATGCTCAACATCACTCATCAGGGAATTACAAATAAGAACCACATTGAGATACTACCTCATACATGTCGAGTGGTTAAACTTAACAACTCAGGAAACAACAGATGTTGGAGAGGATGTGGAGATATGGGATCCCTCTTGCAGTGTTGGTGGAAATGAAAACTAGTGCAGCAGCTCTGGAACACAGGGTGGAGGTTCCACTGTTTAATTTAAAAAATTAAAAATAAAATTACCCTATGATCCAGCAGTATCAATACTAAGAATTTATCCTAAGGACATAGGAGTGCTGATTCATAGAGGCACATGTTCCCCAATGTTTATAGCAGCACTCTCAACAATAGCCCAATTATGGAAAGAGCCCAAATGTCCAACTATCGATGAATTAATAAAGAAGATGTGGTGTGTGTGTGTGCGTGCATGCGTGCATAATGGAATACTACTCAGTGATGAAAAAAGAATGAAATCTTATGATTTGTAACAATGTGGTTGGAACTGGAGGGTATTATGCTAAGTGAAATAAGTCAGTCAGAGAAAGACAGATATGTTTTCTCTCATATGTGAAACTTGAGAAACTTAACAGAAGACCTTGGGGCAAGCGAAGGAAAAAAATGTTACTGAGAGGGAGGCAAACCAAAATAGACTCTTAAATACACAAAAAACCTGAGGGTTGATGGCGTGGGGGGGTTGGAGTGGCCAGGAAAATGTGTGATGGGTATTTAGGAGGGCACTTGTTGGGATAAGCACTGGGTGTTGTGTATAAGCGATGAATCATGGGAGTCTACTCCTAAAGCTAAGACCACACTATGTACTGTATGTTAGCTAACTTGACAATAACTTAAACTTATATGTATATATATAAAAGTGACAGTGCAGGTCCTAGCAAGAATAGAAACAGGAAAAGAAAGAAAAAGCAGATTTTTATGGAGTCCTTCAGTTTCCCTATCTCATCAATAGAATGAAAGTGGCATGTGGATAGTTTATCTGCCTTGTTTATTGTTTTGCATTTTATTCTAGAAAACATCTGCCAGAGTCTAGCTCCAGCAGGTCCAGGGTTCCCTGAAGGATGGATGGTGTCAGCATGAGAGAGCAAGAGAGCCTTGAGTTTCATTCTGATCACCAGGCAGCATCTCTGCTCTGTCTGATTCTCTAGCTTTATTTATGGTGAAACGTACAAGAAGCAGAAGGAGCAGGAAATGATTTCTCATAGATAATTTTTACAATTTTCCAGGACATGGATTCTGCATCAGTTACAATTTAGTAATGATTGTCATAAAAAACTTAGCTATAGGCACTCATGTTATCATATTGGAAGGGCAGGCATTTTTTAGGACCAAGATATACAAAACCTCAGATATAGCCCTAAAGAAGCGACCTTTAACCATGAGGAAAATAGCATTGTTTAGTAAAGGTCAGTAAGGGTCATTATGCTGTGTATAGCTCTAAGAGAAAGTTTCCAGAAAAACTGGATCCCCAGGAGACATATGCCTGCTCTCACAGTCCCAAAGACAATTGATACATTTTATTGCAGTAGTGACTTTTGCATCTACGTCCAGGCCTAGAATTTAGTGAGTTGTCAATTAATTGCTCAGTTAGGAGGAATATTATATGTTGCTTGCCTTAGTCGCATTTGTGTGTATCTAGTATATTCATTTTTTCCCTGACCAGGTGCAATCACAACTCAGGGACCAGGCAGGGGGACAGGCTGTTCCTGACACTAATCAGCAAAGCACTCCAAGGTTTGGTGCCCAAACAGAAATGGTAGATATTGGTCGCTGCCTGGTGGCAAGAGACCATGCAAACTTGCCGTACACTCACCAGGAATTTTCACTCAACTGGTGAGTTCCAACAGCTCCAGCAAACTTCCTTGGCATATGATAAATATTCAATAAATATATGCCAATATTTTAATGAAATAGAGGTCAGGTCTTTCTTTCATTGCTGTTGTTGTTTTAGAGGGGGATTGAGGACAGATAGAACAAGAAACAACAAATAACCTGAAATTCAATATGCTAGTGACAATAATTTACATAAGCCAGCAGACTTACGTAAGTGTAGGCCTCTAGTTACCTAAAATAAGCTCATTAATTATAAATCAGAAAGACCCAAAATTCACTGCTGATGCCAGAACACTGGAAATGTGTCTGTAAATTTGGGCAGCAATTAACTATCTGTGAATTTACTCACTTTAGTACTGAGATGCCTTCTATAACTAATGCTTCATCTTTCTCTCTCATATTTACATAGCAGTGGCTCTTAATTTTTAACATTATTTTCTCTACCCCTTGTTCTCTTTCAAGTAGTTAATGATGTGGAAGCACATTTTAAATACAATAGGAAAATATGCTATTTAAAGAACCCCTGCTGGTTTAAGTGACTCCTTTTTAATATAATGAAATGGGCAATGTTCAATTTTTCCGTATCAATTGTTCTAAATAACAGATTTACCACTTTGACAATAGATGAGTTTGGCTCTTTCAGCTGAGCTTCCCCCCCCCCCCCCCCGCCATGACTGGAGAAGATCAGAAGAGGGTAACATCTTTATTTGCTGTGGGGAAGGGAATTGCAGGACCCAAGTCAAGCAATTCCATTTTTATTTAATGTTATTGTGGAGTCTGTTAGTTTTTCTTTCGTTTAAAAAAAAATATTTATTATTTATTTTTTTAGAGAGAGAGAGACAGTGCAAGCAGGGGAGGTGCAGAGAGAGAGAGGGGGACACAGTATCCGAAGCAGGCTCCAGGCACTGAGCTGTCAGCACAGAGCCTGACACGGGGCTTAAATTCATGAACTTGAATATCATGACCTGAGCGGAAGTAGGGTACATAACTGACTGAGTCACCCAGGTGCCCAAGTCTGTTAATTTTTCATAAAAATTAATGGTTGAATCGTCAACATTTTTTTCTTCAGACATCACCTTTGCTTCCAAACTTTTTGGTAAATTATAAGAATTACTCATATTCTCTCAATTTTCAAGTATGACAATTTATTATTTCATAATCAGCTAATTGCAAATTAATAGTGTTGCAATTATCTGGTGCATCTTTAAAGAGTGTGCTCTTTTCAAAGATATTTGTTAAAATTTATAAAGTGAAAAATTTATTTTTTGTGTGTTAAAATTCTGAAAGAGTAAATGGTTAACCATTTGTGTTTTTGTTTGTTTGATTCTACCTAAAACATCACCTGATTCATAAAAACTAAAAACGTTTTGCTTCTCCTTTCATTTAGAGCTAGGATATCAGAGTTATCTTTCAAAATTATTTGTCTCAAGTAATAAACATCACAATATTGATCCAGTCATCAAGTAAACTTTATTTTCTATGAATAAAACTGGAGAGGAAAATGTTGAGTTAACATTTTACTCTGGTTTAACATACAGTAAGGAAGACAAAATTATAGGGCAATTTTAGAAATATGTTACATGGAGGATGAGGATGTCATTATAGAAAATGATGTTAGAGAAAAAATAGGGTAATAAGACTTTATACAAGGCTATTGTCATAGAGAGAGAGTCTAGAACTCAGTCGACTTAACTGCTGACATAAAGGATGGTAGGGTCTTGAAAGGCAGGGATGACCTAGTGGAAAAGTACTGTAGGATATTGAGCAAGAAGCTGACCAATGGGATGTGTTGAACTTTTAATTTCCTGGATTTTAAAATATTTTTGTTTATAATTAGGCCATCTGTCTTTGCTAATCAGCACGCATGGAAATTAGAAGTTAAGCTCCTAATGTATTGCATAATGACTGGAAGATATGGATACTATCTTCCTTGACAATAACATATTAGTGTGATGGTTCCTAGCTCCTTGAATAAGATGTTCCTTGGATTGAGAAACTGGTAAGAGGATTTTTAAAATATTTACTTTTTATAGGGACAGAAAAGAACTTACAGTTATAAATTTTCTAAAAAATTGCTCTAGGTATAGGGCGGGGAAAGGCCTCTGTGTTTAGATGGTCTGAATTCTAAGGACTAGTGTGAGAAGGAAATCAGAGACTTCGAGGAAGAATGAACTCCATTCAAAGTTTAGTCAAGGGAAATGCGAGGGCCATCTTTGTCAATGATATTTTACATTTTAAAAATGTGTTACATTCACTTTCAGATCACAATGCTATGAATCTTGAAATCAATCACAGGAAAAAGTCTGGAAAACCTCCAAGAACATGGAGGTTAAAAACCACCTTACTGAAGAGTGATTGGGCCAATCAGACAATTAGAGAAAAAATTTAAAAATATATGGAAACAATTAAAACAAAAATACAACAATCCATACTCTCTGGGATGCAGCAAAGGCAGTCTGAAGGGGAAAGTATATTGCAGGCCTATTTCAACAAACTAGAAAAAACACAAATTCAAAATCTAAAGAAACACCTAAAAGAACTAGAAGGGGAGGGGCAAGAGCACCCAAACGTAGCAGAAGAAGAGAAATAACAAAGATCAGGGCATAAATAAACAACATACCATTGGGGGAAAAAAACAATTGACAATGAAACCAAGAGTTGGCTTTTTGAAAAAAATAAACAAAATTGATAAACCACTAGACAGGTTCCTCAAAAAGAAAACAGAAAGCACCCTAATAGACAAAATCATGAAGGTAAATGGATCTATTACAACCAATCCCTCAGAAATACAAGCAATTATCAGGGAATATTATGAAAAATCATATGCCAACAAACTGGACAACCTAGAAGAGATGCAAAATTTCCTAAATCCACATCATTACCAAAATTCAAATGGGAAGAGATAGAAAACCTGAACAGACCCATAACCAGTGAAGAAATTGAATCAGTTATTAAAAAAAAAATCTCCCAACAAAAAAGAGCTCTGGGCCAGATGGCTTCCCTGCGGAATTCTACCAGACATTTAAAGCAGAGTTAATACCCAGTCTTCTCAAGCTATTCCAAAAAATAGAAATAGAAGGAAAACTTCTAGACTCATTCTACAAAGCCAGCATCACTTTGATTCACAAACCAGACAGAGACCCAGCAAAAAAAGAGAACTACAGGTCAATATCCTTGATGAATACAGATGCAAAAATCCTCAACAAGATAGTAGCAAATTGAATTCAACAGCATATTAAAAAAATAATCCACCATTACCAAGTGGTATTCATTCCTGGGCTACAATGTTGGTTCAATATTCACAAATCAATCAGTGTGATACAGCATATTAAAAAAAGAAAAGATAAAAATCATATGATCCTGTCAATAGATGCAGAAAAAACATTTGACAAAATGCAGCATCCTTTCTTAATAAAAAACCCTTGAGAAAGTCTGTATAGAAGAGACTTACTTAAACATCATAAACGCCATTTATGAAAAGCCCACAGCTAATCTCATCCTCAATGGGGAAAACCTGAGAGCTTTCCCCCTGAGATCAGGAACACTACAGGAATGTCCACTCTCACCTCTGTTGTTTAACATAGTGCTGGAAGTCCTAGCATCAGCAATCAGAAAACAAAAGGAAATAAAAGGCACCAGAATTGGCAAACATAAAGTCAAACTTTCACTTTGATACTCTACGTAGAAAACCCGACTGACTCTACCAGAAACCTTCTAGAACTGATCCATGAATTCATCAAAGTTTCAGGGTACAAAAATCAATGTACAGAAATCGGTTGCATTTCTATACACCAATAATGAAGCAACAGAAAGAGTAATCAAGAAAATGATCCCATTAACAATTGCACAAAACACCCATAAAGTACCTAGGAATAAACCTAACCAAAGACGTAAAAGATCTGTATGATGAAA
This sequence comes from Suricata suricatta, assembly GCF_006229205.1. Taxonomy (NCBI): domain Eukaryota; kingdom Metazoa; phylum Chordata; class Mammalia; order Carnivora; family Herpestidae; genus Suricata; species Suricata suricatta. The sequence continues at coordinate 113,496,119 of NC_043705.1, forward strand.
ACTATAGAACACTTATGAAGAAAATTGAAGAAGACACAAAGAAATTGAAAAACATTCCCTGCTCATGGATCGAAAGAGTAAATATGGTTAAAATGCCAATAGTACCCAAAACACATTCAATGCAATCCCAATCAAAATTGCACCAGTATTCTCAAAACTAAAACAAACAATCCTAAAATTTGTATGAAACCACAAAAACTTTGAATAGCCAAAGCAATATTGAAGAAGAAAACCAAAATGGGAGGCATCACAATCCCAGACTTTAGCGTACTACAAAGCTCTCATCATCAAAACAGTATGGTATTGGTACAAAAACAGACCCATAGACCAATGGAATAGAATAGAGAACCCAGAACTGGACCCACAAATGTATGGCCAATTAATCTTTGACAAAGCAGGAAAGAGTAGCCAATGGAAAAAAGACTGACTCTTTAATAGGTGGTGCTGAGAGAACTGGACAGAAACATGTACAAGAATGGAACTAGAATACTTTCTTACACCATACACAAAAATAAACTCAAAATGGATGAAGGACCTGAATGTGAGACAGGAAACCATAAAACCCTAGAGGAGAAAGCATGAAACATTCTCCTTGACCTCAATCGCAGCAATTTCCTACTCAAAACATCCCCAAAGGCAAAGGAATGAAAGGCAAAAATGAACTACTGGGGCCTTATCAAGATAAAAATCTTCTGCACCTGCACGGCAAAGGAAACAATCATTAAAAGTAATAGGCAACCGACAGAATGGGAACAGATAGTTTGCAAGTGACATATTGGATAGAGGGCTAGTATCCAAAACCAAAAAGGAACTCACCAAACTCCACACCCAAAAAATAAATAATCCAGTGAAGAAATGGGCAGAAGACCTGAACAGACACTTCTCCAAGGAGGACATCCATATGGCCAACAGACACATGAAATGATGCTCAGTGTTCACTCATCATCAGGGAAACACAAATCAAAACCACACTGAGATACCACCTCACACCAGTCAGAGTGGCTAAAATGAACAAATCAGGAGACTATAGATGCTGGTGAGGATGTGGAGAGACCGGCACCCTCCTACACTGTTGGTGGGAATGTAAACTGGTGTAGCCGCTCTGGAAAACAGTGTGGAGGTTCCTCAAAAAATTAACACTAGAACTCCCCTATGACCCAGCAATAGCCCTGCTAGGGATTTACCCAAGGGAACAGAAGTGCTGATGAATAGGGGCACATGTATCCCAATATTCATAGCAGCACTTTCAACAATAGCCAAATCATGGAAAGAGTTTACATGTCCATTAAGAGATGAATGTATCAAGAAAATGTGATTTATCTATATGATGGAATATACATGGCAATGAGAAAGAATGAAATCTGGCCATTTGTAGCAACATGGATGGAACTCTAGGGTGTTATGCTAAGTGAAATAAGTCAGACAGAGAAGGACAGATACCATATGTTTTCACTTATAAGCAAAACAGGAGAAACTTAACAGAGCACCACAGGGGAGGGGAAGGGGAAAAAATAATTAGGGAGAGGGAGAGAGGCAAACCATGAGAGACTCTTGAATACTGAGAACAAATTGAGGGCTGATAGAGGTAGGAAAGAGGGGAAGGGGGGTGATGGGCATGGAGGAGAGCCCTTGTTGGGATGAGCCCTGGGTGATATATAGAAACCAACTTGACAATAAACTATAAAAGAAAAAAAATAAAAACCAAAAATAATAAATAAATAAATAAATATATTTAAGGGAACATGACTTTTTCTCCTTATAGTCTCTCCTTTAATCATCAAAATAATGTTTATTCTAACTCCCTAGAAAATAAAACAATAGAAAAAAATAAGTTGGAAGGAAGAAAAGGTGAATAAAACAAAACTACCTAAAACTCCTGAAGACAAAAAATTTTAAAAAATTAAAAATAAAAATGCTTTGCATTCAATACATAGTGGAGACTTCTTCTAATGATGTGCTTTCAATGCTTTTCAGAATTATTATAAACAGTTATAAAGCATAAAAACAAGATGCATGTGCCCTAATTCCTGTTTGTTATAATATATACAATATTATTTGTCTGTCAGGGACTCAAACTTCTAATGTGGAGAAGGAATAGTTAGACCCATGGATCTACTAATGTAAACATGGCTGACCCATTTATTTCAAAATTAATCAACTATAATTATAAGATAGTAATGACAACTTCTTTGCTGCTAATAATAAGAATGTAGGCCTAACAGAAAGGTAAAGCAAAACCATTTTGTTGCTTTCTTGCTCCTGTAATTTTGGCCATACTCTGGTCTGATTACATGGAGAAGAGACTTGAGTAGTAAGAAGCAAACATTCTAAAATAGGAAGTAAAGCAAAGATGATTATTTAAGCATTTTATGTCATCCAAGAGCATGGTGTAACAGGCCCACCTCCAATCATCCTATCCTTTAGAGAATTGCAACTTTGTTTACATACTACTTACTATTGATTATATCTAAACATTTCTCAACTCTGTAAAATTAGAAACTAACTACTAGAAAACTAATAAAATACAGTGATTTTATTTTTTGTCCAAGAGACAATTTTGCATCAAAAGTTATGTTTTATTGCCCTATATGTAATTAACCAATTTGGTAATAATTTAATACTGAATTTTCAAATTTATTTTCTTTTCATAGACTATAGAATACCAGTTTTTCAATATTTCTTTGGAAATAGCTTTGTTTTCCATCTACTTCCCTAGGTAATGATGACATGTGCTTACTATCTAATGGTGCAAGAATTATTTATTTTTTTTATTTTGGGAATTATACTTTGGCAGAGGACTATAGAGAAAATCCTAATATTCTTGTAGTGGTAACAAGATCAGTCTATTTCTGGTTCCTTACTTTGCCTTTGTCCTTTCTTCTCTTTTCTGGTACTGATGACTTCACAGTGTAACTTTTCAATCTGCTTCTGACCTAAAATTCTGTCCAGCTACTGGATAGACCAAAGGGTGAGGTGTGTGCATATATGTTTGTGTGTGAGTAAAACACAATGATGGAGTAAAAAAAAAAAAAAAAAAAAAAAAAGCAGAATTCTTCATTTTATTATATTATCTGAAGGATCTATCATTTATACTTGTGGGTAAGAGAACTGTTGATATGTACAGAAGCCTCTCTAATTCAGAGGAAATGAACACATTGGTAAAACCTGACTTTTATAGACTGAATCTTCTTCCCAAAATTTATATGTTTAAACTTTAATCCTCAATGTAACCATATTTAGAGATTGTATTTAAAGGGGTAAAAAGGTAAGATGAGGTCATAAGAGCAGGTCCTAATATGACTGGTGTACTTATAACAGGAGGAAGAAACATCAGGGATGTGTGTGCACAGAGAAAAGGCTGTGAGAAGAAACAATGAGAAAAGTGTGGGTAAAAGGTACAGCTCATATTTCTCCATGAAGTATCACTCTGAAGGGTTATTCCAGCCTTATGGCTCCCTGAGGGATGGTTATCTCTGTTGCATTCATGAAAATTCACCTTCTCCTTCTCAAGCTTGTGTGTCCCTCATTTCCTTAAAAGTTTTTGTCCAAGAGCACTCATTAAAAAACTTCCTGTGGTAAACCTAGCAGTGCTATTGCTGGGTCATAAGGGAGTTCTATGGATAGTTTTTTGAGGAATCTCCACACTGTTTTCCAGAGCGGCTGCATCAGTTTACATTCCCACCAACAGTGTAGGAGGGTGCCCATCTCTCCACACCCTGGTCAGCATCCATAGTCTCTTGATTTGCTCATTTTAGCCACTCTGACTGGTGTGAGGTGGTATCTCAGTGTGGTTTTGATTTGTGTTTCCCTGATGATGAGTGATGTTGAGCATCGTTTCATGTGCCTGTAGGCCATTTGGATGTCCTCTTTGGAGAAGTGTCTGTTTATGTCTTCTGCCCATTTCTTCACTGGGTTATTTGTTATGTGGGTGTGAAGTTTGGTGAGTTCCTTGTAGATTTTAGATACTAGCCCTTTATCTGATATGTCATTTGCAACCATCTTTTCCCATTCCTTCAGTTGCCTATTGGTTTTCTTGATTGGTTTTCTTGATTTGCTTTCATTTCCCTTGCCTTTGGGGATGTGTCGAGTAGGAGATTGCTGCGGTGGAGGTCTATTGAAGCTTGAAAAGATGTGAGTTCTTTGTGTGCAATCTTTCATTTATGCATGTGAGAGGGTTGTCTTTTTTTTAATATTTTTACATTGTAGTACTTGTTTTGCTTGTTGGGGGGGTTGCTTATTTAA